>NC_073312.1:34992218-35337218 GCF_027595985.1 Sorex araneus
TAAGAGGAATAGAGACGTTATTGGTGCCCGCTCGAGTAAATTGACGAACAATAGGATGACAGTGATGACAGTGACAGTTATTAAATTTTTCATTTTCAATATCAGCAATTCTTCATTGCTCTGAGTCATTCTGGCTGCACTTTTGGTTGTAAAGATCCCACAGAGCTAGAGTGCTGGCTCTGGTGCCCCTGTGAGTGGGGTGTGGTGAGGTGTTAAGAGCACAGGAAATCTTTAGTGCTGTGAGGAATGTGACAGAAAGTGTCCAGTGGAGTCAGGAGGAAACCAGAATGTAAAACAGATGGGTTGCCTTTCTCCTTCCACCCCCTCTTATGAATCTGATCAGACATCTTTAGGGGTTAGGCATTTACTCAGGAAGGCTGATCAGCTAAATTCAAATTTGTGATAACAAATAGGAGATGGGTCCTTTACCTCCATGACCAGGTTAGCATAGCACACTGGAGAGGAACAGGGTTCTAGGGCCAAACTGTGGATGTTCAGCTCCTACTGGCCATGTGTGTTTGAATCAGAAGGTGGTGCAGAGAATCTTGCCCTTTGCATGTGTCTGAATCACTATCAGCTTCTGGGCTTGTTGAAATCCACTGCTGTTCCTGGCTCAGAGCTTCTAAATTAGTGGTTCTCCGATGGGGACTAAGATTTTTCATCATTATTAATAAGATCTTGGGTGATGCTAACATGGCTGAGCATTCTCAAAGAGCTGCTAACCTAGATTCTCAGCCTTTACTTTCCCATTAATAAAATGGGCTTAGGATGTCCCTAATCTATAGAGTTCTTATAAGGATCAAGAAAATTGACAAATGTACAGTAGGGAGCACATAGCCATTGTAACGAAATCAGCAAGCTTTAGTGATCATTAACTGTCATTAATATGAATCAAAACCCTTGTCTAGGGCCAGGAGGAATGGTCCACAGTTGGAAGCTTAGAGAAGAGGGAATTGAGAATAGAGAAGGGACCACTAAGACAAAAATAGTTGGAAATGAGCACTCTGAATAAGAACTGCATGCTGAAAGTAGGTAAAGGAACAAACATAATAACCTCTCAGTATCTGTATTGCAAATCTTAATGCCCAAAAGGGGAAGAGAGAGAGAGACAGAAAGACACAGAGAGAGAGGCAGAGAGAGACAAAGACAGAGAGAGACAGAGACAGAGAGAGATACAGAGATACAGAAATAGACAGAAAGACAGACAGAGAGAGACAGAGAGAGAAGGAGTGGGTGAGGGAGAGAGAAAAACTGTCTGCTATAGAGGCAGGCTAGGGAAGAGTGTGTGGTGGGCAAGAAACTGGGGTCATTGGTGGTGGGAAATGGATACTGGCGGAGGGATGGATGTTGGAACATTCGATAACTGAAACTCCATCATGAACAGCTTTGTAACTGTACATTACATGGTGACTCAATTGAAAAAAGAAAAAAGGAAAAAAAGGAAAAATACCCTTGCCTAAGGTCAGTTTGCTGTCATTTTCAGATCAAGAAAGACTGAAAGAGAATTCTGAACTGAATGCAGAGAAGTGTTATTCTCTTAAAGTTTGCAGAGATGTAAATAATCCTCCTAAATGAATGAATATATATTACCACACTGAGATTGCATCTTCTTCACTGTGCCAGCAATCTGGCCCTACACAAGGCTGTTGGTAGAGGTGAGATTAAGAGAAAAGAAGGGCTGGGTCTTTTGCTCTGGCCCCTCAGAGAGCCCTGATTATCATGCTTAGGAGTTTTAGAGCAGCAAGTGGCCCAGGCCTGCAGTTGGCAGCCACTGCTAGTCCACATAGGGCATTGCCCATCTGTTCAGAAAATACTCCTGTGCCCTTTCCCACACTCCTAGCTAAGACATCAATTGTCTTGGCCTCCAAGCATCCAGCATTGGGGTCTTTCAGAAGCCACTGTATATGTTTGCCCTGCATCTCCTCCAGTCTGGACCAAGCACAGAGAAACAGACTGCTAATGGGGTGGCCTTCCTAACTCAATGTAATATCCTGGCACTGAGTCTCCTCATTAGCCTGGGTCTTGGAATTTCAGCTTAGGAAGTAAGACAGTTCATGTCCATCAATAATGCTTTGTCTCTGGGATTTTGGCCTTAAAGAAGGATGGGGGTAGGGGTGGGGGAGGGCGCTCTAGTTGGAAGGCTTGTTGCTAAGGTACTTGGAGCTTATCCAAGTTCACATTTCCCAGGATGGTGGAGAATAGTTAATGATTACAAAGCTCTGAAAACGTATACACTGGTTTCATTCCAATATCAGTTCAGAACATTTAATTACCTCGAGAAGGCTATTAGTGATTTTGTTGGCTTTTGTGAGAGTTATGTGTTGAAGGTAAAACTGGAGTCAGGTTTTCTATGTGCAGACTGGTGAAAGCTTTCCTTTTTAATATAACAAGTTCTTCAGCACTAGTAGATGCCAGCTCACAATGTGGGGGGTCAGCGCCAGAGAGGAGGGAAGACCCTTTACTGCTTTTGGCGAGGAATGTATCAGGGGAGAGGTTGTGATGTGAGGTACAGAGAGATAAGATGTAAAGACCTTTCGCATCTCTGTTTTATAGTTTTTCTTCCTGGGGCTATGGCATCACACCCAGTGGTGCTCAAGAGTTATTTCTGGCTCTCTTCCCAGACGTCACTCCAGGCAGTACTTGGGGAACCATATTTGGTGCTGTGAGATGCAGTCAAGGCTGGTCATAAGTGCCTTACTCCCTGTACTATTTCTCTGGTCTTGAAAGGTTTTCTTATCCTAAACACAAATCTTTTTCCTCCTACTACTTCCCCCTGTTCTAGGGTCATTTGAACATCTGGGAAAATATTTCAAGAAAGCTCCTCCAGTATCTTTTTGAAGCCCACTTGTCTCTGAATTGCCCGCCTATTGTGACCATCAACCCACTGGCTGAATATTGAGATTCATGTTGTAGGTTAATGGGAGTATCAATTTGGTTTCTAGCCTGCTAATTTGTGTTTTTAATCCTAATTTGTGGTCATACAATACCCAATACTCAGACCTAAGCAGGATTGAGTTATACGATTTATTACTTACCTCTCCTATTGAATGCGTGTTTCCTGTGAGTAGGGGGCTTTTCAGAAAATTTCAAAAAGTAAAGATGAAATTATGAGGCCAAATACATAGAAAATATTCATTAAACCCATAGTACAATTTAGGATACTAGAACTTAGGTATACAAGTGAAAGCTAAATGTCTCATTTAGGGCAAATAAAAGCAGGGCCTGTTTTATAGTTCTCCACTATGTAAAGTCAACTCATTACTCACCACTTTGTCCTCTACTTATAGTAAGGTTAGCTAGAAGTAGATTTTTAAAAACTAAGCATAACAATGCTAAAAATATATTATCATGCTATCCAGTAATCATGCTCCTTGGTATTTACCCAAATGTTAAAAGTCTGTCCCTACAAAAACACATATATATGAAAGTTTTAGTCATTATGGACAAAAATTGGGAGCAATAAAGATATTCTTCAATAGGTGAATGGATAAACAAACTTTGACAAGTATATACAATGAAATATTATTCAGTATTTAAAAAGAAATGCATTCCTATCAAAATTTTTATGACATTCTTCAAGGATATAAAACAAAAGTTATACAAATTTTATATGAAACCACAAAAGATTGCTAATAACCAAAGAAATATTGATGAAAAAGAAGACAGATGACAGTCTGGTCCTTGACTTTAAACTTTACCACAAAACTATATTAATCAACATAGTGTAGCATTGGGATAAAAGTAGACACAGACCAAGGAACTAGAATTGACCAGCCAGAAAGGGTTCCTCTCATAAACAGCTAATTTATGACAAATGAGTCAAGACCATAAAACGAAGAAGGAAAAATCTTTTTAGCAGTGTGTGGGAAAACTGGATAGCTATATAGAAAAGAATGAAACTTGATCACTATTCCACATTGTGCATGAAAGTAAATTTGAAAATGAGGAATAACTCGGATGTTTAACTCAAGATCATAAAATACATTGGAGAAAATGCAGGGAAAATACTCCATAATAGCATCAGTGGTGTCTTCATAGGTTTGACTCCATCATCAAGAAAAAACAAACGAGATAACATCAAATGGAAATGCTTCTTAAGATCAAAAGAAAAAGGGGGGCTGGAGTGATAGCACAGCAGGTAGGGCATTTGCCTTGCACGTGGCAGATCCGGGTTCGATTCCCAGCATCCCGTATGGTCCCCCGAGCACTACCAGGAGTAATTCCTGAATGCAAAGCCAGGAGTAACCCCTGAGCATCGCTAGGTGTGACCCCAAAATAAATAAATAAAAATAAATAAAATGTTTAAAAAAAAGAAAAAGAAAAAGAAAGAAACTATCATTAAATATAAGATGTTGTTTTGAATAGGAGAAAACATTTTCACACCATACATTGACAGTGTATATATCTAAACTATCATATATCTAGTAAACTATGTATCTATCTACCCATCTACTTATATATAAAGATCAGCAGCAACACCAAAACCAAGAATAACTCCATTTAAGAAAAATGGGAAGAACTGAGCAGACACTTCTTCAAGGAAGACATAACGAGTTCACAAAAAAATGCTCTTTGTCACATATTTTCAGGGAAATGAGAATCAAAGCAACAATGTCACATCATACCTGTGAGAAAGACCTATATAAAAAGGCTGGAAACAAGTGCTGGTGGAAATGTAGAGAAAAAAATGTAACCTTCACACATTATTTAAAATAAAATAGTTTTAGGGAACTTGTACTCATTTATTGTCTCCCAGGTATTGCTTTAGAGGAGTCACTCCCAGCTGTGCAGGCCTATTGGTGTAGTGCTCAGCCCCACTGTGCTGGCGACTTCCAGGACTACCCAGGGCCCTGTCGGGGGACCAGACTGTGCTTAGGCTCCTGCACACAGGCTCCTTGAGCCTTGAGCCCTTTGTTACCTTCCCAGCCCCAGTATTCACGCATTTGAAAATTTCAATTGGAAGCTATTACCTGGGATGGCATCAACTCGTGTTCTTTGTGGCGGTGTCCTTCATGCTAGAGCAGCAATAAATAGCGATCTGCTATAAGCTCAAATATGTCACTATATCACTGCTCATCAATTTGCTTGAGTGGGCACCAGTAACGTCTCCATTGTGAGACTTGTTGTTACTGTTTTTGGTATATCGAATACAATATGTAAAGAATAAAAAAAAGTTTAATTTACAAAATTAAACTTCTCTTCACAACTTTCATTAGGCTAGAGGTTGTGAAAAGGAACTACCACTAGGACATTGTGTACTAATTTTTACCCAAAGGTAAAGCCCAGAAAAAAATTTATTTTAATTTATTTTATTTAATTAGCTAAGTAATTAATTTTTTGCCACACCCAGAGGTGATCAGTGCTTGTTCCTGGCTCTGCATTCTGGGTTCACTCCTGGTAGTGCTCAAGGAACTTATCTAGGGTGCTGGGGATCAAACTGGGTACAGTCGCATATTAGAAAAGCACCCTACCTGCTATCCTATTGCTCTGACACCAGATAAATTACTTTTAAATGATAGTTTAGGTAACATGGTTACACTTATGTTAACTTTTACATTCATACACTATTGATGGGAATGCAAACTGATCCAACCTCTATAAAAAATATTATGGAGGTTTTGCAAAAAATTAAAAGTAGGTCTAACATATGGTCTAGCAATTCCAGTTCTATGTATCTATTTGAAGAACACATAGCACTGATTAGAAAAGATATATGTATATACCTTTGATTATTGCATTACCATTTATAGTAGTCAAGATTTGGGCATTGGACAACTCCAGTGTCCAGTGGTATGAATGCATAAAGAAGACATGATATTTATACACAGTAGAATATTATTCAGGTATTATGAAAGATGTAATCTTGTTTTTTTTTACAAGAGTAGATGGAATTGGATAGAGGAAGTTCCTACTAAGCAAAATCAGAATGAAAAAGACAAAGACCAGATGATCTCACTTGAATGTAATATATAAAGAATTAAGCAAAGGAACATAATGGCCAACAAACACAAGACCTTAGACTTTAATGACAGACAGAACTGAGGTTGCCACAGGTGAGTGTGTGTTGAAGGTAGTGGGCTGTACGTTGGAGGGGGCATCAAAGAACAGGAGTGAAGGGATAGTAGCATTTTGATGGAGGGTGTGGGTGGTAGCATTATACCCTAAAGCCCATGAATATTTACAGTCTTATAAACCAATATTA
Source organism: Sorex araneus (assembly GCF_027595985.1). NCBI lineage: Eukaryota > Metazoa > Chordata > Mammalia > Eulipotyphla > Soricidae > Sorex > Sorex araneus. Next base: position 34,998,421 of record NC_073312.1, read on the forward strand.
CCTAAGTTTTAAAAAGATACAAAATAAAAGAAGGCTAACTGTGAGACTGAAACTAAAAAGAAAAAGAAGTGTGTTATTAAGCCACAGAAAAACCTGACATGGAGGGACCTGAAAAACACATTTTAAACTAAAAAAATGAAGCCAGTCTGACAAATCTATATAATTTTGTCTGCATGACATTCTAGAAAAGGCAAAAGTATGTAGACAGTAAAAAGGTCAGTGACTGTCAGGAGTCAGGAGGAAGCAGGGAAAGGTGGAACATGGTGGCTTTGAAGGCAGTGAAACTGTATGATACTATTATTTGTGGTCGCATGGTATTATGTATTTGTCATACACCCCAATGAGTGAACTCTATTGAGAGCTACAGACATCAATAATCATGCACCATTATTATATGACAATGAACCCCTCCAACACAAGATGTTGGCAGGAACGCTAGTACAGCAGGTAGGGCGCTTGCCTTGCACATGGTTTGATCCCTGTCACCTTACATGATCCCTCTATTCTGTGAAGAGTGATCCCTAAAACAAACAAAAAAACTCAAAACATAACAAAACAAAAAACGGGGAAACGTTGTATGTGGCACAGGAGGGGAGAGAACATATGGAAACTCTGCTTTCTGTTCAAGTTTTCTGAGAACCTCAAGATGCAATTTCTTGTCTTCCCTTGTGTACCAAATCCCGTTTTGCAGCACGGACTGTGATGTGAATCACCTCGTCTGAGACTGAGTACCCAGGCTCTCTCCCACACCAGAAGGTCTCACAGGCCTGTCCGCAGCTGAGCATGCCCAGGCCACTGCTGGCACACAGGGCACTTGAGAAGCTGCTGATGGGAACAAAACAAGCCATCTTTTTCCTGGTTCTCAGGAGACGTTACGGTTCCCATGGCAGTTTAAAAGAGTAGATTCCTACAGCATTACACAGGGCAGCTTTCAAGCTGGTCTTGCTGGAGTGAAAAAAGCCAAAACCCACACCCAAACCTTTGATAGATAAAGGCAGACTCACAAGACTGGGTTCACATATGAGAAACTGAAACACCAGGGTGTCAAACTGAAGGCAAGTACATTCATACTAAAAATATTACACACGATTTGCTAAAAAACATTTTTGCACACAAAAAAGAGTATTAAATAAAAACACTGCAAAAGTGACTCTGGAATTCGGTCTCCTTTTTTTCTGAAGTTCTTAGGTTTGGACTGATCCCTGGGTTGCAAGGGCTTCGAGAGGTTCTGATTCCCTTGAGGAAGCCATGCTACAATTTATCACTGCCACTGTCATCCTGTTGCTCATCGATTTGTTCAAGCGGGCACCAGTAATGTCTCTCGATTGTGAGACTTATTTGTTACTGTTTTTGGCACATCCAATACGCCACGGGTAGCTTGCCAGGCTCTGCCATGTGGGCTCGTTACTCTCTGTAGCTTGCCGGGCTCTCCGAGAGGATCAGAGGAATTGAACACGGGTCGTCTGTGTGAAAGCCGAACGCCCTACCACTGTGCTAAAATCCAGTCTCAGTCACTCTCCCTCGCCACCTGTGATGGTTCTCCTTGCTGCCTTTTGTGCTTTATCACTGGTCAGTTTGTTTCTCTCCTTCCTGGGTCTCCTCCTGCTCACTCAGACCAGCAGCCGTGCTCTGAGCTCAGAGCATTGGCTGGGATCTTAACCACCCCATGGCATGACATGCTATTATTATCTTCCACATATGTTAGTTAATGAATTAATTCAGCAAGCATGTTTTGAACAGCTGCTACGTGTCAGACACTGTGCTAAGTGTTGGGGACATGGAGGTGATAGAAAAGGTCTCTGCTTTCAAGTAACCTGAGTCAGAGAGTGGTGACATCTGTATAAACAGGTCACTAGAGGTCTGTGTGAACCCGGTGATAAGCGAGACAGAGTTAATCATTAATTTTTTTAAATGGGAGTCAAGATAAGGGGTTCCTAACCACAGTAGTGGGGTGCTGGGGGGACAGTGAGGTGGGAGGGTTAGAGGAGATCCCTCTGCGGATCAGGCCAGATATGGGGGGTTTGTCCCAGACAAAAGGAAGACTGACTGCATTGTGGGGGCTGGGGGACAGGACAGGGTCTATGGTGGAGGGAAGTGTTTAACCCAGAGGGGAAGATGGGACTGACCTATGGCGCAGTGTTTGTAGTTTCACAGTGACTAAATTAAAAGAAAAGAAGACTAGATCAAAGGAAATGAAAAAGGGAAAGTTGACTGGGAGAAGGAGTTAAAGGGAAAGGATGAGGAGAGATGGAGGTAAGCAACAGGATGGTGATAGGACGGGTGAGAAATTTCTAGTAGATCACCTTGGATGTAGCAAGTAGTGGAAGACTGCAAAGAGGAAGAGAGAAGGAAAACAGAGAGGACAAAGAACAATCACAGCTCAGGCCCCTGGGGCCTGCTGTTAGCAATTCTTTGAGCCAAGCAGGCAAAAGCTACAGAGTGTAGCACCAGAGGTCAGAGCAGATATTCTTTTGTTTCTTCCCTGGCCCTATCTCTGTGAGCAAAGCGGACCGCATCTCTGTCCCTAGAGAGCCCGTGGGAGCTGGGCTGGAGGCCAGTAAAAATGGAGTGTTGTGGATGTCTGAGCTCCAGGAAGGCTTCTTGGAGGTAGTGTCCTTTGTCAGTGTGCCTGCAGGTCAGCTGGGCTTTGTGTTCTTAGTGTGTAGATCATGGCAGCCCATCTTCCCTCTGGACCTCACCACCTGCCAAGAGCCTGGCTGTGCCAGGGTAGAAAGCAGACTGCAGAGCGGCCCGCAGAGAGCTTTGGCGATCTTCCCTCCTGTCTCCTAGAACATGGACCTGTTTTGCAAACACTGCGGATCAGGCCAGATATGGGGGGTTTGTCCCAGGCTTGGCCAAACTCAGCTCACTAAGCAAATAGTCAGGGATTCTCCACCCCCAACTCCCTGTTCTTTCTAAAGGAAATCTCTCGGTGCATCATTTATTGAACTCCAGTGAACTGTAGTTTGGCTTCCTTCCCAAAGTAGAAAAACACCTCGATTTGTTCACATTCCTACCAGGTTCTGCTGGTTGAATGCCAAGACTTCTGAGCTAGCTGGGGACGGGGCCGTGCAGGAGAAAGGCAGGGACGTCCTCCCTCCCAGCCTCCCTGCACACCCCAAGGGCAGCCTGAGCAAGACTGCAGGAGTGGGAGAGGAGAGCTAGGTGAGAGTGAACAATACAGGGGTGCAGGAGGGCCAGGAACGGCTCAGTTGTGTTTACAAAGCAATCTCTCTGTCTCATTCCAGCTGGAATGAGAAGCTGTGCGAGAGATTCAGGGCCCAAAAGATGTCTCCCATGATGTTGCTAAGAGGGTGGAATGTGCAGCCCAAGATAAAGCTGACTCAAGTCAGAGTTGCCTTCAGCCACTGAGTGGCCTGGATGCACATCACAACCTCATGTAGCCTCAGCTGCCAGGGTGAGAGAATAATAGTGGGGTTTGCTCCAAGGTGGTTGGGTGGACCTTTCCATGAGATGTGCAACCAGGTGGGTGTCTGCTTGCGGCTAGCAGATGCTCATTTGTTTCTAGTGTAATGACAGGAGGTTACCTGGCACCTGTGGGGACCCCCTAGGACATATGCTTTGGCCCTCTCTGAGGTCTTAGCCCCTGTATGGCTGCCAACCCGTGGAGCCGAGGCTGCACGCTGTGGGGGTTGCCCGTGTGCTCTGGCTCAGAACCAGGCTGACAGCTGAAGAGTCTTTAACTCCAGGAGCTCAGTCCCGTCATGCAATGCCTGCCACGATTTGTGGGAGCAAACAGCTCTAGAAATTGCATAGCGGGTGAAACTTGAGCTCCTGGACTTGAGCCCCTGTTCACAATCTGCCTGTTTCCTCTTATAGTCAAGGGCAAGCATCCAAATCCCCCCCTTCATTTAGCCTTGTCCTTGGTGTTGGGAAAGGTCGGGGCACATTCCTCATGGTTGTTTCCAGGCACTTAGCTCTGACATGTGGGCTGCAAGGCACCGAGCCCTGCACACAGTAGGCGCTCAGGAATGTCTGCAGAGAAGTGTCACCTCTGAGCAGGGACTGGTGGTCTATATCATCACAGGGAATGTAGGAAACAGCATTTCCTCATCTGGGCCTATTCAGCAGCTCCTGTTTTAGATATGCACCCAGATAGTTTACCAGTGAAAATTGTATGATTTTTTTATAACTATCCCACTAGGTCTCCTGCTCCCCTGGAATGTGCCACCACAGCTGACTTCCCTTTCCTCTTTGAATTCTCAACCTACCTGCGGCTTCCTTAGGGGCCCGCTCTGGCCCCCAGAGGGCCTTGCTTGCCTGCCTCACCCACGCCATTTTTTATCTCACTACCACTTTGATTTTTTTTTTTCACGAAAATCCTTGTTATCGCAAGTTATTTTTCTGATTACTGTCTCTCTGACTAGAGCAAAGCTGTCTCAGAGCAGGACCCACTGGATCTTGGTCACCAGATCCCTAGATACCATCGTGGCCAAGATGGCAATGAACAGCAGTTCAATAGATATCTGCTTAACGGGCAAACAAAGGAAGCTTAGATCACAGATGCAACAGCTTCAATTCGTAGGAGAGAAAACTGAGGCCTGTGAAGGTGAAGACGCCTGCTGCCAGTTGGCTTGTGCCAGAATCTCTGCGAGGGAGCTCTTTCTCCAGTAGCTTCTCCTTCAAGGGCCGTCAGAGCCAACATATGGCTATGCCGCTCTGCTTAAGAGGAAAGACTATTTCCTGTTTCTGAAGATTTACAGCTCCCAAAAATATCTGATGAGTATCCTAATAAGCTAAAGGAGAGTTTTTCTTTTTTTTCCCTGGGGCTGAAAATGGAAAGCGCACAGATGCATGTATAAACACTTTGAAAAGAAATTAAAATGGGCTAACACGTGGGAAAGGAAGGATCACAGAAAATGATGTCATTCTGCTGGATGTCAGCTGGCCAGAGAGACACAGGAACTGGGTTCTGTGCACTGGTGTTAAAGGGAGCTTCCCCATCCTTTTCAGAGTTTGGAGGAAGAATAGGGGGCTTCCTGAAGAGTTAAGGGAGAGAGGGCAGGTGACTGCCTACTAGGTTAATCTGAGGATTAACTCTTAAGAGGCAGGTAGGAGGTTTAGCTCATTACCTGCTTATGTAGGTAAAGTGATATTTTCATTCCCCCATGGATTATTCTCCTGACGACAATGAACCTGCTTCCGTGTTTCACGACTCCCACTGGGTTGCTCATCTCTATCTTCTGTGAGATGACAGGAGATGACTCATACCGAGTAGCGAAATGAACCAGTATGCTGGCTCTGGGAAAGGTCATGCAGAGCAGTAAGGAGCTAATAATTATTATTATTATAACAGCTTCACTTATTTCCCATTTCCCACGTCCTAGGCAATGTGCTAAGGACTTAGGTGTCTTGCCTCATTCATATCTTATTGGGCAAATTAGGAACTATTTTTGTCCTGATTAATACATACACACGGAAGCACTACTTTAGTCCCATCAGGAAGGAACTATTTTTATTCTGTTTTAATAATAAGAACATGAATTTGGGAAGGTCAAGTGGCTTCCAGGTTATATAACAGGTCGGGGACATAGCCTGAATTCTAGCTTCAGTACATAGTTTGCAGGCAAAAGTGATACGGGGGCTGGGCAATGGCTCAACAGGCTGGGGCATATACCTTGCATATCAGAGCCCTGGTGTGATTCCCAATACCACGTAGTCCCCTGAACAGGGTGTCAAGTCCCTGAGCACTGAGTTAGGAGTAGCCCTCAAGCACTATCTTGTATAGCAAAATATATAATACAAAGTGGAGCTTGGAGCTGTGGTAGAGTTGTAAGGTGCCCATCTTGCATGTGAGGCTGACACCACCCCACATTGCCACATGTGTCACTGCTGTTGTGATTTCCAGTGCCTCACCTGTGTAACCATGTGTATATGAGTATCAGAATCAAGAGTGCAGGCCACTGACAATGAAGTGTGAAATCTACTGGACATTAACCTCATGACACCAACAACGGAGGAAAGAGAAGAGAAAAACATGATTTAGCGATGCAGGAGTTGGAAGTGCTGGTTAAACTCTATCTCAGGCTGATGACTGCTGTTCACCTTTTCCCTACCCCCTTGCCTTTGATAATTAACTTCACACATATCCATGGAGAACTCACAGGGTGCATTGTTATAAATAATAATAGGATGAAGTGTTACCATCCTCCTTTAAAGAGTGAAATAGGATTTCATTGTTTTATTGCACTGTTCATTTTATCTTTTCTTCCATCTTTTTTCTCCTTTCCCAAATACCAACACAAAGGCTCGAAGCAGACTTTAAAGGCTTCTACATTTCAGGTTTAGTTTTCATGAAATATTTGTCTCTAATGTTATAGAAGGTAAGTGCATGATCTTCTTTGCATTCCAGCAAGGAAAGAGCTGGGCCCATCCTCCGTCCCTAGTTTCCTACATTCTCCTCTTCCTTTTAAGGAAAGCTACCCAAAATTCCACATTATGCTTTTATTTACATCTCATTGGAAACAATATATTCACACTACAAGGAACCTGAGAAATGGAGTCTTTTAAATGAGTGGCAATTGTTCCGTCCAGCTGGTTAACAGAAAAATTCCTAAGTTTACTAATTGCTAATTTTACTATTTACTAAGGAAAATGGACAAAGGGATTCTGGGAAATCATCAATGCTGTTTTTCCCAAGAGCTAAAGAGAAAACCAAGGGGCACTGCAGTTGGCAGTCACTGAATTCCATGCTATAACAAATAACATGACTTAGAGGATGTTGAGCTAGAAATAATCACAAAGACTTGTGGCTCATCTCACTTATTTTACAGGTAGGACATTGGAGAACCAAAGTAGCAAAGGGATTTACCCAGGATTATGTGATAAGAAGCCATTCTCTGTCCTGTACCCAGTGTTCTTACAAACTTTTATAATGTTCACATCACAGCCGTTAGAAGCTACTGGTTCCTCCCTGTCATTGTGAGGCCACCAGCTCTCTTCTCTCCTCACTACCTTTTGAGGCTGGCACCCTCTCTCCGAAGCAAATCAACGATGCCCTCCTCAGTCCTTTCAGCCCAAGTGTGGCACTTAGTGTTCACCTTAGGAAGCAACTCGTGTGGGTTGCTAGCGGGACACATCTGGATGGTTTTGAGGGCTCAACAGGAAAGAAGACGGATGGATTAATGAGTTCAGCTGCAGTTGTTGCTGAAGAATTGGATCCACCTGAGCCCTGGTTTCTTTTCCTTTAGAGATGAGAAAAAAGCTTTCTTTATGAGCTTATCCACCAAGTGTCTGACACTCACATGTGACTGTCTTGTTCTTATAAGTCAGGGGACTCTCCCATCACGTAGCAGCCATCTGAGAGGGGAGAGGCAGTGGTGTAACTTCTCACATATCAGAAGTTCAAGGCCATCCATCACTTCATGCAGAGACCCAAACAGTTCACCTGAGCAGGTCCCTTTGATCCTATCTTGCATCAGAAGGATAACCCTTATCACCACTCTACAAATCGAGTTTGTAAAAATAGACTGGATGTAGGCTGTAACCAGTGTCCTGGGATTTCCAAGGTAGTTAGATGTTAGTGGCAGGTCTGTCACAGGCCAGATGCTAAATATATCTTCCCCCACTGTGACAAGGGCAGTGTCTGGGAGCATACTGGGGCCATGTGATACTTCCTAGTCACAAGGGAGAAATGCTCTCACAGACTATTCCTGAACCAGGAGCTGGCCCAGACGGGAAGAGATTTTCTGGGTAGTGGTCAGCTGTCCTACTGTCTCTAGAGAGAACATGCAGACCATACTCTCACAAGTATGTGGACAGCCACAGAAGGGGGGCAGGAGCCAAGAGTGTATCTGGAGAGAATAATCTGGATCAAGGAGAAAGGCTTTAAAAATCTCTTATAGACTATGAGAAAATGGTGGAAATCTGGGGCAGGGAGGCCTGAGGGTGGGCTGGGGAGAGAGCTGGATGGGCTCCTTCTAGGCTGCAAACCCACAGAAGGTGCCATCTGTTTAATTCCTAAACAAACCCAAGGCTGATGACTAGTATTTGGTCAGATGTTCCCATTCTTTCCCTAACACTTCATTTCTTTGAATAGCATACATCTGTTAGCCAACTCAGTCAAAAATTTATTTACATTAATTATGCAAAAATTACATTAATGCATTTTTGTTGTAAAAATCCTGGAATAATAGATAAGTAGGCTTAAAAAATTTAAATTCCCCGTTTTTCTTTACTCTCTTCAATTCTAAGACTGTCTCTAAGAAATAATTGTGGGGGCTGGGAAGATACCTCAAAGGACTAGAGTGTGTGAGGCCCCAAGTTTCACCCCCAGGATGACATGGTTTCCAGTCTTTTAGCATTACTAAGTGGCTTGAACACTCTGGATATGTCCTGGTGGGCCCAAGAAATGCTATATAACCTGATCTGCACAGAGAATCCTCAAGCCCAGCACCCCCAGGCTGAGTATCTCTTAAAGTGGTTCCTGTCTTTCCCAGCCAGGGAGGGCCCCCTGTTTAAAAAAAACACCTGTTGGAACATTGTATGACTGAAAGAGAATAGCTTTGTTACTGTGTTTCTCATGGTGATTCAGGCTTTTTAAAATTTTTTTTAAAAAAAGCAACAAACACCTGTGATCAACAGTTTGATATGCACTTTTTATCTTTTTTTTTCTATGTTCACACCACATCTGCGACAGACACACACATAAACACACAAACACACACACACAGAGTGTAGCATAGCATCACATAGCATGGCATAGCATAACATAGTATGTTCTGTAAGATATTATGAGAAATCGTTCCAACATTGCCAGAGTTCAAAGAGCTGTTCATCCTTGGGAAAACTATTTTTTTTTTAATTGAGTCACCATGTGGAAAGTTACAAAGTTCTCAGGCTTATGTCTCAGTTATACAATACTCAAACACCCATCCCTTCACCAGTGCCCATATTCCACCACCAAAAACCCCAGTATACCTCCCACCCCCGTCCCCCCACCCCTGCCTGCGTAACTGATAAATTTCACTTCATTTTTTTTACCTTGATTACATTTCATATTTCAACACAAAACTCACTATTGTTGGAGTTTCCCCCGCAAAAAGACAGCCCTACTGCCAAGGAAGCATTTGATAATTAGTTTTCCATTGCTGAGAATGAAGAGATATGAAGTCCTGCTGTTCAAAATACATTACCCTTTTTTTTTCCTCCTTCCTGCACCACCAAGTTCATGCCTACTTAATAGTCCTCATAATATGGCTGACGCCACACCGCCCGACAAGGGAAAAAAAAACTGAGCAAGAAGGATATTTCCTGTCCTCGGCTGGCGTGGGGCTATGGTTTAGTTCACAGTTTAGAGACATGGCTGCAAGCAGTTTCTGGAACCAAAAGTAATCTAGTTGCCTCTGGATTCTGGTTGATCAGCAGCAAAGCAGCCACACAAAAGTGTGGCCACCCACCCGGGTCGAATCTCGGCAGAGCATGCGCTGGTATCGGCCCCGGTTGGGCAAACTATTTTATGGCAGCCTCTTTCTCTGTAAAACAAGAATGTATATTGGCATCTAGAAGATCGTTTTGAAAGTTAAATGTTGATAATTTAAAAAGAGTGACTAACAGAAAGACATGTCTTTTGTTTTGACTTTTGTGTTTGGGCCACACTCCATGATGCTAGGGATTATTCCTGGTTTTGCATTCAAACTCCTAGCAGTGTTTGATATCATCATTCATAAAGTAAATGGGGTTGGCTGTGTGCAAGGCAAATGCCATACCCACAATACTATTGTTCTGGCACTTGAATCTTTCCACATAGGCAACTCAGGAGCTCCTATTAGTTATCCATTGTTTCATGACAAGTTACATCAACATTTAGTGACATTAGAACAAATAATTGTTATCTTAGTTTCTGCAGGTCAGGAATACAGGAGCAGCTCAGCTAGACAGTTTTGTCCCTATGCTTTCCCCAGGGTGAAGTATGTCTGAAATCCCAAGGTACGTCCTAAGCCTGATGTGTAGCTACGATGTTTATAGCACTGACCAACACATTATGTAGGGGTCTCTAATACTAGTTTGAACCACACTCATTGTGATATACAATTTAAGTCAATTCTCTCCCATGCTTTCTCTCTTCCAAATATCATGATTTGCATTTCTGACTAGCTTTGGTATTCTTTAGGATGATCATAGTCTCAACTCAGGTTGAATCATGATTAGTCAATGTCATTGACTTGTTCCATTCACCAGATACATATCCAGACTTCCTTTAGCTGGATCTGGTTCATGCAACTGTTCTGGTCAAGGGACTCTAAGCAGAAGTTAGCTAATGGATAGCTTAGAATATTAAAATAAAGATGTGGTACCACACTACCCTAGAGCTTTGATTACTGTCTTGAGACACGTGGAAACCAAAACTTGAAAGAAACCACATTGTAGATTTGGGGTGCAAAGACTCAAACACACAGGAATTTCGATAACATCGTTGACATACTATAATACCTATGAACTGTTAACTCACTGACTTCGTTACGGAGAAAAAAATATGGAGTCCTTTTGAAAAAGGTTCTGATTGCTGAATTTTCTGCTAGATTTTATTTTATTTTATTTTTTGTATTCCCAATGGGCTGGAGCAATAGCACAGCGGTTGGGCATTTGCTTTCACGGGGCCGACCCGAGTTCGATTCCTCCGTCCCTCTCGGAGAGCCTGACAAGCTACCGAGAGTATCGAGCCCACACGGCAGAGCCTGGCAAGCTACCCGTGCATATTGGATATGCCAAACACAGTAACAATAAGTCTCTCAATGAGAGACGTAACTGGTGCCCCCTCCAACAAATCGATGAGCAACGGGATGACAGTGATAGTGACAGTATTCCCAATACATTTTCTGCTTCTGACTAAGATATGTTAGTGCGGGATTTCCAACATCTCTCCCATCAAATCACCAGTGCCCCCAAATTTGCCTGTAACACAGAAGCCACTTGATAAATGAATAAAGCATATTAACAAGCATCATATTACATACCAGGAGTTTGTCTATAAGCGATATAGCCCTTGAAAGATGCTGCCTCTGATCCCTGGGAAGACCCTCATCTCTAGTTTAGCAGAAATGAAATAACCCCAGACATGCAGGTGAGTTTTCCATTTCTTAGCCACTTCAGAATGTCTTAAATTCAGAGCGTGTTTCAACTCAACCTCATTCACCACTGCAAAAAGAAAACCTCAAAGCACTCTACAAAAACTGAGAAATTAAATTTCTTTGCACCATTTTCGAATGAAACACTCTTAAATAGAGTCAGAGTGGATTGTTCTGATATCAAATTCTTCTTGCCAGTGAATAATATTCTAGTAGGGGACAGACCAAGGAAAATCTCTCATTTGGAGATAGCCAAACCAGGAATGTCGGCTGGGACATTATCCAGGCGGAAGAACAGTATATCCTGGAATGTGAAGTGGTTCTTTAGTGGAGTGGAGAGAAAATATTTTAAGGGTCTTATTAACTACTAGTGTGAGAAGAGACTGAATGCATACTAAGTTTGTTGAATGAAACTTAACATTTGCCAACAATTCTAGAACTAGCTTCAGACCATGTATGGGTATATAGCAATGGCATGATAAGCTTAAAATCTTCAGAATTTTGATAAGCCTAACAATACTGGCAATATCTTAATTTCCAAGTTTATTATACTAGAAAAAAGGAGTTTACTAAACTAGTTGACATCCAACTTCCATAATACTACGGTGACTCTGTGGACCAATTACTCTTTTTGGGTTTTAGTTTTCTCCTCCATAATACTACCAACCTCACAAATTTGTTATAGAGATTTAAATAAAATGCAAAGGCAAAATACATGACACATCTTACTGCCACTACCACTACTTTACCTACGACCACTAATAGCACCTCCATCATTAGTATCTCTACTCTCCCTACCCCCACCAGCAAGTCACTCCACCCTCTCCACTATCTCCTTTACCGCCATTACCTCCACTGTTATTTGTAATAGAAAAGACAAAGCAGGACTTCCTGCCAATGTTAGTTCTCTTCTGTACCAAATGGAGGTATCTTAAATGAGGAAGACAAAACTGTCTTTAATGAAGTGGGATGGAAAACGAGCACTGCAGCACTGGCATCCCGTTGTTCATCGATTTGCTAGAGCAGGCACCAGTAACATCTCCATTGTGAGATTTGTTACTGTTTTTGGCCTACGCCAACGGGTAGCTTGCCAGGCTCTGCCCTGCGGGTGGGATACTCTCCGTAGCTTGCCGGGCTCTCTAAGAGGGACGGAGGAATGAAACCCGGGTCGGCCGCGTGCTATCGCTCCAGTCCTGAGATGGAAAATTAGAGGATCAGATTTCCTTCTTGAAAAAAAATCACCTTCCTTTGGGTTTGGGCTTGGCTGTTTAATTGACCTCAGTACGCTTGGACAAAGGAGGAGAAATGCTGTATGCAAAGACCCTGGCCTGGTGTCTCTGTAGCGCCCCCTTTGGCAGGGACGTGAATTCTTTTTCTATCTTTCAGGAAGCATTTCATCTTTTGTCCCCTCTCTTCCCTGAGCCTTTGAGAGCAAGAGATTATCTCTCCCAGCCCTGTAGATGCTGTGAGGGTATTATTTACAGTCTGCTTACTGGGAGGTGTGAATATAGTATAGAAACATGGCCAATGTGGAATCCTATCCTTTTGGGCTCCTCTTTCCCCAGACAAAAGAAGCTTTCTTCACTAACGAGTTTGAGTACAATATAAAGGAATGCTTCTAATCTATAAGGAATTTTGTGCTTTTGCCCCCAAAAACCTCATGTTTCTTTTGAAAATTAAGACATACCTTTACTAAGGTGAATATAGATAAGCAAGATGAACACACAAATCCACCCAGCAGAGTACACTAACAGTCACATGCAAAGCACATGCTGCCAGTCATTTTCCCGTGCATTTATACACTTCATTTTGAAGCGGGGATGTTATCACACTTCACACTATAATATCCAGTAGACTGCCCAGTAAATTCCAGATTAATAGCAAACAGCTTTTCTTATCTTCCAGTACTTGCCTTCAGCATTATTTATAATGGCTTGCAGAGTTCCACTAACTGGCTAACACTGTTTACTAGTTTATTTGACCAGTTACCTATTTCTGGGCATGTTGGTATTTTACGTTGTTACTAACAATGGTAACTTTTGCTCTATCCATGATTTTCTTCCTAGGTGATTTTTTGTGGTGTTTGTATGTGTATACGTATATATGTGTGCACATTGCTTTGTTTAGGAATCAGTTTAAAATGGTTAATAGACCCACATTATAAATTGGTCTTCCCAGGAAAGGCAACAGCTTGCAACATACATGGCAGCATCTCAAACTTTTCTTTCTTTACATTCTGCATGAAAGGCATAAAGCTGGAGAAAGGTACAGATAAAGACAAAGCAAATGGCCCAAATAGAAAGAGATAATTGCCAAAGATAATTGGCATTTTAAATGCCACTAACTTTTTAAAAAAAGAATATTGGAGATCCAAGCCATACCACAGTGGGGACAGCATTTGCCCTGCATGGTGCCAATCCAGGTTCTTCCCATGACGTCCCATATGGTCCCCCAACCACCCCCAGGAATAACTTCTGAGTGCAGAGCTAGAAGTAACCCTGAGCAATGCCAGGTGTGGCCCAAAAAGCCAAAAATAATAAATAAATAAATAAGAGTATTCCTGACTATGAGTAGTCTTAAAGGTTTAGAGAGATCATGTAGGGGTTAAGGCACACCTCTAGCATGTGATAGACGTTGGTTTGATCCCCAGCCCTACATGCCTCACGGCCCTCCTCCCCGGCCACCCCAGCACCAAAGAGTGTGACTCTAGAGGACCCTGAGCACCACTGGAGTGATCCTCCTGGTAATTCTTAGTACCACAGGGCCTGAGCAGCACCACATCCTTGGGCCCTTGCATTGAATTGTCAGCTGGTTGACTGAGAATTACCATGGGGGCTCTCCTGCCAAGAAATAATAAAATAAATGTTTTGTCCTTTCATCAGAAACGCCCAGACTTGAGACTGCCCTAGCAGGCCAAGGAAGACTTAAGCCATGGTGGCCGACAGCTTTCAGACCCACCCACTACCAACACAATCCTCCCCTTCATTGTGAGGAAGAAGAGGGAGCCAGGCAATCAGAATAAAAGCTACTTTGTTTAACATTCCCAAGGCGTTCCCCAAATCTCCCAGAGTCCATTAATTACCTGGAGAATTACCAAGTGACTCTTGGATGGGAAGACACCCCTTTCAATAGCAATTTGCCAGCTCTCATGACACTTGGATGAAAAAAGAGAAAGATGCATTTGATGAAGAGAGAAGAAACAAGTCTAGGCACAGAAACAGAAGGGCTTTGGTTTATGACATTTTTAAATCACAGTCATGGTTTGCCCTATTAAAAGCTGAGGCAAATGATGGCAGTATTGTTGGCAGTTCCGGCACAGAGCTTGGGGATTGAATAACAACGGTTCTTAAAGGCAAAGGGAGTAGACCAATGAAGGACGTTGACTCAGTGGAGGAGTGAAGGATCTCGGACCAGGGCCATGGGGGGCAGGGCAGCCTTGGGAAAGTGAAAGACTGGAATGCCTTCTGCTTCTTTAAATATGGAACCAGGAAGTGTTGCTGGCTTTAAATCGAGAACTACAGAAGCACAGCAGTGACTAGGGGAATATGAGGTGCCGGGAATCAAACCTGAGACCTCCCACATGCAAGGAAAGTGCTCTATCACTTAGTCATAGTCCTGGCCCCATGGATGAATATGAAAAAGCATAATTTTGAGCAAAAGAAATAAGACATAAAAGAACAGTGGTGGAAGATCAAGGGTACTTTGTTGGTGGAGATGTGCAGTAACTTTGTACATTAATGCTATAAACGTTGACACTATTGTAGCCATGTTACCTAAACTATTAAAAGAAGAGATGAATTAAACCTTGAGGGTTCTATAAGCTAACCATGGAAGGTAGCTTGAATTCTTTTCAGAAAAGGTAGTAAAATGTTATTTTACAAAGAAGAACTAAGACATAAAAGAGGACATGCTACATGTTTTATTTGCATAAAAATGCAAAAGGTAACAGTAATCTATGTCATGGAAAGCAAATAATTATCCTTGGTCAAAGTTTTATTTATTTACTAAAAGAATTTAATTTTTCCCCCCTTACACTTTATATAAATACTATGGTTTATAAAGTTGTTCATGGTGGTTTGTTACAGATTTTTAATATTCCAACAACGGTTCAAGTTTTAATCTCTAGAGATCTTCTGTTTCTTGATCTGGGTTCCTGGGTGTTTATGAAAGTTAATTAACATATAAAATGTATCGATTTCTCTCTTTATATGTATTATATAGAATAAAAACAGTAGCAACAAGTCTCACAATGGAGATGTTACTGGTGCCCGCTTGAGCAAATTGATGAGCAATGGGATGACAGTGATATATATTATACTTTGGTATTTCAAAAAAAAGAATAGTGATTTCTTATCTTATTTCAGAAAAATTACCCCCCAATTTTCTGGAGGTTGAGCCTGGTATAGTCATTACTAAATCTTCCAGGTGATCTCCATATACGTTACCAGGGGTTAGATAGTCAGTCGGCCTGGGAGGACTGGGTTGAAGTGGTGTGCCAGGATTATGCTCCAGCATAATTATATTATGATGGGTTATATATATTATTCTGGATTATAACCTAGGCCCAGTGTAACACCATGTCTAGGGATGAGTGCTGTGAGCAGGCCTGAGCAGAGAACATGGGAACCTATTTCATCCACTCACAAGTTTATCTGGTGTTGGCATGATCTGGAAATTGGAGAACTAAAAATCCAGTCTTTTCGGTTGGAGGTCATGATCCTTTGGAACAGGCTATGATTAGTTCAGGAAATTAAATGTCAAAAATATCTTCACTTGATTGAGTCCACACACAGATAATTGGCTTGGTAGTTTGCTGCCCTTCAAATATAAGCTTCCTTTCACTGGTTTTCAAGTAACTTTTTTTTTTTTTTTTGCTTTTTGGGTCACACCCGGCGATGCACAGGGGTTACTCCTAGCTGTGCACTCAGGAATCACCCCTGGCGGTGCTTAGGGGACCATATGGGATGCTGGGAATTGAACCCGGGTCGGCTGCATGCAAGGCAAATGCCCTACCCGCTGTGCTATTGCTCCAGCCCCTCAAGTAACTTTTTTTTTTAATCTAACCTTAAAGTTGTCAGAAAAATAAATGGGTCACTAAGAAGAAGAAACACTTATTTTTTAAGTTAATAATATTTCATTTCTTAAGTAATATTTAATTTCTTACTCCCAGTATCACAAAACAATAGATATGGTTCAACTTTCTATTATTATTATTGAGCCACTGAGGTCCAAAGAAGAGAAGTGACTTTTCCTAAGTCACACATTAATTGGTGACAGGGCCAGAGCAAACCCTGCTTCCCCAACTAAGGTCTTTTATACAGTCAGCCTTCAGTTTCATGTGCCATATATGGTGCCAGACTTGAGAGGTCTGACGGTAAACAAGCTGCCATAAGTCTGGGGTTACTGGTCTATCGGGCCTTGACAGTGGGGTCTAGCCACTGTCACCTTTGTCTCTATTCCATGCATAGAATCAGGCAGTTCATGGTCATTCTTGGTATGACATCTACACCACTTGGCACAGTGGGACTCTGAACAGTTCTCTCTGAGAATGGGGTGGTTCAGACTAAGTTGGCTGCAGGAGGTGATCATGTGTGCAAGTGGTGCCACTGCCGTTTGTCCATCTCTGAAGGGTGTTAGGCAATGCCAAGAAATTGCTGAAACTGGAACACTGAGCATCAGCTAACTCTCCTGGGTTACTCAGACGGGCACCGAGAGTGGCTTGAGAAGGGACTCAGAGAAGACTTGTGACCCTTTACTCCAGTTGAGTCACGGATGTTGGCAGGAGCCAGGGACCCTTTCCTTGGTTCAAAGAGCCACTGTGATTTGGGAGTCTTGGACGCCAGAAAATCAATCATGAGAGGGAAGGGACATAGACTTAGGGTCTATTTTACAATACCCCATCTCCTACCCTAGGAGTTTTAAACAGTATGTAATGGAGTCATAAGTATTCCTAGGAGGCCCCTCAAGGCCACCATTGAAGGGCGTGAGGGGGAAAAAATGGTTGTGGAGAATCGGTGAATCTTTTTGCTGACTTGCCACAATTCCTGATCTTTCTCTAGTTTATAAATTCAGGTTCAGGGCCAGAGTGATAGCAGTGAGTTGGGCATTTGCCTTGCATGTGGCCAACCCAGGTTCGATCCCCAGCATTTCATATGGTCCGATGAGCCAACCAGAAGTGATCCCTGAGTCTGCACTGAGCCAGGAGTAAGGCCTGAGCACCACTAGGTGTGTGGTTCCCCCAAACAAATAAACTAAAATCAAGACTCAGTGTAAGATTTTATTCTAATAAAAATATCTGTGACTAAATTGTTTGATAACCACTGCCTTATCCAAAACCTTTTCTGATAAACAGTATTATTGATTGTATCATTATTATTTAATCTTAACCAAAATATTATTAATTTTCTTACTCAAAAGTAATTTCACACTTTTTCTAGATAAAGTATATTGATAGAATATCCATGAATTTAATTAAAAATATGAATCCCTTGTGTGGCAGCTTAACTTTGTTCTAAATATCTCTGTAGTCTTTGACGAGAGATGTGGGAAATAGCTGATGACACATAGCCCCCCTATGGAGACAAAGTGGTCTTGCATGGCATCAGCCTGCTTCCATACCCTTCCTGATGTCCTGACATGGATCATCAACTTGATTGTGTACCATTAAAGTTTTCAGGCTCCCCCCTCTCACAGTTCCTGCCTCTCATGGCTCTTCCCTTTATAGCTCCTGTCTCTTGTAACTCCTCCCTCTCATAGCTTCACCTTCTTGTAGCTTTTTCCCTTACAGCTCCTCCCTACCTTTCTCTGGCTCCTCCTCCCTCTTCCTGCCAGTCATCTGCCTTATTCCTTCAGAGGGTGCTTGGAGGCACTGGCTCTTTTCTGGAAGACCAGTCGTTAAAATACAGACATTGTCACATCTCAAGGTCTTTTTCTTTCTGTAGTTAGTTGCTTAAGAACTTGTTTGGAGATTTGATAGCACAGCGTTTGCCTTGCATGCGGCCGACCCGAATTCGATTCCTCCGTCCCTCTCGGAGAGCCCAGCAAGCTATGAGAGTATCCCATCCGCATGGCAGAGCCTGGCAAGCTACCCATGGCGTATTCGATATGCCAAAAACAGTAACAACAAGTCTCACAATGGAGACATTACTGGTGCCCGCTCGAACAAATCCATGAGCAATGGGGCGACAGTGATACAGTTAATACAGTTAGTTGCTCTAACTTCTCTGCTCGTAGTAGTGAGAAACATGATATCCTCTGTTTGAAACTTATCTCCTTTAAAATGAGACGAAAAAAATCATAAGTGCTATCAATACCATTTCCCACTCCCTTTCTCATTCTAGCACAGAGAGAGAATCAGAATTCACCATCATCCTGATAGTCTCACTCCTGGTTGAGCCTACGGCATTCCAGCCTTCCCTGCCTCCCTGCCACTTGTCCCACCATGCAGAGGCACTGACAGATCTGAGCAGGCGGTGTCCTCAGCTCTGACCTTCAGGGAATCTGAGTTTGGAGGGTCTCCCTGTCTCTAATCTTCACCCAGGCTACATCATCTGGCTTAATTTTGGCTTTTTCATAGGAGATCACACTGGGACTTCCTTTACTTCTGGCAAGTTCCTTCTGCAATCATTGGATACTTTCCTGCCAGCAGAGCATAATTTGGGTTTTTACTTCTCTTCTGCTCAGGGAAGGGGGTGTGGTTGTGGTCCCTTCCTTTTCAGAGGCTCCTTTGCAAATGCTTCTCAGGGCCCCAGGCCTCTCTGTACAAAGGTGGGGGCAAATTTGGCCAGTCCACAGGAAAAAACACCCCATTTATCCCTCTCCCTGGACAAGGGGCCACTCAAGTGATTTCCGCATAAATATAAAGTCTGGTCCAAGGTGACTTGCCACCCCCATCTCTGGATGTGGCTGGCACTGTATGATAACACCTCACCAGCCACCCACTTGCAAACACACATCAACTCCAACAGTGACTCAGTATGTCATACCACAGGGCATTTATGTCCCAGTCAAATTGCTTTTTCTTTTTTCTCTTTTTTTTTCTCTTTTTTGGTCACACCCAGTTATGCACAGGGGTTACTCCTGGCTCATGCACTCAGGAATTACTCCTGGCAGTGCTCAGGGGACCATATGGGATGCTGGGAATTGAACCCGAGTCGGCCATGTGCAAGGCAAATGCCTTACCCGCTGTGCTATTACTCCAGCTCCCACTTTTTCTTAGACATGCTCAGAACTTTCCTGTTTTGAGGCTGGGCTCTACCTCCTTTGTTCTTTTTCTTCCAGAACTGCTCTCATAATCTCCACCTATGAATGCTCCCCCACCTTTAGAGATCCATTTGGACACTCCCTCGTCAGCAGGCTTTTTTTTTGTGTGTGTGGGGGGTACCTTCATTGAAGGTCACAAAACAACCAAGTTATCACCTTTTAGGGGCACCCATCATCCTTTGCTTATCTATCTCATAATCTTCCTGATTTCTTAGCTGGATGGAACCACTTGTGTCTGAATTCTGGCTTTCTTGTTATTGCCTCTGTAGTCTTAGGAAATGGGCTTAACTTTTCTAGGTCTGTCTGGAGAATAAAGATGCTAGTGTTTCTTGCTGCATGCAGTGAAGTGTGAGTAGAATAAACTATCCTGGGTACATAGAAAGGTAACCATTCTTTGATAAATATTGACCTTGGACCTGCAATGTGCCAGGTCTGTATGTATCACGAGGAACAAATCTTACCTGCATAGAGTTTATATTTTAGGACAGGGTTGGGGGAGAAATACAACAAACAAACAGTAGGAACTCTAGCAGCAGATATTAAGTTGTTGCTAAGGGTTAGTTCTGGCTCTAAGTATTTTAATTAATCATTCCATTTTCCAAAACCCTTCTGATTACAGGACCAGGGAGGTAGAATAGGAGATAGGGCAATAAGGCATTGCCTTGCATGTGGCCATTGGCTGCGACCCTGATTCAAATCCCTGGTTTGTTTTACATGTGGCTGACTTGGATTCAATCCCCAGCATCCCAATGCTCAATCCCTGAGCATTGCTAGTAGTAATTCCTGAGTGCATAGGCAGGAATAACCCCTGTGCATCACTGGGTGTGGCCCCACAAACAAAACAATCCCCAGACCTTTCACAAAAGTTCTCTTGAGCATGGCAGGAGGTCACTCCTCATCACAGAGCCAGAAATAGCCTCTGAGTAGTGCTAAGTGCGGTCCAACAGCACCCAATCCCCATTTCAACTCCTCAGCAAAAACCTTTCTAAATATAATTGTATTATCTATTGCTAGGCAGGAAACAGAAGTCCAGGGTGTTATTAATTTACCCTAAACCACAGAGCCAGACACTGGGTGAACCAGGGCAGGTACCCGGGCAATAAGATTTCAAAGCCTGTACAGAAGTGTCAGGAAGAAAACAAAGCAGGAAGGATAAAAGGCAGTGGGGGCAGAGGAGGGACTCTGAAAGGGACACTATACTGGTCAAGATCAGCATAGACAGAGGGACCCAGAGGCAGGAATAAACGAGATGTATGGGGCAGCGAACTCAGTGTAGTTAGGCTTAGAATGTGGGAAGCAGGAGGTTAGTGAGGTGCAGGAGCTGTTAACATGGACTCTAATTGCTACCTAACTGCTATTAGTATTCAGTCATTATAATTACAGGTTTTGTGCCTCCCAATTGCTGCTCACGTGGGCTCATAGGACTCAGCTCTGTGCAGTACTAAAAACCAGGCATTTAATAGTTGCCTTTATTGAACTAGATTTTCGACCTAATTGGGAAAAACTCAGGCTCTGCCCAAAAAAGGAGGGGTGACTTTATGTTCTGACCTGCCACTTAATATATCTTTCTTAATATTTCCTTGTAACTTATTGTCTCTCTCTCTCTGTCTCTCTCTCTCTCCCTCTCTCTCTCTTTCTTTCTCAAGATTAAGAAAGATGATGAAAACCCACATCGCATGGCTGCCACCATGTAAGGTCATCAACTGAAGTTGTTCCAGAGACTCATAAATAAATCTCGAAAGAGATCAACAAGCTGCAAAAATTTCTCATATACTCATTCCCAGCTGAGACCGGGCCAGCTCCCACCATACCAAAATCCTGGCAGCTGTTCCCATCCCCCAAAGCGGTTACCATGCCTCTGACTGGAGTGCTCAGTTAAATATTCTGAGTTTTCTGGAGTGACATCTCCAAACTCTACAACACTGACATCACTGTTGGATGGGCTATAACATAGAAGACAAACAATCTTGACTAACAAAAACATTTACACAGAGGCTTAACTTGCGACACCAGCTTAGTAAACCCTCAGACCAGGGCTTAATGTTTCGTTGGTGAGTTACAATAATTTTCACCAATTTCCTTCTACAGGATTTTTTTTTTTGCTCATTTTGTTAGTCATTTAGTGGTTACAAGCAATATAAAATAAATTATCATGGGTCTACTATGGGGGCAGGTTTATGGTAGGGTTGGGAAAATGAAGAAAATGGTGGAGGGAAGGTGACAATGGTGAGATTGATGATGGAATATTGAATGCCTGTAACAAATCATCATGAGCAACTTTGTAAACCACAGTGTTTGAATAAAGTAGGAAAAAGAAAAAAAGAAAGATGATACAGAGGGATGGAGAGAGAGCTTTGAATTCAGGAGGAAGGGTTTGATCTCTGGCATTGTATGGTCTCCTGAGTACTGCTGAAAATGGGCACTGAGCTCAGAATCAGAACTATCTTTTGAGCACTGAACACTGCCAGGTATGAGCCCCAAACAAACAAAGCATGAAAGCAAACAAACAAATAGATAGATAGCTCAAAGGGGATGAAGTATACATGCCTGACCTGCATAAAACCCCAAGTTCGATTCCTGGCACCCCACACCACTCCTCCACGGAGCTTGTTATGTATGGCTTTGGTGCTCTAGCTCATCTTGGAAGGTCCCTAATATAAAGGGAAAAAAAGAGAGATAATTCATATAAAACAACTAGCACATAACAGGTATTCAATAATTTTTACTTTGTAATACTCCATTCTCCTAAGACTCCGATTTCTTGTTTTTAGAACAATTACTGTTTTCAAAAATTCCCTAAGATCCTTAAAAAGTTGGCCTATTTTATATGCCATAAAACGTCCATGGACAAATTACACCTGTTCCTGCTGTCCAGGCTCCAGGCCCTTGGAAACTTGAGGCATAGCCCAAGGTCATGATCTCTGGCCAGTTATTGTTCTAGATGTTCTGTATGGGGATCACCTTGACAAAAGTCAAGCTTTCAGTACTGAGCATTGCCTCAAAGCTAACTTGCCAGAGTTTCATTCAAGTATACCAGGGCCCTTCAAATGGGGATCGGAAGGGCATCTGTGGGGTCTTCCACTTGACTGAGAACTAGGCTTACACCACCCCTCCCCTCACCCCCAGGCCTCTGTCTCCATGTGGGCCTCATTTTCCCTGCCTGTCAACTAAATGATTCTCTTTTGAGAGGGGGGAGGTCACACCCTGGCGTGCTTGTTGGCTGCTTCTGGCATGGAGCATGGATGTTACTCCTGGTGGTGCTTGGGGGACTCTGTATTCCCAGGGATCAACCCCAGGGCTCCTGCATGGAAAGTCCATGCTCTGGCCTTTGAGCTCTTGCCTGGTCCTGGGAGATTCCTATCTCAATGCTGAATTCCTAGGTTCTAAATTACCTGTGACACCCTCCAATGTTAGGGTGTCACTTCTCACTCCCCAGGTTGCTGAGGTCCTTTCCTTCTTTCACCTGTGACCTCGGCCTTAAGACTTGACTCCTTGTTCCTCCTTCTCTTGAAATTCCTGTGGCGATGAGTCAGCTGAGGCTCAGGAGCCTCATATTTCTCTTCCCTGTGTGGAATTTCAGAGCAGGTGTGACATGCAGGAAGGCAGTGTCTAAGCAGACAGTGTCCAGCTGGCAAGCTGCTCCTATTTTGCACTCAGTGCTGATCTGCCAGTGGCTTTGAGCGGCCCTGTGCCTGGTGAGCTCAGGCTTTGAGCAGCTCCTGCTTTCTGGTTGGATCTTGAGTCCAGCTATTCTGCCAACAAGAAGTGCTTTTCTTTCTCCTGTATTCTATTTTTTAGGAGGGGAGGGTTTGGGCCATACCTGCTGGTCACCAGGGACTATTCCTGGCTCTGTGTGCAGGGGAGTGGCCTCTAATGGTGCAGCTCCTGGATTCTATATTCCCGCAGAAACCTGTAATGTTTCCTCCACGTGGTTCTGTCCCCCTTCTCTCCCCTCCCACACATCTGTCCTGGGTAAGTATTAAACTCATGTCCAACATCTCATTCATCTTTCAACAGCTATCTTTTATTGGGGATTTTGGGAACTCCAAAGTTCTTTGGGGACCCCAGGTCTCCTCCATTTCTTTTATTTATGTTTTACTCTAAGAGGAATTTGTGCTTACAAAACAACAGAAGAAAGCACAAATTTACTCTGCTGACTCCCTCACCATTTTCCAGCTATCAAGTCCACTGTACCCAATTACTTTGTAACCCCTGGGTATTGAACAGTTTCCCTTCTTTTCTCAGCACTTGCCAACATCTGTGAATGAAGTTGAGAGTCTTGGTATAAGTATATGTGTATATATTTACTCATGTGTATACACAATACTCACCCAGTATTCTGTAGCAAATTCTTTCAAAGAACTAAGTGAATGAATCCCTAACATTCAAGTTTTATTCACTCTTTTTAAATTAAAATTTTTTAATTGAATCACCATGAGATTATACAGTTACAAATTTGCTCAAGATCTAATTTCATGCAATGTTTCAACACCCATCTCTTCACCGGTGCACATTTTTCACCACCAATGTCCTCAGTTTCCCTCCCCTAGGCCCCTGTTTCTGCCCCCCCTCGCCCCATCCTCCCAAAGCCTGCCTCTATGGCAGACTGGCAGACACCTCTCTTTCTCTCTCTCCCCTACCCCTCCCTCCCTTTCTCTGTTACTCTTATTTCCCTTTTAGGTACTGTGGTTTCTAATACTGTTGCTGAAAGGGTATTATGCATATCACTTTACCTCCTTTTAGCACTCAATTTGTGTCCATTCCAGCTATCATTGTTATATTTCACTCAGATTCTGACCTCAATTTTCATTTCTTTACATTTTTTAAAACCCAACAGCCTCGGGGAAATGCCTGAAGGCCACAGAAAGCTGTAATAGAATGTTTTCTCTGTAGTTAGTGACAAGGTTGTGACAAGAGAGACAAATGGCCTACGAGAGAGGAATCTACTCCATCCTGGATGGGAAAAATGCCTTCTGTGGCTTTTCTTGATTCAAGTTAATTCAAACTGAAACCACCTTGGACTGAAAAAGCAAAGGGAAAAAGGAAGAGGAAAACAATGTGTTGGCAGATCTTCGCAAAGGAACAGGTCCCCTTGAAAAGAGGCAAGGAACAGGCTGTTTAGCCTCAGTTTCCTCTTCTGCACCACATGATTCTGACCAGGCCTCCCAGGGATTTAGCACAGCAGAGTGGGAGTGAGGAGGGGATGAGCCAGCGTCCTGCTGTCTGCCATCCTGTGCTGTGGTGAAGTCACCGCAGGGGACAGAGGGCTGGAGTGTGAGGGTGCCTATGGTGAGTGGTGACTTCTCATGAACTGGGGGTCGTGGAAAGACATACTTGGTTAGAACAAAGTCCCCAATTCTGAGCTCAGATACAAAACTTCAAAAACCTTCAATCGTCAGAGGGCAAGACTGCCCAGCTGGGTCTCATGTCGATCCAGAGTGACCAACTCAAGCCCCCTACCTCTCCCACAGTAGAGGGTGGGAGCGGGGACAGCCAGGGCCAGGAAGCCTAGAAGAGTGAACTTTGACTGTAGGACAAGGACTGTGTGTTTCTTCTGACTTGGTCATTATTGTGTATAGACTAAAGAAGCGGCTGATCCCTCCAACAAAGTGCCATTAAAAATTAACGTGCTCCTGTTTGCTCAGCTATAATCTTTGGATCAGTCAATACTCAGAGGTGTGCCAATAGCGGAATTGGATGGTCCCGGATTCTACCAGGAGACCAGCCCAGATCAACAGTGAAATGTGGAGACCAGTTGGGCAAGCCTGGGATTAAATGCGTCCTGCAGACTCTCTAGGAGCCTCAGGGCTGGCATCTACCATGCTGCTGTGGCAGGCTTGAGAAGAGCCAGAGCGCTCGCTCTTCTGCATGTCATTTCATCCAGCTCTATGTCCCAAGGAAGGCCAGAAGCTGGTTCTTGTTAGTGGAAGACTGGGTGAAACTGTTCTCTTCTCTCCCATCATTGTGGGGGTAGGAAATACCTGTTAAAGGCAGATAGGTGTGGGGGTGATGATAGAAAATTTGGTTGTAGTTTGTTTAGTACTTTTAATATATTTGTGGGCATAGTAATCACCAACTTGGGGAGCTCTCAATAAATATTTGAATAAAAGAGTGAGTCAGTGAACTTGGCTACAGAAGACTAGAAGTTGGAGAACAGGAATTTTAATTGCTATTCAGCCAATTCTATATAGTTATTCATATTTGCCCTTCACTATCCCTGCTCTCTGGCTTTCTTTTCTCTCTCATTTTCTCTTTTGCTGTGTATGTACAGAATAAAGGTTCTCAGTCAGGGTGATTTTGCTCCTTGGGAAATAAGAAAACATTTGAAGATACATGTGATTATAATAGAGAGGAAGTACTGCTCATCTTCTGAATGGAGGCCAGAAATGCTGATAATCATTCTACAAGGAAGAGTGATTTGGTCTAACAGGTTAACAGAGTAAGGCTGAGAAAACTGAGTATTGAGGAATATCACCAAACTGTTTACAATCGTTATTGGAGGTTGAAAGAAGAGAATAGAATTTTGGAAAATGCTACTAAACACACATCTATGTATGTGTGTTGAGACTTTGAATAGCAAGACTATATGATATTTGTAGTTAGAATTATACTATATGATATAATATATCACGTAGTATATATGATATATTATATCACATATACTATATGATATGTTATATCATATAGTATAATTCTATATATAGACTATATGATATTTGTTCTAACTACATTTGTAGTTAGAATTAATTTATAGGATCACTGTCACTGTCGTCCCGTTGCTCATAGATTTGCTCAAGTGGGTGCCAGTAATGTCTCATTCGTCCCTGTCGAGTTCAGGGTCAGGAGAATGAGGCCCATTATAGTTACTGTTTTTGGCATATTGAATACGCCATGGGTAGATTGCTAGGCTCTACTGTACAAGATTCGTAGGATTAATAGGATATAGGAATATTTATTGCATCACTGTCATCACTGTCATCCCGTTGTTCATCGATTTGCTCAAGCAGGCATCAGTAACATCTCCATTGTGAGACTTATTGTTACTGTTTTTGGCATATCAAATACGCCACGGGTGAAGTACTCTCAGTAGCTTGCCAGGTTCTCCAAGATGGGTGAAGGAATCGAACCCAGATTGGCGGCATGCAAGGCAAACGCCCTACCTGCTCCAGCACATATACTAAAAATTTATTGCATATTTAGTAGATTTCAGGAATCTACTAGACTCTGGGTAAATAGTGATGAGTCAGCAGTAGACGCTACACTTAAGGGGCCAGTGGCTCAGTGGTGCTCAGCAAGGAGAAAGTGCTTAGAGGTGGCTGAAATCAGATCTCTTTTTATGTTGAGAAGAAATTGCTTGGTGTCACCAGGATACTTACTCGTGGTATGGTTCCAAAGCACAACGACAGCACTTCTTCCCTGAGGAGAAGGTGGTAACACTGCCCTGGCTTAGGAAACTCTAGCTTTGCTCTGACCTCCAGGGCAGCCTCCATGGTCAGGTCCAGTCCTTGCCCTGGCCTCACCAACTCCTCCCCTTGGGTCCTCAGTCCTGAAGTACAGGGACCTGAGATCTAGGGGAGGATTGGTGAGAGAGGGCAAACCCAGCACAGAGGGAATCAAACCTAATATTTGTCCGTTAAGGACCTGGGAACACCAATGCTGACACCCTTGGTTAATGGAAGCTGAAGCAAAGCCCAGAGAGGGCTTGTTTGGGGTCATCTAGTGAGTCTATGTCAGGTCTGGGCTGGAACCCAGGTTTCTGAAGTCTAGTCTTTTGTTGTGGCACCGGGAGATCTGTGCTTCTTACTGGGCATTGTATTTCCTCTCTCCTCCCTTCACCATATGATTGTTGAGCCTTGAGTTTGGTCCATGTTCCCAGGGTAAATAGTTTTACCTTGGGAGTCTAGATAGGGGTTGGGAAAAGGCAAAAGCAGCCTCACAGTCTCTTCAGACACTCATTCTGGGACAGATGCAATGCCTTTGACCACGTGTGAGAGCCAGAGACATTGCAGGCTTAGCCACCCGGGAGCAGTGCCAGCGTGCACTGTGTGTGTGTAACTGTATGCACACACACACACACACAGGTGTTATAGATGTGGATTAAGTCTCTGTGTGTGCAGGTATTAAAAAGAGATTCAGAGCCAGAGAAATAGTACAGAGTCAAATCACATGCCTGCATGTGCCCACCCTGGGTTAGATCCCATGCCCCACAAGTTATATCGCCCTCTGACCCCTAGCCCAAGTATATCTGGGTATGGGACTAGCAGGCTTCTCTACAGCAACCGTGGGTGATTATGGTGGTCTTTGGCACAGCAGGGCCTCAGGAGCACCATATTTTGGGTCCTTTGCATTGAATCGCTGACCCAGTTGGCTAAGTATCATCAGAAGTGGCCCCCAGACCTCCTGAGAATTGCTTGGAAGGTCTTCTGCTTCCCAGAGAGTTAGATCCTCATGAAAGTCGAAGGAATGTCCAAAATACAGTGTTAACAATGAACTTTGCTGAAAAAATTAATTATGATCTTATTTTTAGACCTAGAAATTCTTGGTAAATATATATGTTTGCATTCATTTAGAGAAAGATATAGAAGGATACACTCTAAGTAGCTTTGATAACACCTAGGAGTTGAGATTACTCTAAGCACATCACTGTAATACTTTCCTATTGCAAAAAGCTTATTACCTTTGTAATTGCAAAAGAAGACTTGCACAATATATAATGGTGTAATCATGTGCATATGTGATTTTGCAAATGTGTGTATACATGTACATATGTGAGTGTCTATGTAAGTGTATTTCTATCAGGGAGGATGTTTCAAGGGAAAGCAGTACTTTTGGTGCAAATTCCAGATGCTGGTACCACCCACCAATATTGTGCTTTGGAAAGAAGCCGCAAAGATGTACCTTGTTAGTTTAAAGTTGTGACATGAATAGCCCTTGCACTGCAGGTGGGGGCCTTTCTGAGGTTTTTCTAGTTTGACCAAATGACTGTGGATAAATTACAAAGGGGAGCAGTTGCTGCCTTGTAACCAAGACTTCAGGTTGTTTAGAGCAGTGGTCTTCAACCTTTCTACAACTGTAGACCAGCACTGACCCATGGAATGGTAGTTGACAATTACCACAGCTGACTATTAGTTGAAGACTAAGGTCTAGAGCCTTCTCTAGAAAAATACACACCCCTCTGCAGTGTTTATGGGACACCTCCAAGTGTGGAGGACTGTAGGAAATGTTTTCCTTATGAAGACAACTGCAGAGAAGAGGAATTAGAAATATCAGTCTAGGGCCGGAGCGATAGCACAACGGGTAGGGCATTTGCCTTGCACGCGGCCGACCCGGGTTCAATCCCCGGCATCCCATATGGTCCCCCAAGCACTGCCAGGAGTAATTCCTGAGTGCAAAGCCAGGAGTAACCCCTGAGCATTGCTGGGTGTGACCCAAAAAGAAAAAAAAAACAAAAAAAGAAATATCAGTCTATGTGGGTCCTTGTTCTTTGTGTAGGTAGCATCTGCTATCTACAGGTGGAAGATTTTCTCTCTCATCTGGCAGCATTTCCCAGGCACCACGATTTAGTTGAATTGACTATGGCTCAACTCAGGGGGTTTCCTGGCTAGCCTGTTTCCGAATTCCTATCTAGAGCTCAAGAATCTCGTTCCTCCCAACTGGATTTCAAAATATTTTTGTCAAAATATTGGATAGGTTCTTGTGTGAGGTTTTTTGAGGGGAAGAAGGACTTCTGTGGTATTAGACCCTCTCCTTTAGCGAGCTTTCTGGGCTTGAAGCAACCTGAACCAGGCTAGTAGGAAGAGTTGACTGAGGTGTTTGGCATCTTCCTGATATTGTCTGGGTCTAGTGAGAAGGTGGGGCTCCAAGAACTGGGGATACAGTTGCAAGAAACTGTGACTGCTTCCTACCCCACACCTCCCTCCTCACCCAGAAGGAAAGTTAGAAGAGAAGGAGATGAAGAGGAGACGGGCCTGGGGAGGGGAAGAAAATGCAAAGAGGAGACGATGAAGGGGAAACAGACATTTCCTGAGAAGGATTTTCAAAAGTCCAAAGGGAACATTTCCAAGCCATCTCTTGACCACCGAGGGGCGATGTCAACGTGAGACCAACTGCATGGAGAGCAGCTGGGGTTGCCTCAGACCACATGGAGCGTGGGGATCCTGGCCTCTTGATGCTGTCTCCAGTCTGTGGTTAATCCTGGAGCTCCACTCTCTCTTTGTGTTGTTCCAGTTGGCCATCTTTGTTTCTCTGTTTGGGGAGCAAAGGTCTTCCAGAGATTCTCCTTGTCTCCAGCTGCCCCTTGTGGCATTGCTGGCCTTGGCACAACTGGCCTTGCTGCGCCATTGCTCAAGAGCCAGGAGTCTGCATTGCTGAAGGCTGACAGGGCTCACCTGCTTCCAACTCCTCATGTCCTGCAAGGCAAGCCCCCCGCTGGCATCTCTGGGGAGCACGGGATAGACTGATTTCATCTCTGCCACGGCCTCTGCTACTCTCGGCTACTTGGTTCCATGGAGGGTCCAGAAGAAGCTCCTTGCAAGTGGCTTCACATATATCGGGTCACGGCACTCCTCAGGGCTGATCCTGCTGCCTCTAAATTTAAAGCAAAAGAGTATGTTTCCTCCTCTCTCTCTCTCTCTCTCTCTCTCTCTCTCTCTCTCTCTCTCTCTCTCTCTCTCTCTCTCTCTCTCTGTTCTCTGCTGGTTCTTTCTTCAAGACTGTTAAGAAGGCAACTGGTGCTCCTACCAAAAGTGACTCTAATCAAGATAGTACATCTGAAAAGTACTGGCATTGCATGTGGCTGACCCAAGTTTGATTCTTGGAACCAAATATGATTTCCCATGTACTGTCAAGAGTAATCCCTGAGTACAGAGGTGGGGGAGTGCCTGAGCACCACTGAGTGTAGTCAAAACAAACAAAAAGTGACTCCAATCATGGGGAAAGTAGTGGACAGAAAGGAATTTAGAAACTCTTCAATCAACTGGTTTATGTGTTTTTAAAACGCCAATGTCGTGACAAAGAAAGACTAATAAATTCTTTAAGTGAAATTCAACAAGAACATCTCAATGGAAACTGAATATACCCTGCTCTCTGGACCAGGGTGAGATCTTGAATGGGAAAATTATTGCAAAGAATTGTGCTGTGTATTGTGTAAAATGTGACTATGTGTTGTTTCATGTTAAATTTCCTGACTTTTTAATCTTTTCAATGTAGTTATGTAAAAGAAACTCATTGTTCTGAAGTGACAATAGCCAAATGTTTAGAGATAAAGGGTTATTGTGAGTGCAAATCACTTTCAAATACAGTAATTACATCATCAATGATATTATAATGTAACAGGATAGGATATGTGGGAAAGAATAAAACCAAATCAGGGCTAAATACTCACCTCAGTAGAGGTCATAGTAAGTTAATTCTAGTATTCTTGCAACTTTTTCATATTTTTTTCTTTAGCAACAACAAAAATGTTCAGAGCCAGAGCAATAGTATAGCAGTAGACCTCCTGCCTTACACACAGTCAACCCAGGTTTCATCCTCAGTCTTCCATGTGGTTTCCTGAGCCCACAAAGGCCCAAGCATAGCCATATGTGGGCCCAAAACAGAAACAAAAAGCCCATGTTTCAATGTCATGGGAGAGTCTAAATGATTATCACTGATAGGAGCTCATTTCATTGGGTCTTTGGGCTGCACATCAAACACGGTGATTGGCAGCCTTGTCATGGGCTTTATGAAGTGGAGAGGAAGCCCCCAAAGAATGAAAAGGAGAGAGCCTGGAAAAGTGTGCTGGATACACAAAAATAAAAGCCAATGCATCTATCAAAACTCCTGTCTCTATGTCTGTCTTACAATTTTTCTTTCCCAGATCCTCTTCTGCTGGTCTCCCAGTGTCCATCTCAGTCCTGTCCTCCCAGGCCATCTTCCCCCTTCAACATGGCAACAGACTAGAGGCAGCCTCCTCTCAACAAATAACTCCACACTTGGGACTTTGGGGAATCCCCCTTTTCTCATACACATCTCCATCTCGTTCCTTGCAGTCTTGACTTTCTCTTGGTTCATTATTAAGGAATCTGGGCTCAAGGGAAAATTACCAGGGTTGTCACTGTTCTCTTGCCCTTCAGCTTAGAGATTCATACCAGTAGTGGGTTTAATCAGAGGAAAAGAAGCCAGTTGCAGGAATTTGAAGCTCAGAAGCAATTTCAACAGGTGAGGAACTGGGGGCAAGTGGACCTCTGATGTCTGCACCCCACTGCGTGGGTGGTTTTGTCCTTTATCTCAGGCCAGAGTTTTTGACAAAGAGCTGCCTGCTGTCCCTCGCAGCTGAAGGCAGCCAGGGTAGCCAGCAGGAGCTATGCCTCTATCACTTCATTTCCCAATAGGCAATTTTGACAACTGATTTATTCCCAAGCAGCCTACACAGAATTAGCAGAGAGGTTGCTGGAACTTAGTGCAGTTTGGCCTGGATACCTCCGTATTCGTCCTTCTTGAGAACCAGACAGGGTTTCGGGAGTCTGTCAGCTTGAATATGAAGCCAATGACTAACAAAAGAGAACTGCTTCATGGTACCATATCCGTATTGCACACTTAGTAACTTGCAAAAGATTGAATAAGTAGGACCAGTATAGATGTTCCTGAAGGCAGTGCTAGGTTGTGAACAGCTATGAGGGGTGCTGTTCACAAGGACGGTAGGGGCAGCCCGGGATTTGAATCACTTTGCTGGGATGACATCACCTACCTTCAGATTTGTGTCTTCACCTGCTTCCATGGCATGACTTTGGGCTAGAGTTTTCATGTCTGATTTAGGGAGCTCACCTGTAGGTAAAGCGAGGCTGTTCCTTGCTTCCGAGGGTTGTGAGGATTAAATAAGGGAATGCTTCAGTTTCAGTAGCACTGTAATGCTTTATTCCTAAAAGGTTGGCAGAATATGTTGTCTGGGCCTGGGGCTTATCCAGATGTATGTTTCTTGGAAATTTAAAGTAAAATCCCAGTCTGTCTGTAATCTCGTCCATCTCTCCTTCCTAATGTGCTGGATAATCCTGAGAACTGCCCCCTATTAACCACCCATATCACATAAATATGCACAGTAATTCCTAAATTGCAGTAATGGACAGTATGTTTCTCTGATTGACCCAATTACTTTCATTAAAAAAAAAGTGCTTTTTAGGATAGCTTCCCCTCCTGCTGATGCAGGTTCTGTTAGTGCAGCTTCTGACTGAAGAAACACTTCCCTAGGCCCTGTCCTCCTCTCCCTGGCTGGCAGTGATGATGGAGCAACATCTGGGGTACGCCCTGGACTGTGATGTCAGAGCAGCTGGTCATTTCCCACCTCATAGGCAGCAAGTAGGAGTTGGGGCCCTGCTGCATTTCCCCTTCTCTTTTGGAAAGGAGTGAAGGATGAAGGGCTCCCTCTCAATTCTCCCCTTCCTCCCTGCTCCTGTCTGGAATCTCCTGGAGAGGTGGGCACTGCCAGAAAGCTCAAGTTTTTACAATCAATTGTCAAATCAGAATCCAGATAGAGTTCCCAGATAGTATTGATTTTCTATTTTACCTGACCTGGCATCTGCCTATATACACCCTAGTCCCTTGTCTCCATATTATGGTCCTGTGTCTTGATATCTTGAGGGATATCACTCGGCATCTTCTCTGTCCTCTCCTGCTTTCACAACATCTCAATATCTGCTTCTCAAGGCGACTTGCTTTTCTTCTTCAATTGTCCACCCTGATGTAGATTGTGGCCCATTTCCCTCCATTTCCAGAGAGGGCTGAGAAACGGTGAGATGGTTGGAAGCAGGAGAGGGATGGGTAAAGCTCAGCACACCTCCATGTCCTGGTTCTTGAATGTCCTTCTTCTCTTTCTATACCTGACATTTCTCCCTGGACTTTGTCCCCCGTTGAGTCCCCCCTTGTCATCTTGCTGAGACCTGTCCTACTCTGGCAGGGATCTCCCATTCCTGTGCTTCTTCAGCTCTTCCTTTTTGTTTTTTGCTTTTGAATTGTTTTATTTTTGTTTTACGGGCCACACCCAGTGATGTTCAGAGCTATTTCTGGTCTCTCAGCAGTGTTGGGCATGAGATGGGGGATGGACAGGGCATATGTGCGGAGCCAGGGATCAGCTTAGGGTTGGCTGCATGCAAGGCAAGCACCTTACCTCCTGCACTATCTCCCCAGATCCAGCGCTTCTTTTGAGACAGCCCCGAGATACCGTCTTACATTATTGGATCAGGATCTCATTTGGGCTAACTCCTATGGTCTAAATCCTCTACCTCTGGACGGTGCTCTGTGACTCCTAACCGCAATGAAAAGCCCATTAGAATGTTTTGTTAATCAAGCAGCAGGGTTTTCTGTTTCCCTAGACCCATTCATATATGCGCTGTGATCTCCAGCTCTATTCTCATCTAGGCCAGCACAATTGTCTCTCTGGACTGGCATAATAGTCCTTAATCTGGCCTTGCTCTCACTTTCTTGACTTTCTCCAATGCACAGCAGTTTTCCTGGGATGCTACCGATCATCTAAAGAACATTAGTATCCCACTGCTTCAGGCAACACCCAAGTCCTCAGCATGCTCAGACTCTGCCGGAGTGCAGCCCCGCCTGCCTGGCCCCCTCCCTTGCTGCTCTCCTCCTGCTTCCACAGTCCTCACCAGTTTTCATTTTGTTCCTCATGTACCCACAGTTCTCTCGTGTGGCCAGAACTTAGATATGGTTCACCCACCAACTGCACTCCCCACCTCCACTCCTCCATTGAGTGTTTGCTTGGAGAAACACTGGGTTTCTCCTTGAACCCTGCACCCTGCTGGTCTCATGCCCCCTTTCTTTCTTTCTTTCTTTCTTTCTTTCTTTCTTTCTTTCTTTCTTTCTTTCTTTCTTTCTTTCTTTCTTTCTTTCTTTCTTTCTTTCTTTCTTTCTTCCTTCCTTCCTTCCTTCCTTCCTTCCTTCCTTCCTTCCTTCCTTCCTTCCTTCCTTCCTTCCTTCCTTCCTTCCTTTCTTTCTTTCTTTCTTTCTTTCTTTCTTTCTTTCTTTCTTTCTTTCTTTCTTTCTTTCTTTCTTTCTTTCTTTCTCTCTTTTCTCTCTCACTGTGAGCAACACTTATAAAGCTTTCATGTTTGAGTTCCAGTCATGCAATGGTCAAACACCCATCCCTCCACCAGTGTATATTTTCCACCACCAATGTTCCCAGTATCCTTACCCTCACCACATCTCACCCCTCCTCCTGCCTCTATGGCAGACAGTTTACCTCTTACTCTCTCTCTCTACGTATGATTTGCAGTACAGATAATGAGAGGCCATCATGTTTGGTCCTTTATTTACACATCTCCCATTCCAAGGGATCCCTTCAACCACAATTGACTTAGTGATCCCTTCTCTATCCCAGCTGCCCTCTCCCCCAGCTCATGAGACAGGCTTCCAACCATGGAGCAATCTTCCTGGCCCTGTCTGTACTGTCCTTGGATATTAGTCTCATATTATGATTTTTTATATTTCACAAATGAGTGCAGTCATTCTATGTCTGTCCCTCTCTTTCTGACTCACTTCACTTAGTATGATACTCTCCATGACCATCCATTTATAAGCAAATTTTATGACTTCATCTTTACCAACAGCTGCATAGTATTCCATTGTATAGATATACCAAAGTTTTTTTAGCCACTCATCTGTTCTCAGGCACTCGGGTTGTTTCCAAATTCTGGCTATTGTGAACAGTGCGTCAATGAACATGCAGGTACAGATGTCATTTCCACTGTGCTTTTTTGCACCCTCAGGATATATCCCCAGAAGTGGTATTGATGTCACCTTTCTCTATGTGTTATGTAAAGGCAAAACCCATAATCATCTTGCTCGTTATTCATTCCATCTCCAACTCCTGACACCGTGTTTGGCACAAGTATTCCATGGGCAATTATGAACTAAATTGAACATTGAAGAAGATGCTATGGGTGTCTTAGACACCAGCAATAAATAATGAGAGTCACAGTTATCTAGAAATCACAGTCACGCAGAAGCAGAATCATCATCCTTGAGGAAATCAACAATGATAATCTGTGCTCCTGTGCAGGTGCCAGGGTGCTGCCATTTCAGAAAAGGGAAAAAAAGAGAGAAAAGTACATTCAAAGCAACCCAGCTGGTGCTTACAAAGATACTGCTTTGGGATTTTTTTTTCATTCAGGAGAGAATATTTTTTGGAGCCATGCTCATAGAATTATATAGTTGCATGTGAAAAGCCTCAACTCCTGCTGATGAAGTGATTGCTGCAGAAAACTGGCTGCCTTCCAAGAGGAAGGAAGGGCTCCTGAGATGCCTCTGAAAAAAAAAGATGAAAGAAGTTTCAAAATAGCAGCTTAATGTTGTACCACATATGGGATTTTCAAATTCACAGCTGGATGAAAGACCATTTCTGTCTGCAGACCATTTGACTTACTGCCTTCAGATTGAAGCTCAAGGCTTCCCAAGCTCTATTTATATTCAGGTTATCAAGGGATTTTGCTGCCTTTTGCCTCCCCTAATCCCTCCGTCCTGTTGAGTATTTCTAGTCGTGCAATATTAGTTTTGGATTCGGTGTCCGCACTAAATGTAAGGAAGGTCTTTGGAGATCATTCGACATCTGTGCTTTGCCCCTTGGTTGGTGTGAACATCTGAATCCTAATATAGATTATTGAATAAATGGGTCCTCCCTCAATCAAAAGGTTGAATGTCAAACAAGAAGCATAAAGGAGAGGAAAAAGACTATTGATAACAACGCAAACTCTCAACTTTAACTTGTGCTGGAGTGATAGCACAGCGGGTAGGGCGTTCGCCTTGCACATGGCTGACCTGGGTTCTATTCCTCTGTCCCTCTTGGAGAGCCCGGCAAGCTATCAAGAGTATCCTGCCCACATGGCAGAGCCTAGCAAACTACCCATGGTGTATTCGATATGCCAAAAACAGTAACAATAAGTCTCACAATAGAGACCTTACTGGTGCCTGCTTGAGCAAATCGATGAACAATGGGATGACAGTGACAGTGACAGTTACCCCTGTCCATATCACACACACTGTTTCTTTTTTTAAATTAATTTATTTTTTAATTAGTGAATCACCATGAGAGAACAGATACAGATTTATGCATTTTTGTGCTCATGTTTCCCTCATACAATGTTCGAGAACCCATCCCTACACCAGTGCCCATTTTCCATCACCAATAAGCCCAGTATCCCTCCCACCCCCAAATCTCATCTCCCCTCACTGCACCCTGCCTCTGTGGCAGGGTATTCCCTTTTGTTCTCTCTCTCCAATTGGGTGTTGTGGTTTGCAATAGGGGTGTTGAGTGGCCATTGTGTTCAGTCTCTAGTCTACTTTCAGCACGCATCTCCCTTCCCCCTCATGGCCTCCAACCACATTTTTCTTGGTGTTCCCTTCTCTATCTGAGCTGCCTTTTTCCCTAGAATGTGAGGCCAGCTTCCAAGCCATGAAGTCAACCTCATGGTATTTATTTCTACTATTCTTGGGTGTTAGTCTCCTACTCTGTTATTTTACATTCCACAGATGAGTACAATATTTCTGTCTCTCTCTTTCTGACTCATTTCTCTTAGCATGTTACTTTCCATGTTGATCCACTTATATGCAAAGTTTATGACTTCATTTTTTCTAACAGCTGCATAGTATTCCATTGTATAGATGTACCAAGGTTTCTTCAACCAGCCATCTGTTCTAGGGCATTCGGGTTTTTTCCAGATTCTGGCTATTGTAAACAGTACTGCGATGAACATATAAGTGCAGATGTCATTTTGACTATACTTTTTTGCTTCTCTGGGATATATTCCCAGCAGTGGTATTGCTGGGTCAAATGGGAGCTCAATTTCTAATTTTTTGAGAATCGTCCATATTGTTTTCCAAAAGGACTGAACCAGTCAGCATTCTCACCAACAGTGTAGAAGGGTCCCTTTCTCCCCACATCCTCTCCAACAGCGGTTGCTTTTGTTCTTTTGGATGCACACACTGTCTCTTTTACCACTATTATTGCATTATAAATGACCACCCCCCACCAACTCTGTGACTCAAAACAACCGCTATATTTATCCTGTTCAAAGATTGTGAGTCCGGTACTTTGATAAGGCACAACAGAAATGGCGTGTCTCTGTCTCATGACAACTGCTTCCTGAGCACGAAGACTCAAAGGCAGGGAGGTGACTTGAGAGGTCGGGGCTGCTGTCGACTGGAGGCACCTTCACAGATATTTGCTGCCTGGGCTTCTGCTCTTAAGACACCTCTGTGTGGCTTCCCCATGCAGCTTGGGCTTCCTCACAGCATGGCAGCCTGGGGGCTACTGGCTTTCTTACCTGGAAGTGGATATTCCAGTGGCAAGGCAGAAGCTGTCTCCCTTTATATCAGACAGTCCCAGAAATCACCTAGTGTTGTTCCCTGCCTTACTCTATTGGTTCAAGCAGTCCCAGAGTCACTGAGATTCAAAGGGAAAGGAAGCTGGCTGCTTCTTAATGGGGACATGACAAGATTTCACTGCAGAAGAGAATGTGTACCTGATGATACTCTTCTATCCATCTTTGAAAAATAAAATACAACCTGAATACACCCTTCATCTGCTGTTAGGTTGGGAACCAATCTCTTGGCATTGGGAGTAGGAAGAAAGAACTGGAATCAAGATCAGTGCATACGCATACTTAACCTTTTGTGGGATATATTATTTTATTTTCAAAAAGAAAATAATAAATAGGATATTTATATACGCAATAACGTATGCTCATGCTTAACCTTTTGTGGGATGTTATTTTATTTTCAAAAAGAAAATAATAAATAGAATATTTATATACTTAATAATGACTTAGGAAATTATTTTTTAAAATATGCAAAGAGACAAGGTGAAACCAACACTCCTCACCTGTTTTTATCAAGTCATTAAGAATTATTCCTCAAACTTTGGTACATCTATACAATGGAATACTATGCAGCTTTTAGAAAAAAGGAGATCATGAATTTTGCATATAAGTGGATCGGCATGGAAAGTTTCATGTTGAGTGAAATGAGTCAGAAAGAGAGAGACAGACATAGAAAGATTGCACTCATCTGTGGTATATAGAATAACAGAGTGGGAGACTAATACCCAAGAATTGTAGAAATAAGTACCAGGAGGTTGACTCCATGGTTTGGAGGCTGGCCTCACATTCTGGGGAAAGGGCAACTCTGAGAAGGGATCACCAACTATAATGTAGTCAAAGGCCATGCAGGGGAAGGGTGTTTCGGGTTGAATGAGGGCTAGAGACTGAGCACAGAGGCCTCTCAACACCTTTATTGCAAACCACAACAGCTAATTAGAGACAGAGAACAGAAGGGAATGCCCTGCCACAGTGGCAGGGTGGGGTGGGGAGAGATGGGATTGGGGAGGGTGGGAGGGATGCTGGGTTTACTGGTGGTGGAGAATGGGCACTGGTGAAGGGATGGGTTCCCGAACTTTGTATGAGGGAAGCATGAGCACAAAAGTGTATAAATCTGTAACTGTACCCTCACGGTGATTCACTAATTAAAAATAAATAAATTTATAAAAAAATAAATAAAATCCTTATAATTACAAAAAAAAAGAAAAAAAAGAATTGTTCCTCAGGGAAAAGAACTTAAAAGTTTGGCAAGAAAAGTTGTATAAGTAATTTTCCTCTTAGAAATCAATCAACATTATCATACTTAATATAGTAAATATAGTAAATTGAGAAATCTGTCCCGATATAATGACACTTTTACACTTTAATTTGGGCATCTATTATGTGATCAACAAATACGTTCATTTCAAGGCTTTTCAGTCCTTTCTAGATCTATCTGGCAGTTGTTTAGCTAGCTCCTTCACAATGTCTATGAGTAGAAACAGCCTAATAAAGAGCAGCTATTCTTATTGCTAAGCTTCTCCAGCCTCTTTTTGCAATAGGTCAACTGTCCCCACAACCTCCCCCGGGTCTTCATAATGAACAGAAAGCTGCAGCCGCAGCCCCAGTGCTCGCTGTGTGCCTCCTGACCCAGATTTAAGGAACACAGCCTGTGCCTTCTGTGGAACCACGTGTCTGACTCCAGAAACACACTTAAAATGCCACTCCTGTTAGGAAGAAAACTACTGTGAAGAAAACGCTCCTCGTAACTGAGACCATTTCAGTGGAGATGGCATTTCAGTGAGAGAAAACTGTGAGGCGGAGGGTGCTAAGTCCCATTTGCCTCGCTCCCTTCGCAAAGAGCTCTTTCCTTTCCCTCCTGATCCAGGCCAGGCTCTGCGGCAGCTCCAGGCTCTATTCCATCGCACTCATTTCCATCTAAGAGGGGTTGGATTTTCCCAGTGGAAACAAAACCTCGGCCATCACCCCTAGGGGTTTTGCCTTTTGTACAGGGACAACTGGGAGACCCTCAAATGTGTCAGGAATTTGACTGGATGAGAGTCAAGGCAGGATTTGGGACAGGGGCTCTGAAATTTTAGGGACTGGGTGGTGGGGCAGGAGAAAAATCAAGGATGCCTAGTTAACCTGGTCACTCCCTGGCTGTGTGACCTAGAGTAAGTCACTTGTTCTCTCTGAGACTAGTTTCTTAACTTACAATAGTGTTGAGGAGCTTGAGACATAATACAAAGTAAAGGATCATGCCTTGTGTTTGGCCGACTCTGATTTAGTTCCTGACACCATATGATCCCCAAAGGTATGGTCCTGGAGACCTCTGAGCACTATTAAGATGGCCCAGGTAAACCCCATCATCACAGAGCCCTCACAGTGAATCACTAACTGGTTTGGAGAGGACCTTTGACTTTTTGGGCACTGCTTTGAAGACATTTCTCTCCCCGCCCCCCCCTTCCCTGGTGCAATTAGTCCGGGAGTGGAACGGATAGACAGAGGGTGAATTGCTTTAACTTTTGCAAACAGTTTAACCTTATCTCTGCAAACAGGACAATTGCATTTCTATGTCTCAGCAATTCTAAAACACAGGGACAAAAATGTTTACAGTTGCAGAAATTTGGTAATCGCACTCAACTGAAAATCACCTAAAGTCCATATACAGTAGTCCATACACAGTCCATCAATACAATATCATGCCTTTATCACGCCACTACTCCATAACAAGTACCATAAATCTCAAGTATATGCATGCAAATGGATATATTTCAGAACATGATATTGAAAAGGAAAAGATAAGCAATAATACTCTGATTCTGATGGCTTAAATCTCTAGATTCAACCTAACATGTTGGAAATAAGGATCATAGCTATCTTTGGAATTGATGAATTACAAGGGTAATGGAGGGAACTTTTGAGGATGCTGTAAAAGTTTTGCTTCTCAGTCTGGGTGCTGCTTAGTTAAATTCAATTAAAAATATATCAGATGTTCCAGGCAGTTTCATGATGTCATGAGAAACTCACAGCAGTGGGAACAGGAAGACCAGACTCCTATTCCCAGCCCTGCACTGACTTCCTCATGACCTTGAGGGAGTTGCTTCGATCCCTTGGACTTTTAACGTTCTTTGTTTTGTTTTGTTTTGTTTTTTGCTTTTTAGGTCACATCCTGCGATGTACAGGGGTTACTCCTGGCTCATGCACTCAGGAATTACTCCTGGTGGTGCTCGGGGGACCGTATGGGATGCTGGGAATCGAACCCGGGTTGGCCGCGTGCAAGGCAAATGCCCTACCCACTGTGCTATCTCTCCAGCCCTTTTAATGTTCTTCTATCTGTAAAATGAGAGAAGGATGATACAGAAGGCCTGATGGTTCCCAGGGGTTATCCGTTGACCCAATAACCTCCAAATCAACTCAGTCTGGCACACCAAGTCACAAGAGAATACTCTCTCCAAATGGCAGCAATGAACCAGAGTGGCCACCGAGGTTCCATTTACTCCTAACCTGGGGGCCCTCCTTGCCCCTTCAACCTCATGGTGTTGTTGTGAGAGCTGTGTGTGATCAGGTGTGCCTGAGAGGCCACACAAGCTGGGCAGACATTATTTACCATGTTGTTAGCATAACACCCGCAAGGCCAAAGTCTGGCCCGGTTCCTTTTTAGAGTCAGTGAGTTGAGGAGTGGGTGGACTATTGATGCTACACACCATCGATTACTCCAAGGTAAACTTCCAAACTGTCTATTGAGAAAAGTTTCAAACAAACAAGTTGGGGTTCATAGGATGAACATGGGGCCAACAGTGAGGGTGTTGAAACCAGTTGGGCAAACAGACATTTCCACTAGGCCTTTGCAACCTCGAGGCAGAGCTGACTCTTTTTTAAAAAATTATTTTATTTATTAAAAAATTTTTTTATTAGAGAATCACTGTGATGTACAGTTACAAACTTATGAACTTTTGTGTTTGCATTTCACTCATACAGTGATCGTTTACCCATCCCTCCACCAGTGCCCATTCTCCTCCACCAATGATCTCAGTATCCCTCTCTTGATGAAAGGACTAAGTAGATACTCCTGGTTGTTGCTGCTTTCTCAGTGGCCCGAGACCCTCCCCTGCCATAATAGGCCACTGGGTCTGTGGGTGGGATATGTACCAGCCACTGTGGCTGTTTGAGTCCACAGGTTGTGATAGTAGCCAAGAATCACTAAGTACTTAATCAGTGCCTGGCCCAATGCTGGTTGTCTTACCAGTGTTTCTTATTTAGTCTCCCAATACCCCTTTGGGTTCTAACATTCTTTCCCACTTAGATGAAGAAATAGAAGTTCAAGAAGGCCTTATGCTTTATCAAGACTTGAACCCAGGTTTTCTAACTCTTAACCCTTGTCCTCAACTCTGTTGTAGCCCTTAGTCTCCGAGTGTTTGTTCCCTGATCTATGGAATTAAAAACAAGGCCAATTGAATACTAGAAGGGAAAAGCATGGTGTGCCCAGAGGCGGCTTACACAGCAACACAGCAGCTTTAGTAAATTCCCAATAGTCCAGGGAGGCTTCGTTCTCGGGATTACTAGTTTGGGCTCCGCTACAGCATGTGCTGCCCTGTGCTCAACGGAACATGTGCATGGAGAGCCTCGTCTCTCTCTCCCAGGGTACTCTGAAAGGGTAAGACTGGCTCACCTCACCCTTCTGCCAAGGGAACAGGGAATGAACTCCAGAGCCGGGGCCTAGCAAAACGTGAAGAGTCCTTGGGCATATTTTGAGTAGGAAGGAAAGAAGAAGCCTAAGATTTTATCGCCAGAGGTTGTTGTTTTTTGTTTTGTTGTTTATTGTTTTTGGTTTTGTTCATTTTATGGGGGCCACACCTGGCAGTATTCAGGACTTACTCCTGGCTCTCCACTAGGAATCATTCTTGTCAGTGTTGAAGGGACCATATGTGGTTCTAGGGATCAAACCTATGGAAAAGGTTTCTTGGCAGCATGCATGGGAAGCTTCTCACCTAATGTACTCTAGCCCAAGACAGGAGTAAATTAGAATAAAGCTTTCATTAGTGAGGGGTGAGGAATACAAATTCTAATTATTCGGGTTTATTAAATACTTAGACAAGGACTTAGAAAGACGGAAGGAAGTCAGTGAAGGAAAACAAGATAAAAGAGCGTGAGATAGCTAACATAAACCAATCCATAGAACTCGGAGTCAACCATGACTGCCTGTATCATGGTACCAAAATTATGATTCAAAAATTCCCATTGCCTAGTGATTGAGGGTTATCCATCTTATCAACAGTGAATTTTATGATGGCAGGGGCTTCAGAAATCTTTTACCTCATCTCCTGAGAATATTATTTTCCCTGTGCTTGATTTAATGTCACATGTTTTTGTTCCTCTTAGTCCTTATGTGTACAAAATTCACATCTAAATATGTTCAAAAGACCTTCCCCCATGAACTTCTCAAAATGAATCCTCATTGTGAAGAGAAAACCTACGCTTCTCAAGTGCT
Source organism: Sorex araneus (assembly GCF_027595985.1). NCBI lineage: Eukaryota > Metazoa > Chordata > Mammalia > Eulipotyphla > Soricidae > Sorex > Sorex araneus. Next base: position 35,041,596 of record NC_073312.1, read on the forward strand.
TTCTAAATCACCACTCACAGTGTCGCCGTGTGTGCTGCCGTTTCTGAGGCACTAGAAGGACCATGGCATCACCTCCTTCATCTCTGTCACACAGGGCTTTGTCAGTGTGGTGGAGTGGCTAGATTAGTGGAATCAGGCGTGGCGGTCAGAGGAGGGTGAGGAGTATACCGGCCTCCTTGTCTCCATCATGTGTATCAGCCCTGGATAATGCAAGGGGTGTCCACATCAGCTTGTGAACTGCCCCAGCCAGTAATGGTGCAATGACAGGCCTGTCTCACTGCATGTTGACTTGGCTATCAGAGCACCAAGAAGTCTTGAGGAGAGCAAGAGTGACTGGGTGAAGACAGAGCAGCCAGGGATGTCAGTGCCACCCTCGGAGGCCCTATGCACTGTGTGAGGTGATGGATCAGGTGCTTTCTCTTCCCCTGGGGCTGCACCAAGAGACCTGACTAGAAGTGTGAACTTATCTACATGGGGTTGGGAAGACTGAGGTTCTACAGAGATGGGATGATTGGGGTTTGGGGGCAGGACTGTAAAACAGACAGATCGCCAGAGCCCTGAGCCTCACCCCTTGGTTGAAGGAAGCTCCTCTTGCCTGTCTTCTAGCCTCAGGGTCCTTCCTCCAGCCTCTGAGGTTGAGTCTCTTTCTCTCTCCCACCCCTCCCTGCTGGGGAGCTGACCTGCTCACTCAGGGTCATGAAACAGGTCCAAGTCAGTGCAGTTCTTCTCTGCATGATCTTTGTGCAAGTCAAGACTCCAGGAAGGGTGAAGAGGTGGGTGCACGGGCTGGTTTTGGTCCTCATTCGAGTGTTTCTATTCCTGCAGACCTCTCAGCCTCAGTCTACCAGGATGGTCACATGAGTGGCTCTCTACTTCGCCTCTGTTCCTGCCCTTGTCCAGCCTACTTTAGCTCCGTCTGTAGCCTGCTCCCCTAGCTGGGACCACCTTCTAAGATTGGGAAGAAAAGGGAGGCACTGTGATGAGTCCTTCCATTTGGGGGTGGAGGGGTAAGGGAAGACCCATAATTGGGATCCTGGGGACCACCTGCCTTTTCAAGCTTCCTGGCATAGGGGAGAGTGACACGGAAAACCTGATGTGTCAGAGTGGTTCCTCCCAAGAAGACTCTCAGGGCTTGGGGGCCGGGTTTGCTGTTTGTGGTCTTACATGAGACGCCCATGCTGGTGTGACTGTCCCCTCCTACCTGAGGTCTGGGTCAGCTCAGGCTTCTGGTCCTCTGAGGTCCATCCCTCCTGGATGCAGGCAGTGAGAGTGACCAGGCAGGGAGGTGAGGTGGGAGCAGAGCGTTAACCAATAGCCTTTCTTTCATGGTTATTGGTTAAAGGACTTCTTCAGCAGTGCTGGGTATCTGAACCAGGAGTGCAGAAGGGACCACATCTCTTTCAGGGAAGAGAGTGCTCCCTGATGCTGGATAGCCGCTCTGGCATCCTCCCTGCATGCCCAGGGCTGCAACAGGGCAGGGAATGGGGTGGACACTGCGTGGTCATGAGACCACAGAGATGCTCTGCTTCTTCCACCTTCCAGCAACAGGGCAGTGACAGGTCCAGCTGCTGCCAGAGGTCCCAAGTTCCTTTGAGAAAAGTCCGGGGGCTTCTGGGGTGGAGTTTTGCTCACAGAAGGTTGCAGGATAACATTGGTTTGTCCTTTCTGTCTTGCCACAGGGAGCTTAGGTTTATTGGGTTACTCCCATCACAGCACTCCCATTCATCTGTGTTTATTTGGAAACTCTTTCTTTGTGCTCTGCTTTCCCAACCGGTCAATCACCTTTATCTCCTAATCAGACTCTGTTAACTTGTAAATATTGATTTTCTCTTTTCCTTAAGTTAATTAACTTAATTAATTGATTAAATTAATTAAATAATGCAATTAAGTTAATTGCATAGTTAATTCAGAGTAATGTCCTTTTTGACACAGGAACACAATTAATACTATGCTTTTGTAACTTGGGAGTTAATTGACTCCTATTGATATGCACTCCTGGGCATCTGTTCTTTTGACTTAAGCCTCAGTTGCCTTTACTTCCTACCACCCCAAAAGCAGGGTCCCGACAAGGGACTGGATGGACCCAGGGCAAGCTGAGAGCTACCCTGGCATCGAAATGGGCCAGGCCAAAGTGCCATAATATTTAACTATAACAAATTCTATCATCATCCAAAAAGTAACAACTAGATTAGGACCCTGCTAGGGTTAGGAAAGATTAATCTGGCCTGAGCACTATAGTCTGAGATCTATAGCGAGATGTCCCCCAGAGAGCCACCCTACAAGCTTAAAGTTCTCTTATTGTGTCCACACAAAATAACTAATATTAAGTAGAATTAAGATGTTAACTAAGATGTTAATTAAGTTATTGGACTAAGGAAAGGAGAAAAACCCCTAAGTGGCATTTTTCCCTTGAGCTTGATCAGCAATCAGGAAGGGCTTTGATATGTTGATTGTTGCTACCCCCAATGCTGAGAGTTGGGGAGAGACGAGAGAGAGACCAAGGCAGCGAGTGGGAGTGCGGAGACTAGCAAGGGGGAGAGGAGACGAGAATGAGGGGCTTAGTGAGACTGGAACAGGTGCATGGGGAGAATGGAATAAATGACAACTGATCACCAACCAGCCTGGCCCTCGTTTCCTCCTTCATCTGCCCATGGCATCAGCCGTCCTGGGTGGGAAAGCAGCGCGAGATCACTGAATGCAGATGGCAAGAGAGAGCTGGAGTTTCCTAGTCACATGGAGATTACACAGGAGGTAAAAGCCTTTTCTTCCTGACTCTTGGGGAGGTAGCCCCAGAGCTTTCAGCTGTGTCCCCAAGTCCCCTAGTGGCCATGCACATCAACATTAGCCCAGAGTTGGGTGCAAAACTCTCTCTGCAGCTTTTCCAGCCCTTTACAGCTGGACTGCCTGCCTGCATGGAATCTTACCCCTAGGGGATCCTCGGGAATCTGTGCTGTTAAATCCTGGAACCCCCACACTCTGCAGCACCTTAGGCTTTTCTGCTTGTGCATCTTCCAGGTCTCATGGCACTTGTAGGGTGATGGAAAACACCCTCAGGGATTTTTGGGAGTTGCTCCCACACTGCACCCATGAGTTACATCACATCCAGCAGAGAGCAAGCTGGTTGTCAATGTGTCTAAGTTTAAGAAGCCCAAGAAATTTGCAAGGCTGTGGGCAAGTGCAGAGGGGCCACGTCTGCAGCAGTAGCCCAGCACCCCAAACCTTTCATCAATAGCTGGGCATTCCTGCTGGGGTGACAGCTTCCAGCTTTCCGCCAACCCTGGCCACCCCTCAGAGTCATCAGTGACCCAGCCCAAAGGGCAGGGGCATGAGTGGACTCACAATGCTCATCTGAGGCCCGTGGAGCTTGAACCTGGCCTGGAGTCCCAGGAAGAATGGTATGCAATGGCTGTCAGACTCTGCCTTAACCCTGGAATGGCTTGTTATTACCCAGAGACCTAGCTCTGGACTGGGGTACAGCAAAAAAGGGGCTTTCTGCGCTTTTTCACTCACAGGATTAGACTTTGCCCAGAAATGGGATTTGGGCTATTTTTGCCAATGTCTGTGAAAGATTTTTTCAAAATAAATAGACCCCTAATTACTAATTATCTGACCTATATTCTCTGGCCCCCTCAGAGGCAAGCGGGTTGAATTTCCCTCCCCACCCCAAGCAGAGCCCCGGCGGTCAAAAATGTTCAGAACCGGGGCTGGAGTGATAGCACAACGGGTAGAGCGTTTGCCTTGCAGGCGGCTGACCCAGGTTCAGTTCCCAGCATCCCATATGGTCCCCTGAGCACCACCAGGAGTAATTCCTGAGTGCAGAGCCAGGAGTAATCCCTGTGCATTGCCAGGTGTGACCCAAAAAGCAAGAAAAAAAAGAAAAAAGTTCAGAACCCAGCCACAACCATGCTCAAGGCCACTCTTGGACAAGCTTCACGCATGAAGGAACTGACAGAGGAACCCAGGTATGCGGGACGTATGGCTGAGATCTTCAAGCCTGCTTGGATCGGGACTGGGCCTCCTCCACCCAGATCCCCCGTTTTTCAATAGCTTGGCAGTCACACACACAAACTGACCCCTGGTGCCATGTAATCTCATCAACGGCCAAGATCCAGAGATTATAAAACAAAGTTCTCGGAAGAGAGCGATGAAGAATCTCACATAGCAGAGCCTGGCAAGCCACCCATGGCATATTCGATATGCCCAAAACAGTAACAATAATGGGCCTCATTCCCCTGACCCTGAATACAACAGGAACAAATGGAGATGCTACTGGCACTCACTCAAGCAAATCGATGAGCAATGAGACGACAGTGATACAGTGATATTCTCTGATGCAGCAGTGGCAGGAGCAGAGCTAAAAGATTTCTAAGTTCATGGAAAACAAAGGAGTTTAGGGATATCAGTTGAATAGAATCCTCAAAGTTTTGTTGATGCTATTCTCCAAACAGAAACTGCATTATTTTGTTGTTATTCCTTTTTCTGAGGGGCAAGGTGCACCTATGGTGGTGTTCAAGCAGTGCTGTGCCATGGGAAAAGGGGAGACAGGAAAGTCAGACAAGAGATTGGAAGAGGCTATTCTGTTTGCTCTGATTGAAGGAGGTGGTCACAAGCCAAGGAACACAGGCATTCTCAGAAACCAGGAACAGAAGGAAGTAGTCCTTCTTGGAACCTCTAGAGGGACTGACTGTAGCTCATATAATACTTACTTTAGTCTGAAAATCCTTTTCAGAAACTTAAGTTCCCTGAATTGTAAGATAATCAATTTGTGCTATTTTAAGTCTCTAAGTTTGTGGTAATTTTTTACAGCATCAAAAAGAGGTACCCAATGAATGACAGTCAAAACCCTTTCAAATTCTCAGAAGCAGTGGCTGTGACCTTGGCACTATGGTTCCTCTTGCCGCATTCCATGTTGCTTCCTAAATGCCATGGTATATGCCGTACACATTTTAATTCATGTAATCATCTCTTTCACCCTACCTATGAGATAGGTTGTTTCCATTTTACAAGTTATTTTCATTTTATAACTGAGCACTGTATTTACTGTATAATTTGTTATTATACAATAAAACAGCATACAATAAACTCAGACCCAAACAGTTCTTAATCTCATTCAACTACTATAAAGGCTGTGTGTCCATCTAGGTGTATTGATCTTGTTAATACACCCTCCACTCTCCCCCACCATAAAAACTTTGACTTTTTTTCTATATAGCTACTTATCATATTCTCCGGTTACACATATCTCTATTTTCTAACCTCTTCTCGTTGTTCATGTATAGGAAATGTAGGAAGGGGTTAAGAGACCAAATTAATGGTTTGGGTGAGGAATACTCAGTACCTAAAGTTGTCTATAGTCAATGGAATGCCATAGTACAGTTCTGGGTAACCTCAATGGTATTACAATTGCATAATATTTGGCAAAGTATCTGTAATACACATTGTTTCCTAATGAAAATAATGCTAAGGAAATTGGTTTTACTTGGTGTCAATAAGAAGTTTTTTAAAAAAGTCATATCTATTAGAAATATTCCTAAGCAGTGAGACAATAAAATAAAAGGATAGTTTGCATTCATAAAAATTTGGACGCTTAAGATTTCAATTAATTGTCTAAAATGTTCAGAAAATGAACTGAAGTCTGATTGATTGTATAATTTTAATATTTGCAAAATTTTATCCAGGGATTAACAAACAACTTAATACAATACAGATTTGTACAAAAAAAAGAGGGACTATTAAAAAATTTGGGTCATACAGACAAAAATATGAGCAAAGATTAAAAAAGGATGGGACATTTTGTAAATACTTATAAATACTGTGTAATGCTTTAATTTACTGTGGCAGATAAAAAAATCAAGAATTAAGAGATATATAAAAAAAGCAACTACATGACAATTCTAGCTATTAACAAACTAACAGTAGTGGTTTTTAAAAAATGAGGTATTATTACACTGTAAACCAAAACAAAATACAAATAAAGGCAATGTGTAATTTAGTGATAAATGGTTATAAATTTTAACTAAACAACAGACAACAACACTGTCCAGTTACTTATGGACTTTGTCATTTAAAAATTTGGCTTGCTTGTATACTTATTTATAAATGAAATAGCTATCAATATACAAGCATATCATGAAACATGCAGACCAAGCCAATACAATGTTTTCGTCTCTACCGAATAAAATCTTTGTTTACATTTTATTTAAAACATTTAAATCTGGTTTCTTACACATGATTCTTTTGTGCTTATTAGTTAATAGTACCTACAATAAACATCTTACTTTCTAGTTCAAGCAATGCAAGAGAGAAGCAGTTTTATTTGCACATGGATTAAGTATAGAGCAAGTCAAACCAAGCTAACATGTCTTTAACCTGTCTTCCTAGAGAGGTTCAAGAACAAAAATCTTTTTAAATAGTGTATTCAAATGGAAAAGCAGAGCCACTTGTGTCTCAAAGAGAACAAACAATAAACTAGTAACTTCTTTTCCTTCCTCAGAGATTCCTGGATTGGCTTCAAAACTGCTGAAGAACAAGCTGACTTGTCCCTCCACCCTCAAAGAATTCTGCTGGTTGGGCGCAGGAAGCATGGCAATAAGAGAAGAGCATAATTAGAAAGATCTTGGGAAATGATTATTTATGTGTGAACCATATGCTGGTACTAAGTGCTGGCATCATTGTTATTGCAAATATATCTTCAGAATTCTCTGAAGGAAAGCTATCAACGTAAAATATTAGAGCTTTGATTTGGAAATATTGTAACATGCTAATAAAACTGCTTCATTTGCTATAAATTAAAAGAAAACCATTCACTATCTGACTTAAAATGCTATTTCTTTTCACATGCTACTTTATTAGAAACTCCAAAAAGGGTACTTGTAAATTTATGTAATCTGAATCCAGTGAAAATGAACATTTTGGTCAAAATGTTGAACTTCATTTTCACATGTCAAATCATCTTAACACAAATGTTACTATAGTATTAACTTTTGTCAAACATCTCAACTTTTTTTGAAAAGTAGAGCTTTAGGATCAAAAATTATTAGAAATAATTCTCATATGTCAAAGTCTATATAAAAGCTTTCTTTTTGTGCTTGTAATTATTAATGTTTAGTTAGATCCAATTTTATTTTTAATATACAGACCCTTAAGAATAAATCATCATTATACAAATATTACGGTTACTGGTTTACTGCCAGTGTGCATGCAGACTAACAATTATACTTAAAAGAACATAACCTTGAATCCAATTAGTTTGAAAATAGTTACACTCTTGTACAGTCATCTTTATTGATTTGTAAAAGCTGTATACACATCTAAAACCCTGAATTTGCTTTGTAAAAATAAATCTTTAGCAATAAATGACACTATCAAAATCCCATTATTGGCAGGCTATTATATAGTTATTTACATGCTTTTCAGCAACAGTTGAAAAGAATCTTATAGAACCAAAGCCAATAATATCAAAAAAACCCTGTAAATTGCATTTGCAATTATTACTGTTGTTTACCTCTGTATGAAAATAGGGCTACATGCCTCACATTAATGATAATGTAATTATCTGCATGGCCACGAGGGTCTCTGTGTCACTAATGCATTCTTTACTATACTCTACTTTCCCAGTGAAACACAGTGACAAACAACTTCTAGAGACTGGTAAAGTGCTATTAAAAACATGACTGGACCCAGGCCTCTCTGCCATCTGGTCATTTCTCACTCAAGCAATTTCTGTGTTAAATAAAATCATGCCTTCTCCATCGAACATGTATCATATTTCATTTAAAAAAATCAGTATTTGAAAGTTGGGGAGTTTTGTGAAGGTGTTTTGAGACAGAAACATGAAAAGGTTAAAGGCACAATAAGAGGGAAATAATGCTACATATAAAATATACTTCAAGTCTTCTAGGTTACTCAAGTCCAAAACCTTCTGAATTTGAAATTCCAATAATCAACTTCTGTTTCAGGTCCTTTTTGCTCTTGTAGGGAGGAAGGCAAAGTTGATTGAAGCAGGTGTGGGCTATAGGCAACCTAGGGAAAATTTTTCTTTAAAGGAATTATGTCTCAAAATACACAGAATGACTCACTGCAAAGCAATTTTCAAAATACCAGGGCATACACATTTAAATCTATTTTAGACTCATAAGTAAAAACTCATGAAATTCTTTATTGAACAAATATTTAAATAATACCTGCTATTATCATTCTCCATCTTGGGATAGGTTCTTAGGTAAGTTAGTCAATGTCCCATGTAAAACATTCATACTGTAAACATTATTTTTGCTGTCAGATCTAAATCTAACTCTAAATATTGTCTCCCCCAACTTGTTCAAGTTGCTTCATGTCTCTGAACCTCAATTTTATCACTCTCGTCGCTGGGTGTAAACTAAACAACTGGATGTTTAAAGAACTGTCTACACACACACAAACACCCTGCAGAACAACAGATCATACACAGCTTTACTACTTTCTCTGTTTTGACTGTCAAAAATAAAGGCCCATTTCTGTGATAATTTGTACCTCATTTCAATACTGCTGCCTAACCAGGCATGCAAATGCATCCTCTGAACCCTTTGATCTGCTTCCTCTCTACCTAATTTTCTTCAAGATTTCTACAAATACCTTAGACCTTCTACGGACTCCATAGTCAGAAAAGCTGTCAGAGAGGCCAGGTGAAGAAAAACAGGAGAATACCAAAGAAAAGAACATTAAAAAAGAAGTTTATATGATTAAATATTAAACATTTGAGAAGCTCCTATATATTATAAATTTAATTTCTGTTCTGTTTTAGGACCACACCTGGCTCTGTGGTCCAGGATCAGAGCTGTGCTCTGAGACTACATGTAATGTCAGGGATCAGTGTATGGCAAACACTGAGCTGTGTGCTTTTATGCTTTCATATAAGCCTCCAAGTAACATAAAAAGTAATTTTTATTACCCACATCTTACACACACACACACACACACACACACACACACACACACACAGATCTTAGTAATCTGCACAATACTATGAAGCTTGCAGAATTATAAATTTGAGACTTAAATACAGGTAAACTTGACTTTAAAACAAGTTCTATTTAATAAACATCTAGAGAATCTAAGATGAAGCTATATATTTTTCATGCTCGGCTATATATAATATAGATGAACTTCACTGGAAGTCTAAAAGCTATTGAAAATTGATGCCTAAGTCATGTGAGCTCACAAACTAATCCCTGAAATAACAGTAATAGAAAAAAGCAAATGGAATGCTATCTTTGTATTATAATATTAAAATATATTATATATATCACCCTTGGTAGATTTTTTTTTTTTTTTTTTTTTTGCTTTTTGGGTCACACCTGGCGATGCACAGGGGTTACTCCTGGCTCTGCACTCAGGAATTACCCCTGGCCGTGCTCAGGGGACCATATGGGATGCTGGGATTTGAACCCGGGTCGGCCGCGTGCAAGGCAAACGCCCTACCCGCTGTGCTATCTCTCCAGCCCCCGACCCTTGGTAGATTAACAAAATTTTAAATATAACAGATTCTGAAAAAAATTTTTTGTCAAGAAAAAAACTATAATGTTTTAAAATTTTTCTTGAATTATTTTTCACATCATTTTCATTTTTTCCTTAATTATAAATCTTATTATGAAATTTATATATAAATATTTGTTTCATATCTAAAATATAATTTTTAGTTGACTTAAATATTCATTCAGTAAACAGTGGGCATCACATACATACGTATGTATATGACTATATGCAGAATACAGAGTTGAGTATGATAGGAGCTCTGCTTTGGGGGCTAAGATTACAGTGTAAAATGAGGGCTGGAGAGATTGGACATCAGTTAAGGAACTTGCCTTGCATTCTGCCAACTCTGGTTTGAATCTCTGGTGATCTCTCCTTAGAACTGCAAGGAGTCATATAACTGGCATATAACTTCATAGAAGTGGCATATAACTTCTAAAAATACCTGAGAGCTTACCGAAGAAAGAATTACTTCTGCTTTTTCAGAGGAAGTTAAATGTTAAACTGGGTCTTTAAGGAGGGATAGAGTTTTCACAAATAATGAATAGCAGAAATATCACATACAAAGAAAAGCACTTAAAGTTATGGAGGAATAAAAGTTGAAAACATGTCCAAAGAATAGAAAAACAATCTGTGAAACCATACGAAGAAATGAAAATTAATAGAAAATTTTGGGAAAATGGTTCCAGTGCTTTGACAGACTTTAGATTTTGAATTTAAACAGAAATACTAGAAAGGCAAAACCTTAACCATGCAGACCAGGAAGGAGGCTATTTAGGCAAGCCAGAAATGAGGTCCCAGAGCAATCAAACCAAGGTGGTGGCAATGACAAAGCAAAGGGGTAGGTTTTAGTTAGAAAATTAAAGAAAAATACTTTTTAAAAGAAATTATTTTTAAAAAATGATTTTATGTTTAAAAATGATTTTATGCAAAATGAATGGTCTAGGGGTGAGGAGAGTGTTCAAAGGGCTGGAGCATGAGTCTGTATGTGGAAGGCCTGGTGCAGTCCACATCACATGGTCCCCCAGCGCCACCTCCAGCCATGGGTCAGGAAAGCTTCTGGGTAAACAGGGCTCAGGATTCTTCAAAGCAGTGCCTACTCAAACTGGCTTTAGAAATGGCAAGGTGTTGGGGGTGGAGGAAAGAGATCAGAATTAACCTATCAGCAGTGCTAGAAAGTAATTTAAGCTACCACTGTCGTTGTCACATGTGAGATAAAAGGGAGACTAGTATTACAGGTACTTCATGATCTAGAAGGACTTGTAGTACTACTTGTACTTTTTAGTACTGACAGCCCCACCAAAAAAATAGCCCATCATCATATTTTTAACAAAAAGCTTTTAAACAAAAATGTCAGATTATATATTATTGAAAATGAGCTAGATCCTAAAAGAGATTACAAAGCAGTTGACTTACCACAGTGAAAAGTTGACGGAAAAGAATTACCATTTAGTACTGGTATGTTTCAAGAAAAATATTTCTAGGGTGAGGCCACAGGTAGAGGTGCTTGGGGGTCACTCTTGGTGATGCCTGGGGGACCATGTAAGGTGCTGGGATTGAGTGGGGGTAGGATTGCATGCAAGGCCAGCACCTTACCCTGTACTAGCGCTCTGGGCCCCATTTCAAAAACTAATAGGGAATCTGCAGTCTAAGTTTCATTTGAAGGCTATGTTTAATCTCTCTCTCTCTCTCTCTCAAGCACACGTCTATATTTCATCTCTTTCTCTCTCTCTCCACATTTGGTGATTCTCAGTGGTTATTTCTGACTCTACACGCAGGGGTCACTCTTGGCAAGTTCAGGGAACCATAGGGAATGCCCAGGATCAAATCTGGGTCGACTATGTGTAAGGAAAGAACCCCACCTGCTGTGCTATCGATACCTCCATCCCCACTCAGTATATCTGTCTACAAAAATTACTCTGAACTGAAGAACCCTCTAGTTTCAAATTATACTAGCAAAACTTAAAGATTAAAAACAAAATTACAATCTGGAAGTTTACCAGTTAGTAGAAGTTTCATTCTTTGAGATTTTAAAGTTCAAATCAGCCATTCCTCCTACAGGTACTCTGTCACTTCCTGTAGTAAAATGTAGCAACTTCTTTTGAAGATCAAGAGGAAATCCAAATACAACATCCCAAAAATATCTAGGGAATACCAAAACAAATATTTATAATGTAACTTGACAAAAATTCTATAGGTAAAAATAAAATACAAAGTCAGCTCTAGAAAAAAAGTTGTCTTAATATATAAGAATGTACAATCTTTGTGAAATATAAAATTAAAGATATGCTTCAACATATGAACTGAAATTCTGACTAACATTATTATAAAAATAACACTTTTATAAAATTATAAAGCACTCTAACATTGCACAGTACAAAAGCCATTTTCTCCTATGTAATTTACCAGTCTTATTTTTCAACAAGTTTTTATTAAAATTCTATTTTAAGTACTGAATTCCTGATATTCTGGAACCAAAGTTAGTTTTTTAAAAGTAAAACTGCTATAATTTTACGGAAATATATTTGTATCACTTTCTCCCAAGGGGAGTTGCCAGGAGATTTTATGTTTTATTGAGATAAAATAAGGCAGTTTGGAATTCTAAGTGTTTCAACTAATTTACTAGATTTAAGACTGTTAAGTTATATAGGTGTTTATTTTGGTTTTTGAGCTGACCTGGCAGTGCTCAGTGCTTTCCTGGCTATGTGCTCAGAAATCACTCCGAGAGATGCTTGGGGGACTGTATAGGCTGCTAGGGATTGAACGGGGGTCTATCATGCGTAATGCAAGCACGTTAGCCCTGGTACTATCTCTCTGGCCTATAGAGAAAAATGAAGCATGTTCTCTGTCACCCCCTCTTCAGTGCCTTCTCAGAGAAAGCACTCACCTTATAGTCAGGTCGGTTTTCGCGTAGCCGTCATACTGAGTACTTCTCTGCAGTGCATGCATGTCTAGTTCTGGACTTCCACACACCAGAATTTCAACTTCCTCTGGACGAAGCAGCTAACAATAATTATGGATCAAAAGTTGTCACTTTTTGAAAGGCAGATTTTGAAAAATAAAATTGGAACTATCCTCATGGAATCCAATTATAAAAATTATAATTTCTCTTATCAAATCATTTTTTTAAAAATAAAGACAAGTCTCCATTAAAAAAACTTTCCTACTGAGGTAAGATTAGTTTTGCTTCTAGAAGTTTATAAATCTTATGAAACTATTAGGTTCCCCTTTGTGTTGTAAATAAGCTTTCTTCCAGGAAAATAGGCAGATGACCAAGCACACATCTATATTTCAGCTCTTTTACAAAACACAGCTTGTGATTCTCTTACTTTTAGTTGCTTTAGCAGAATTTCTTCAATTGGGAAACATATTCCTGCGGGCCACAGGTGAAAACTGCTAAACATAGGGGTCACAGCATGAGACCAAGCAGGACTAATCAATAGGATGGGGGTAAGGGGGGACAACAAGGAAACAAGGATGGAAGGGAGCCATGGTCGGGAAAACTCTGGCAAACCTTGCTCAGCATCTACTCATCTGCCACTCCCTCTTTCAGATGTCCCCTAATACCTCCTGTATACGCTGTTGAATTTGGGGACTTTCTTCCAATCATGTGTTTGTTACCATATGGGCTGTACTCCTTGTAAAGAGATTAAAAATTTAAAAACAGAGAATGGCTATGCCATTCCATTTTTATTTTCTCTCTTCCAAACCCCTATGTCACAGATAAAACTCAATCAGAGCTCAATGAAGTGATTTCTTTTCAAAGGTAATTTCAACAGCATATTTCATATTGATGATAAAGCTCTTTCCTATGAAGTAGGCGGGTAGATGGAAGAGGGCTGGAAATGCTTCTTGGGAAGTAATAAAAACCAAGATGGATTTAAAGTGGTTACTCTGTCACTAGCCCTAATGTAGCCAAACCCACAAAGAAGGACTGAGGTCTGATAAGACTATAACTGGCACCATCACCATCCCAGAGAAGGTTGGACGCCTTCAACCTCCACACCAGAGAAGCTCCAGCACGGACACAGGGTTGTGATAAGGACATGGAGGTAGACATCAAGTTTCAAGCTTCTCCTATTAACAACATGCTAGGAATGAAGTCTTAATTTCCACAGAAAGCCCCATATGGGGGCAGTTTGGTAGAAACTGACTGATGAAACTAATTCTGCAAAGGCAAATGGGCACTTGTGCAGTTTTGGGAGTAGACTGCATCTCCATCTGAGACATGTACTCTCAGTTTTCTCCTCTCTGGAGAAATCTGCCTCTCTCTTGAATACATTTCTCTGTCTCTCTCTCTGTCTCTCCATCTCTGTCTCTCTCTCAACTGTTTTACTTCATTATTTGTCTTCTGCTGAAATTCTTTTCTGCTGAGGGAAGGTGACCTCCAGGAAAGCCTGGGGGAAGATTTAGGACTATTTTTTTCTTTCCAGCAAAGAGCAGTTCCTTGCTCCAGCCTGGGTTCCACGGCTCCCAGAGATATCTGGGGCAAAAATCATTTCTCACGTCTGGCAGAGCAAGTTCAAACAGGTTCAATTTGACAGCTACTCTGTGAGGCTAGTGAGACGCACAGTGAAGGCACTCATTGCAGTCTTGCATTAGTCCTAAATTCCCGCAGGCACTTCCCCTGGTGACTGGGTTTTGGAGTAACAAGGTGGACTTCCCTCTCGAGACGGCCACCTCTCTTCTCCCTGCTTTACCACATAAGTTACTGGCAATAACTATGAAAAGTAATTTAAATAAAAGACCATCTCCAAACAAAATTGAGGGGCGAGACAAGAGGTATACATAGAACATGTCCTCAGCAGTTTAGGTGAATTACTTTCAGGAAACAATGTTTAATGATATATTCAACCTGATGTTCCAGATAGGAGCTGACCCATGTTCGCATGGTGAGGACAATTCAAATCAAGAGAGTCCTTCATTACCACGGGTGACACATTACTCTGGGAAAAAGTCAACTCAGACCTGCTGAGTACCCTTGAAGCAGCAGGAAGCAATTACTGACTTCTGCACTGGAGTTTCTGTGTTAATGCTGCTTTAATCCTTTCAGTACTAAGACCCTGAGCCCCAAGGAATCTCTTCCTCCACTTTGCTTATGGAAATTTTTTAAAGGCTTAAAAAAATACCATGAAGTATAAGGAGAGAGAAATAAAGCTGACTGGTCTTTTTCGGCTTTAAAGAATCAAAGCTAAAACGGAAGAATTATTTGACTACTATCTTTCAAATGCCAAAAATGTTTCCTATTTTAAAAGTATATCTACTACAACCTATAAGGAATAATCTATCACAAGTATATTATTACCAAGCCTAATTGAAAGTATGAACTGGAGCAATAGCACAGCGGGTAGGGTATTTGCCTTGCACGCGGTCAACCCAGGTGTGATTCCTCCATCCCTCTCAGAGAGCCTGGCAAGCTACCGAGAGTATTCCGCCCCCATGGAAGAGCCTGGCAAGTGGTGTATTCTATATGCCAAAAACAGTAACAAGTATTACAATGGAGATGTTACTGGTGCCTGCTCAAGCAAATCGATGAAAAATGGGACGACAGTGCTACAGTGCTACAATTGAAAGTATAATTTAAAGTTTAAACTCACCATGAGGGCATTTGAAGCACACACACTATGAAATCCATAATAAAATGCAGCAAACTGCTTATAGATGGATTTGTTGAGAAGAAAGTCAATATAAAGCTGCACATATTCTGGAAAGCAATTTTATACCTTTTAAATAGTGAAAGTAAATATTTAAAACTAATGCATTTTAATTAAGAAATGGTTCTCAACCTACCTTTCCTATTTTGATTGGTAACTGGAATTTTATCACCGCCTGGCTTTAAATTATAGGACTTTATAATTCCAAATTCTTCTTGGAAAACCTTATGGGGAAGTAAAACATAGCATATTTATTTTAATACAGTAATAGGCTTTATTGAATAGGTTTATAAAATTAAAAAAAGAGTTGACTTTTCTTTCCAAATGCACCAACTTCATAAAAGTGATTTACATCAAATGGGATTTTTCATGTAGAAATACATCGTTAGAGAAAAGCCATTTGCCCTTAAGAGTACCTGAAATGTTGAGTAGAAATCTTCTTCAACATTGCCTTCATATGATAGGAGTTCATTTAATCCATGGGCCAACTCCTGTAAAGAAAAATCTGTTACCTACATTTTAAAATCAAATAGTGTTACCTATAAGAGTTTAGTAGATCTACTATAGATGCTACATAATGTGATGTAATGTGTTACATAATGTGACAGAAGTGCCTTCAATTTTGAAATAAAATATACTTAAGGTATATTTTTCAGGGTACAAAATACTTAATGATTTAAAAAGGCTTGAAAAAACTGACTGAAAAAATTATATAGAAAGAAAATATCCAATGCAAACCATAAAGGCATAACTTTGAGGACTATTCTTACACAACAAGGTAAGAACATAATTCCTATAATAATTCACTCCTCTCTATATAACTATTATGGCTTTGCCTTATTTTTCACTTTTAATTTATGTCATTTTAATTTTAACATTATCTTTTAGACATAAATATATATAGTTCATTTATGTATTAGGTGGATTCTAATTGTGGTTATTGTGCCCTCTGCTTCCTTCAAAAGTCTGAGAACACTGGAAGAAATATTTTCTTCATCACCAAATTAGAAAAATTAACTCCAATAAAAACATCTGTAGACTGTGAAAAAAACTGAAGTTCTAATTTATTTTAAATGACTAAGAAGATAGCTGTTACATGCTTTACACATGGTATAATTTTCATTCCATTAAAACTGGAAGAATTTAATTAATTCTTAAATTAATTCTTAAAATAATTTAATTAATTTAATAGGGACTTCCCCAATGGTGCTTATGGTCAAGTGGCCACTTCTGGTGTTACTTGTCCAGTGGTACAGATCTGATGGTAAAATTAGATATTTTATACACATATAGGCTAACAGAGTTGATATGATTATATCATCATGATGTGATTTTTATTTTTGAAGTTATTCCCCCCCCCTGGGGAGGGCATATTGTCTGTGCTCAGGGCTTACTCCTGGCTCTTGTTTAGAGATCACTCCTGGCAATATTTGGGAGACTAGATGAGGTGCGGGAATTGAACCAGGCTTGCCTTAACCCTTGTATTATTTCTTCAGCCCTGAGATGTATAATTTTTATTATGAACCTCTGGGACTAGATGGGCAAGTCTTTACCATTTTCTTTTAAAGACTGTTGGATGACAAAATACAAAGTAAATAGGTCATGAAGCTAAGTACTCCCGGTCTACTTTATTCAACGTGAGGTCTTTTATTCTCAGACTTTGTATTTTCAATCCCTTTTTGTTGAGAATCATTTTGCTTAACCCTACTGTTGATCTTTGTCTCTTAACTATAATATGCTTTCTCTAAAACATGAATTACCCATGTAATTAGACTTTTTTTTGTGACTTGGAAAATCTGTAATTTGATAGAGCATTTGAAGATCAGAGAATTTTGTTTTTACATACTCTGAATACTGATATTATTTATAGAGCTTGTGTATGAGCAACTTCAGAATGAAAAGAGATAGAGTTTCCGATTCAAGTTTATGCCTACTTCCCCATGCTTCTCCACTAAACTTTCACATGTAATTTTCATCAGACTGTGCTGGGACGATTTCTTCTTATTGCTGGACAACTTTGATGTTTAGGTGATGGATCCTCCTTGTCTCTAGAGAAACAGTGGAGCATTCCTACACATGGTAATGAAAATTTATTTATTAACACTCCAGAATTAAAAGCTCCAGAATTTCTCTTTTTTGCATTTTTTTGTTTTACATTCATAGATAATATGTTTAACTTAATTAACATACCTACTTGGGCTTGGGGGATGGTTTGGTGGCTAACAATGGCCTCCTCCGCAAGTGTGAGGTTATGAGTTTGAGCCCTAATGCTGCCCTACATGCCACATTCAGTTCTACTAGCTCTTCTGTAGGGACCCTGGGACTACAGTAGTGTTTGATCTCTGGTACATAGCTGAGTGTATATGAGAACCACAACTAGAAAAAGTGCATGACCCCTGAACAGCACCTCAACTGAAAAAAAAATGTGTAAGCACTATGGCCAGAGCATGACCTCAACAAGCACTATAACCAGAATGTGTGTGACCCTCGGACAGCACAAGTGCAAGCACTGCAACTGAAGTGTGTGCTCCCTAGCAAGCATAACCAAGTGTGTGGCAGGGGAAGGGAGAGGAGGAGAGGGGAGGGAGGGCAGATACCTATCTACTGTAAATTGCTCTTCTTGTTTACTCTGCTTAATTAAAAAAATTTTTTTTTTTTTTGGTTTGGGGGCCATACCTGGCAATGCTCAAGAATACTCATGGCTCCACATTCAAGAATCACTCTTGGTAATGCTCAGGGTGTCAGGGACCGAACACCAGGTCTGCTACGTGTAAGGCTTACCTGCTGTCTACCTATCTGGCTCCTGCTTGAAAATTTTCTAAACTTGGATTTTTATACTGTGTCCAAATATAAATGATAATAAAGAACTGAATTAAAAAAGCACTTGAAACCATTTTATGGATATAATTTTACTATCACTAAGTAAAATTAGGTTGCAGTTTTATAGATGTATTGATAATTCTTCCATTAAAAGTATTTTATAAATTATCCATATTCCACTATTCTAAGAGTTGTTTTCATTCTTTGTTATTAATGCTTAGTTTTTCTTATAGTGTATCTTATATACAGTATATGCAAAAATCTTGATGCATTATTTAAAAAGGCCAAACAGGTATATGTAATTAACTCACTGTCATCTTTAGTCATCACTGTAATATCAAATAACATTTGTATAGTCATTCATAAATTATTTATTGCAAACTAAAAATAGTTGAATAAAAATCAAATTTGAATAGCTTTCATTATAAAATTAAGCAGATAATGACAAAAACCAATGAAATTAGGAATTTAATGAGTAAAAATTCTGCAGAAACTGAATACATGCAACAAAAACAATCACAGAACTCTAAAATAAGAAGGTAACTCAGAGATTATTCCCATAGGTTGCAAAGGAGAAAATTAAGTCAATCACTTAGGATCATGCTTATGTGCTACAGATTTAAGACTAGAGAAGAAAGATCTTTCTGTTTCTAAATCAGAGTAAACTCTCTCATCACACAGTTTTTCTGACTACTAAGTCTTATACAAATGTGAATTTAGGCCTTAGGCACTTAATCTGAAAGAAATCACATAAACTCCCAAAAATATGTTTAATGTCACCCTTCCCCAACTAGGTAGCATGAAGAATGATTTTCTAATTGGAACCACATTTGGGAAAGGTTTCACAGAAGGTGCCAGTCCTATACCAAACTCAACTGACCAAGGTATATTTAGACTAGTTTTTAGTATGGGACAGAGAATGTTCACATGTGGTATATGCTGAGTATTCCTGGGGAATTTTGCTGATCCACAGTTATCAAATTGCAGATTACATAGGGGTTGTCAGGAAGGAAATACTATCCATTTCTTGAGCCAATTTTAACCCTGGACCAAATTTAATTATTCAAATCTACATTTATGAACTGAGGGATGCTATATGAGACACGTTAAATTAATTTATTGTGTTTTAGAGATTAATAGTAAACTGTTCTAAAGGTACTACACAGTAACAGTTTATTAAGGATTGACAGAAACAATCAAGTTCTAGGTGTTCTATTATCTCATACACAGTGGATTTCAATTAGCTCTCCAGTATCTAATATTTACTGATGCAAGCAGTCAGACAGAGAAGGCCCCCCTGGCAATGAAATTCCTTGGGAAATAATAACTATCTAACCCTAAGGCTGTCAGGACACACCTTAGGGATATGACAAGACCTGACAAGAGCTTTACCTGGAGCTAACCCAGACCAGAGAAGGCTGGACTCACCATTTAAGAGAAGCTCTAGCAGGAACAAAGGTCAAGAAAAGGAATTTCAAAGAAGACCGTCAACCACTTCCATCTCTACCACTTGGCAACCAGCCTAGCAATGGACTCTTACCTAGCTAGAAAGCCCCAAGTGGGGCAGCTTGGGAAAACCTTATAAAAGCCAACTTGAGCAAAGGAAGCACATACGTATGCTGCCCAAACCCATGTTCTGTACATGTGGTGCCCAAGCACATTTGTGGTGCCCAAGCACATATGCTGCCTGCATTTCCCCTCTTGAGATGTGTACTGGAGCTCTCTTTGCCTTTGGAGAAGTCCACATTCTCTCTTGAGTGTGTTATTCTCTCTCCTTTTTTCTACCTTCTTCCCTTCCTCCAAGACTCCAAGTAAAATGTTCTTACTTCACTGCTCACCTTCTCTTGAAATTCTTTTCTGCTAGAAAGGCAAGAACCAGGAAGGCCTGGGTGAGGCTGAGGACTTTTCCTGCAAAGAGCAATTCCTTGCTCCAGCCTGAGTCTATATCTCCCCCATGCCAAAAAGGACAAATGGACATCAGGTATGGCTACCTTGTGGGGCTGGCGGGACTCCTGGTCCGTGCCATGGTGGGGCTCATCACAGGTTTTATCAGTCCTAGCTTTCCCAGCAGGTCCTAGGGTTGCAGAGGCGGATCGAGAGAAAATGGCCACCTCTCTTTTCTCTGCTTCATATCAGTCACCCTTGGGGAAGCCCCCTGACTTCATTTACTATTCCACTATCCCATTCACATAAGGAAACCAGAGCTCAGAGGTTAAATATCCTACTCAAGTTCACTGAGCTAGTAAGTGGCAAAACCTGGATTCAAACCTCTACCTCTCTGACTTCAAAGCTCCTACCAGGCTAATAGAAACTGGAGTGCTGCAAAGTGGGTGATGTGTGTCTATAAGAAAGGTGAAGACAAGCTAGAAAGGAGATGGTTGCAAAGGTAGGGGAAACCATGCTCAAAATTAAAATAGCTTTAGGAGAGTCTACAGGAAGCAGAACGATGATTTATCATTGAAGGGTAAGATGCTGATAACTTTATACTTACGGGCATAATTTGACATAAGTCATCCGTGGTGACACTGCAGATGCCTACTGGTGTATTCTGATCACTAGGAACGATGGGTGGACTCAACAATTTCTTGTAGCAGCAGGGCGGGAAACGAATATCCAAGGTAATGCTGTTATAAACAGCTAGTCCCATAAGCTATGCATACTGAATGTTAAGCATTAACATAAATTCCATGACAACAAACGAGTTTTGAATTATGCATAAGTCTATTTTTTGCATACTTTTTCAGACCTTACACTGACTTTCTAATTAATTCCACATACTCCCTTTTATTTATTTTCCCTTTATTTTAGATAAAATAATTCCTTGATTACCAAAAGGCATGTAAAAAGGCATGCAGTTGGTAGTATTTAATGATGTCCCAGAAAAATTTATCTAACATCACAATAAATAGCAATTCCATACTTTTTTAATAAATTATTTAACAAGTAAAAGCAACACATTTTCTAAATTTAAGCAAAGATGTTGATGATTTTATAAGTAGTGGCAGCAATTTATTCCGTAGCACTCCCTACAGAACATCCTACTTATTTTGGGGAATCTATTTTCACTATCTTAAAATTAACAGGCTATTTTAAAGAGAGTTGAGCTACATAAGCATACTAATAGACATACGGACATGCAATTGATAAGCTAATAGGACAATTGATTTCTACTATAATACTTGAAAGGCCTTTGTTGCTTGTCATTTACTCAATATGTTAAAGCTAAAAAGCTACGGGTGTTATATATTTAAACTTCACCCACTCATATTTTATTTATTGGTTATATGGTAGAATGTAACATCCATTTACTGAAAGATATAAAAAGTATATAAAATATTTTTAACTGCTAAAGATTATTCTACGATTTATTAAGGAAAGCTTTCATCTTATAGACTCAAAGGGAAATCTAAACATATGAGTTGATAAATTATTGAAAAAAAATGGCAAAGTGAAGGTTAGGAGTAATTTAAGAAATAAATGTTATCGTTAACCATATGAACAGAGACTCAGGAGTGTGTTCAAGGGGGCAGATATGGAAAATAAGCCTTAATGTGCTTCTATAATTGTGATAGTAGCATGTGCCACAATAACTGCAGTATTATTTGTTACCATCTCTGATCATCTACTCAAATGACACACTCAAAGCAATTTTCATTAAGGAAAAATTAGTCTGAAAGAAAGGTTTTTCACAGATAAGGATGCAGGCTTAAAGGACTTGCTTGAGGACAATTTCACAGGCAAAAGCATGTTTTATTTCCCACTAAATCAACCTGTTTTTGATGAAGTGGGATGAGGACCAAAGAAGTCTGCTAGAGCTTCTGAGGTGTCTGCCATGTGGTATAGAGAGAGCAGTTTATAAACCTTGTACCATACTCTCCTGCTTGCAATTTTAATCCAACAGTCTTTTCGGTATAGGCAATTCTATTTTTTAAAATTGCTATACCATGGCTTTCAAGAATTCTTGAAACATTTTAAAATTACTAGTACAGGTTTTATTATAACATCTCTTGCAAACTCCTAAACTTACAATAAAGAAAAAAACTATCAGAAACACACAATATTGTCAGAAGTACTAGAACAATTAATCTGTAGTCCTAAGATTCAAAACCTGGAAGTAGGTAAGAACCAACTATATTTTCTCAATTTTCATTACTAATAGTTTTCAATATTTAGTTATCACCTTTGATAAATTAATTGCTTATATAACCACAAGCCATTATCATATCTATCCTTTTATTAATGTGCCTTTTTATGGTCTTAGTTTTCTTTTTTTTTCCAGCAAAGTAAATAGATTTTATTTGGGGGGTTTTTGAAGGTGTGGAGGGGGAGAGAGAGAGAGAGTGAGAGAGAGAGAGAGAGAGAGAGAGAGAGAAAGAGAGAAAGAGAGAGAGAGTAATGTGCTCAAGAGAGAACACAGGCTTCTCCAAGGGTGAAGAAAGAGCCCCTAAACACATCCCAGCATTGGACACGAAAGCATGAAAGTATACATCTCAAGAGGGGAGATTCGGGTGACACATGTGCTCGGCCATATGGGCGCAAGCAGCACATGGGCTCAGGTAGCATATGTGCGCCAGTTTTCTATTGTTAATTTTTTTGCAAAGGTAACTACATAAAATAATGGTAGTAGTGGCTATAATAATTTAATATAATTTAATTTTAAATTTAATTATTTAACTTGAAATATGAGACATGTAAATATGTCTAATATATTTTTCTGGGAAATGAGTGAACAGAAATTAATGTTTACTTTAAAAAACCCAATTTTATGTAAAACTCCATTCTAAGAATGTGATAGCCAGGTAAAAGCTAAAATTTTATTTCAAATACTAGAAATGTTATCTACCAAACTGGTCACAATAAGAATGTAAACAATTAATAAACATACATATATGTACATATATAAATGTAGGTCTTCAATGACTCAGTACTTCAATGGAGATGCAACATTTAACAAGTAATTACTGAAGATAAAAGAATACAAAGAGTAGTCTGTAATTGTTAGGCATTCTCTATAAAGGAACTCGGGTCTTTAGACAGGGCAATAGATGAATAAATTTAAAATCATGTTTACCATCTCAATGCACAGTTTCTCCCTATACTCTTTCTTCCATCTACCCTCTCAATTTTCATGTATATCACTCATGATTTATTTCTGAAAAAATGTACCAAAGATTCAGAGCCTTTCCTAAGATGGCTTTTTCTTTATGAATTTTCTGGAACTTCCTGTGTGCCCTCTTTTCAAATGCACTACATATTGTTCTGTAGCAAGCACATGCAACTTTTTTTTTCCTAGCAAACCCTCCAGTTTATGTCATACACTCTCTCCAAGCCTGGAGTTAGTGAAATCCATTTGTACCATTAAAAAATCTTTCCCTATTCTGGAAGAAATGCACAGATTTTTTTTCTTCTGAGAACTTTCAGTACTCAAGGCAAAATGGTCACCTAACTTAGGGAAGAGACTACCCTTGAATAGATTGGTAACTATTACTTGAGAGTAAACTTCGGAAAGACGGTCTTCCTTCTTCTTTTAACCTATGTATAACCAGGGATTCCTCATTTATTTATTTTTCTTTATTTTATTCCACAGATGATTATACTTCATAGAACTAAAAAAGCTATTACATAGGCATCTTGTATAGTTAATCTCTTATTCAATGCAGAATTGCCTTCTTCAATATAACTGGTAGGGATCAGAGGATGGCAAAGGAATTTATGTAATTTTTAAAAACTCTATAAAATAGGGGCTGGAGAGATAGCACAGCGGGTAGGGCGTTTGCCTTGCACGCGGCCGACCCAGGTTCGAATCCCAGCATCCCATATGGTCCCCTGAGCACAGCCAGGGGTAATTCCTGAGTGCAGAGCCAGGAGTAACCCCTGTGCATCGCCAGGTGTGACCCAAAAAGCCAAAAAAAAAAAAAAAAAAAAAACTCTATAAAATAAAATACCATATTAAATATTTCAATTCCACTCTATTCCTAAGTTATATGGATATATTAGGATTTGAAAGAGCATATGAAAAAGATTTAATCTCTGAAATTGTAATTAATTACTAAATGAAATAAACACAAATTACCAACATAAAAAAAACATTATGAATAGAGAAGACACTTTGATATTTTAAAAACTCAAACAATTTTCTAACAATTCAGATAAAACATAAACTAGGAAATAATCATGTCCATTTTGAGGTAGGGATTTTAGTCCTTATCTCAAAAAATCTTGTTATTCCTTTCAACTAATAAAATGTGCTGACATTACATAGTTGGGATGTTATAAATAATAAAGACGACTGAAAAATCTATTAATAAATTTGATAAGAATGAACATTAGTTTGAATGAAATGTCTAATGAGTTTTCAAAACATTTAATGAATGGTATGTTAAACAACTTTCAAGATCCAGTTTATTAAAAAAAAAAAAAAAGAAGAAAAAAAGAAAAAAAACACCTGTAGTCTACTAGCACCTCCTAGTGGAAAGTTTAAAGGATACAATTCCCACCAATCGGAATTCAGAATAGTTATCACATTTAAAGCTGCTAAACCAATGGCAGTGTGAATCCTTGTGATATGTAAACATGCCTGGGGGGGGGGAAGATAAAGAAAAAAAAATTGAAGCAAAACATTTCAGCAACAGCTCTATCACAAATTATCATGTTGAAAACATAGAAAACAGTTTTTTGAGGAACAGCCATATTGTTTTCCAAAAAGGCTGAACCAGTTGGCATTTCCACTAACAATGAATGAGGGTCTCTTTTTCCCCACATTCATACCAGCACTGGTTGTTCTTGTTCTTTGGGAACATTGTATGACCAAAATCTAGTCAGGAACAACCTTGTAACTGTGTATCTCGGGTGATTCAATTTTTTAAAAAAGAAAACAAATATACAGAGCATTCAAACATATTAAAAACATTTTTAATTGATTCACTGTGAGATCCGCAGTTATAAAGTTGTTCATGATTGAATTAGAATCATATAATGTTCCAACAGCCATCCCTTCACCAATGTACATTCCTATCACCAATGTCCCGGATTTCCCTCCCAAGTCCCCCTCTCCAGCATGCTTTTTTTTTTTTTTAATTTTTTAAATTTTATTGAATCACCGTGAGATAGTTACAAGCTTTCATGTTTGGGTTACAATCTCAACAATGATCAAACACCCATCCCTTCACCAGTGCACATTCCCCACCACAATATCCCCACCCCAAAATATGGAACCGTTCACGAATTTGCGTGTCATCCTTGCACAGGGTCCATGCTAATCTTCTCTATATCGTTCCGATTTTAGTATATGTGCTGCTGAAGCGAGCACGCTTCTAAGGCATGCTTCTAAGCATGCTTCTAAGGCAGACCTCCCCCCCCCCTCTCTCTCTCTTTCTCTCTCTCTCTCTCCTTTATTCCTTTTGGGCACTGTGGGTTGAAATACTGTTACTGAATGGGTATCATGCATATTGCTTTACTTCCTTTCAGCACCCAGTTATTGCCCAGAGTGATCATTTCCCACTGCCATTGTCATAGTGGTCCCTTTTCTGTCCTAACTGCATTCCACACAGCCCCCATTGTGACAAGTTTCCTACCATGGAGCAGTCTTCCTGGCCCTTATTTCTATTGTCTTTGGGCATTATTCTCATACTATATATATATATATATTTTAAATATCTCACAAATGAGTGCGATCATTCTATGTCTATCTCTTTCCCTCCAACTCATTTCACTCAGCATGATACTCTTTTCCATGTCCATCCATGCATAAGCAAATTTCATGACTTCATTTTTCCTAACAGCTGTATAGTATTCCATCATGCAGATGTACTACAATTTCTTTACTATTCATCATACTCAGGCACTTGTGTTATTTCCAGATTCTGGCTATTGTGAAGAGTACTGCAATGAACATAGATAGCTTTTCTGCTTTGTATTTTTGGGCTCCTAGGATATATTCTCAGGAGGAGTATTGCTGGGTCATATGTTTATTAGTCCCCTGAATCTAGGGTGGAAACAAGATAAACATAATGGAATGTATTAATTTATAAAGAACTTTTGTGTTTCCTTTTTTATTAGTGTCCTGGACCAAAAGTAGAAACAGGGTAAAAGTAATAAAATATATTGATTTATAAAAAAGAATTTATCAGTTTTGATTAAAGCTAATTTTGAAAGAGTACACAGAGATTTCAATTTTTCCATGTCATCTTTATTTCTCTTTACTAGAAAGATCACACACATAACATTTTGAAAAATGAGAAAAACACTTAAAACTCTGTTTGGGTTGACCAGATTTGGGGCCACACCTAATGATGCTCAGGGCTCACTTCTCAATCTGTACTCAGAGATCACTCCTGAGGGTTGGGGGTGGGAGGATTGGGGGACCATACGGGGTTATGGGATTGAACCAAGGTCAGAAGTGTGCAATGCAAGAGCTTATCTGCTGCACTATCTCCCTGACACTAAAACTTTTCCTCAAAGAGAAAGAAACATTAATAGATACCAAGGATTATCTGTGTTTTCTATAAATAAAACCAAATCTAAATTTAAAATTTTTTGTCTTAACAAAATCAATTATTTATGTCTCATGATTGAAAGAGGCTCAAATATTAGTGTAGAGAAAACTACAGTTTTAATTTTGAATGTTCTTTATTCTAGTAACATTAAATTTTCACATTAGTTTGGAATTATTCAGAAAGATGTGACTATTTCCTTGAAAATGTGTACTTTCAGTATTTATACATTTTTTTGTATAGATTTTGTGCTTTCAGTAGAATCTTGATCATCAATTTGGTGAAACTAGTAAATAAGCAACCAAATTTTTTCAACTCCAATGGTTGACAAAATATCTGTAAAAATTGTAGGGTAGTTTAAAGGTAAGACTGACATTTGGCTCTAATAATTATGAAGAAATGCCGTTTGTAAAGACAAAATACTCACCATAATCTGGGTGAAAAATCTGGCGAATCAGAAGAAGGAACCATTCCTTAGTCAAACCACCCATATCCAAACCAGCTTCTCCTACAAATGTAACTTTCAACTTCTTTTTCAAGTCTGCTGTTTTACGGGTTAACTAATTGAAAAAATATATATAGTAGAGGGAAACACAGCACAATAAAAAGCAAATTAACTTTTTTCCTGAGAAGTAAACTAGGTATATTAGTTATAATATCACAAAACTCCATCCGTACTTCATCCATCCATCCTTCATCCATCTATCCAATACATCAGTTAATTATGTATACACTGTATAGTGTAATAAACTAGGAATAATTTATTATTTATATTGCTATATCACCAACAATAGTTGTTATCCTGTACAACAGTGAGATATTATTTTTATTATATAGATCAAGAAATTGGACAGATTTCTAGTCCAAGGTTACTGTTTCCCCATGTCATATTGCCCCCAAGATTTTAATTTTGAAGATTATGATATAAAATAACTTCTATAACATTCCTCCAACATTAAATTTCAATAAGTCACAGAGCTAAAACAGTTATTATGTCTGAATTGCCACATGCATATTTGATTAAATCATTGTACATATACATACAATCAGTCTGTGAGCCTGAGTAGACCAATATACCTCAGAGGTCATATATCTAATTATACATGAGTAATCTGAAGCCTGAAGATGACAAAATGGCTTACTCATTTTAAGTTTTCTATATAAAATACCTTTCCGAAGAATCATTAACAAACGTTATTAAATATATAAAAATGAACATAAACTTAACTGTGAATACATAACTGATTATAACTATAGTTTCAAAATATAAGAAAGCATACCACACTTATAGGCATACAACATATAGAGAAATATAAGATTTTAGTATAATATAAGATTTTAATATAAGATTGCCAAGATTTGGGGCTGGAGCGATAGCCCAGCGCGTAGGGCGTTTGCCTTGCATGCAGCCAGGGCATTTGCCTTGTACGCAGTCGATCCGGGTTCGATTCCCAGCATCCAATATGGTCCCCTGAGCACCGCCAGGGGTAATTCCTGAGTGCAGAGCCAGGAGTAACCCCTGTGCATCGCCAGGTGTGACCCAAAAAGCCAAAAAAAAAAAAAAAGATTGCCAAGATTTTTAAACCATACTATATAATTTATTTAAATCTTTATAAATACCATTTTGGAATAAATGATCTATACCTCATCAAGTGAATCGCTAACCAGGTGTGTCCGTCTTACTTTCATATTCAGAAATAACATATTCATATCAGGTCTCTGTCTCCGAGATACTTTATCCACAAGACTTTGCTAGTTAAAAAAAGAAAAGTTTCACTTTTGCATAAATTATAATTTCATTTGAAATATTTAAAATCTTGGTAAAAATTAGTCTCCAACAGTTTTATAAAATCAGTTATATATATTTAAATTTATGAGAATGTTTTACTATTTCATTTCAGAATAATAGAGCTAAACAGAGTCTAAAAAGCTAAACAGAACCCAAAATAATTAATCTCTTATCTAGAGCAAAATTTTTTAACTAGTTACCATATAATTCATCTCTTAAATGGGAAGATTTTTATGATCAATATATACAAACATGAAATGATAACATACGAACTACATATTTATGATGATAAACTTGACTTTAGTGTCTTTTGATACTGAATTTCCTGACAGCACATTTTTGACACTGAATTTCCTCTAAATTACAATTAGTCAAAAGTACTTTGTTACATATATCTGTCAGAAACCTAAATAAAATTCATCCCCTCTGTCCTAATAATTCCACTTCTGGGAATTCTAAACAAAGAAAATATTTCATACAGTAGATGGTTCATTTCAGCATTATGCATAAAACAAAACTTAAGAATCCTTCTAAATATATTTTTAAAAATCATAAAAACCACATAACACAAAAATTAAGATACAACTTAAGGAAAACTTGAAAAACAAAATTGTATTTTTTAGTCTCTAAAACTGAAAGCAATAAATTTGTTATAAATTTCTCAGCTTCTGGTATTTTGGAATAATGGCTCAGCTGGACCACACATATGCATAAAAGCACTCACAATAGCTAGAAACTATAAATAGCACAAAGTCTATTAATAGATAAATAAGAAACAAAATGTAGTATCTATATATAACATAATCAGACACAGAATGATAGGTGCTACAACATAGATGAACTTTGAAAATAGTAAATGAAACAAGTCAGACACGAAAGATGACATATTGTATGATTCTATTTTTATTAAATATCTAAGAGAGCTAAATCCGGAGACAAAAAGGATTAGTAATTATCAGGAGCAAGCTGGGGAGAATAGGAAGAATTACTTAACAGGTATAGGATGTCCTTTGGAGTGATAAAAGTCTTATAATATGGAATTTAATAAAGAGGATAATGATGTAACATTGTGAATATTCTAAATGCCATTATATCTTCCTTTTAAAAAAGCTAATTTAGTGAAAAAAATTAAAAATAGAATTAAAAAACCAAAAAAAGAAAAATAAATAAAATGGTTAATTTTGGCCAACAGAAACAGTACTAACATCAATTTTGCTAAATAGATAATTTTGGCCCAGAGTGAGGTAAGTCACTTGCCTTTTATATAGCTGACCAGGGTTCAATCCCTGACACTGCACAAGGTCCCCTGAACATTAACAGGAACCATCCCTGAGCACAGAGCCAGGAATAAGCACTGAGCACAGTCAGATGTGGCCCCCAAATCAAAATAAATACACAATTAAGATAATAAATGACTGTGCAAAATAAATACACAAATTAAGATATATATGACTATATGCATAATACCATCTCAAAATAAGATACATTATTAAAATTGTCAAAAGCATCAAAATTCTATATCAACAGTTTTAAATGTTGCCTTTTAAATATAACAAAAAATGTGAAAAGAAAATTCATAAAAATATCAGTTAAGTTATATTTGGGTGAAGAATATACAAATGATTAAAAAATTTATTCTGATTGTTTAAAAATATAAGCTAAGAGTATAAAAACACAAAAATCTTAAAGGGAATACATATTTAATTCTTATATGTGTTATCTAAATATTCAGACTACCTTATCTTTTTTGGAAGCAAAATACCAAATTATTGTACATATTAAAGATGAAATCACATACATAGCAAGTTTTTCTTTAATATAAAAAAGTTACGATCCCAAATTGATATAGGGGAACTTTTATGATTACAGATTGCTAGGTTACACTAATCAAATATTATAATTCAAAGTCCTCCTTCCTTTCTCCAATATTTAATTCTAAAGCTTCAATAGTTTTTTCTTCCATGGATCCTCCATTTGGTACTCAGACAGATGTATATTCTTACAATAGTATCTTGTGTTGTGTACCTGTTTTTCTTCCCTTTCCTTGCCTTCTGTTCCCATTCCAGCTCCTGATAAGGTGTCACACGGGAATGTCCAACAAACTTATACTAAGATGTTAATGAGAGACAAAGCTTGTGGCTATTCTTCCCATCAGGAACTTATATTTAATAGAAAATCCCTCAAATAAATGACCCAACGATAGTAAAATTTTAGATGGGCTGGAGTGACAGTACAGCAGGTAGGGTGCTTGTCTTGCAAAATGGATCCGGATTCAATCCCCAGCATTCAAAATGGTACCCTGAGCACTGCCAGGAGTCATTCCTTAGTGCAGAGCCAGGAATAAGTCCTGAACATCGCCGGTTGTGGCACCAAACCTTTCCCCTCCAAAAAAAATTTTTTTCTTTATATAAGGAAATTGTTTTTAGGTTATAGAAGTTCTTGCTTACTTTAACTATCTATAAAACTGTCCATGTGTCAAAACAGTCATCACTTCCAAAGAAGTATGGCAGTCATCATGTTAAAACGTCAGCAAATACCTTAAGAACTACAGATAAATGGATTATGAAGATGTGGTATATACACACATTGGAATACTATGCAGCTGCAAGAAATGATGAAATCATGCAATTTGCTTCAACCTGGTTGGAATTAGAAGAGCTCATACTGAGTGAAGTAAGTCAGAAGAAGAAAGACAAAAACAGGATGATCTCACTTATCTATGGTATATAGAAAACTGGGTGAAGAAATGTAGTAAAAGGGTAATGCCTAGATCACCTATGAACCCAGTGTTCAAAGAGGAAAAGGATATAGAAAGAAATAAATGAAGGCGGGGGAGTAGAGGGAGAAGAGAATTGGAAGTAATGAGTGAACAGGCATCAGGGCTTCAGTTGTATATGGGTGAGTGGTTTAGCAATATATCCAAAACACAGACTCAAAAAAAATAAAAAGCTAAACTGAACTAAAAACATGAGATCTAAGCTGTAAACACTGAAACCTTGTAATATAACTGTCAAGTTGATAGGCTGTGATGGGGTGGTGGCTGGGGTGGGGAAGGGATGTGGGAACCCTGGTGGAAGGAAGTTGACACTGCTGATGGGATTGGTGTTGAAATATTATATGCTTAAAACCATCAGTAACATTGTAAATAAAATTCTTTATTAAAATAAAAAAGGGTGACACAGAAAACTGCTCAGAGAAACAGATAAATTTTTAATTCCTGGTTTTCCTTACATAGTTATAAGCCAAAGTGAAAAAAGTACTAAAACTGCACAGGAAATATTATAAATGCAATAGGAAATATCAAAATGACTAGCTATGTAGGCTAAACTTTTGCTAATTTCTATCCAAGCTTAAGTAATAATTCTGGTGTCAAATATATGCTTAAATTTATTTCTTCTGAGGTGACTAGAGAATTCTCTTGCCACACATAGGCAATAAAGTTCTTTTAATAATCCCATACTCAGTACAAATTGTCTCGGGGATGTAACCTGTCACTCAAATATTTTTTTTTTTGTCACCTTGTGACAGAGAAAACTACCTTCTAGGAATTGAACCACTTAATAAGAAATCCCTATATTAAAAAATGTTTTAAGTATTATAATTTGTTTCATATTCTTGGACAAGGCATGAAAATTGTTCCTTATTACTTTGTATGTCTCTTTTTCAGGATTAAAAGAAGACTACAGCCAATCTTTCTCTGATTTTTAAAGTTGTGAGTAGTCATTTTAAAAAGGAAATAGTCAAAACAGATAAACATTTAAAGATATAGTCAAGCGCTCTACTTTATATATTAAAAAAAAAGTTCACTCAATCTAATATTCTAATTTTGTTGGGCTATGCTCAATGAAGCACAAATGGTAGAAAGCTTGTGCTTTCAGGACAAGTCCCCAGATAAACTTCATCCTCTCCACAATTTGCTTAACATGAGCCTGGTTGTTCTCCCGGGCTCTAAGGGCCTACAGACATTTTGGCTTTCTCTTGTACTTTCTTTGAGTGTATTTCTCAGCTCTACAAGATAGAATTTTTGTTACATCTTCAAAATTTTGGTAGTTTATATTTGATTTTCAAACACAAAAATCTAAAAAACATTTCAGTGATTTGACTGATTCGCTCTTAAAGCCACTCCTCGCTTTCATTATAATTTCCATCAAATAGTGCTAGGTACTGGAATATGGTAACTACAAAATGATGTCTAATAAGTTCTCAGTCCCGTGGAAATGTGAGTAGCATTTAACTTTCATTTATGAAAAATGCTACATTTAAAATGAGAAGCTGATGAGTGAAATATTTTTTCTTGCATCATAAACAGTATAAATACCTGTTGGGGGGAACATAATAGAAATTTTCTCTTTTAACATTTCATGATTATTTTAGAACAATTTTTAAGATGTGATTTATTTATAAAAGTATTAGATATACCAATTAAAGTCAGCATAAATGTTTTTATTGTTTGCTTACCCTTGCGATGCTTATCATCTGTTGTTCTGAGTCTCTCTGAATAATAACTTTTTTGGCAGTTATAGAAATAACGAATGGATACTGACAGAAGGAAAACCTGCTTAACAAGTAAAAACAAAAAAAGCAAAAAGGTATACATTTTTAGTAGAATTACTCTGCATGAATCTAAGGACTCCTTTTAAACATTACAAAACTTTAATATGTGTTTTACCATTTCTAAAATGATTTTGTGTTTCATTTTTTTAGGCCCCATAAACCTCTTGTATATATTATTACTAGAACACAGTCTTTATTCTTAGAGGAAGCTATCTTCAATGTTCAAAGCATATGTCAGTCATTTCTACTGTTTAACAAATAATTTCAATTTATGTAGTCATCTGTATGGCTAACAGCAGAATGAGAGATTAGAAGTAATGATGAAGGAAAGTTAGGACAGAAAATGTGTGTATAGAAATTAATGTAGAACCATAATTACATGGATATTACTGATAATACGAGCTCCAGAAATGAGGAAATCTAGCAATAACTATAGTAACAAAAAGAAAAGTAATACATTCAGTATTAATAAAAATCAGAAAACAGAGCATATGGTTTTTAGTACTGATTTAATGGTGTAGTGTATGAAATGATATGTATTTCTAAAGAGAACGAGAACAAACGTTATGAAAATAACTTTCTCTGAGTCAGATTTCATATAATATTATGCAAAAAAATGTAGTGAGAAACTACACGGAGAGAATGCAAAAGAGAGAACTAGTATGGTAGCAATGACACATGAGAATTGAGATTTCCTTCAGAAGTGAGTATGAGTCCCCAGAGTGGGAATTCATCCAAATATAGTCAAGTAGTGCATCTGTGGCCCTGGTGCAATGAAGGTGTTATAAAGAAAAAGAAGATAGTGCCAGGGTAAACTGAAAAGGAAATGACATTTCCCTGAGAAAAAAAGTGTTAATAAATAGAATTATTTAGTTCTAATGTGGAATAACTTCAAGTCACTGAGCACTAACTAGAAATTATAATAAAAAGAAGTTCAATAAATTTAGTGGGTTTGTGTACTGAACTTGTTAGGATATATGTCAGTCTTATTATGAATTTAAAACACTACATCTCGGGGGCTGGAGAGATAGCACAGCGGGTAGGGCGTTTGCTGTGCACGCGGCCGACCCGGGTTCAAATCCCAGCATCCCATATGGTCCCCTGAGCACCGCCAGGGGTAATTCCTGAGTGCAGAGCCAGGAGTAACCCCTGTGCATCGCCGGGTGTGACCCAAAAAGCAAAAAAAAAAAAAAAAAAAAAGAATCTTTAAAAAAAAAAAATAAATAAAACACTACATCTCAACTCTCCCTAGTCCTGGCACATAGGAAGATGATACTATGCGTATGGCACACTGAGATAAAGGGATGCGGCTGCTCAGGCTAGACAGGTAGGATCTGGCTCCTACACTAGATTCAGGGTGGAAGGAATCACAAGGAACGAAACTTCTCCAACTCCTTGTTACACCACTGCTATGACTCAGTGTTAAAAGGAACTCTGTCGTAAAAGATAATATTGACATATGCATAATTACTCTGAGAGTTGTTTGTGGTTTTGTCTACCACATTATATTAAAGTGGGAGGAAAAAGTGTTTTTGTAAAATAAACTTTGGCGGAAAATATTCATCACCCTAACTATGGTATCTGTAATCCAAATTCTTCCTCAGTTCCGAGTGTTCACATGTGAACTGAGATGTCCAGAAGGCCATCTGACATCTCAATTCTGATGGAAAGAGTTCATTAAGACTGAACCAATTTGTGAACTAAAATGGAGTCTAGTATCCTTTAGAATAAATGCATTTTCCAGGATACTTCATGGCTTGAGAAAAAAATATGTTCAGGATAGTTTTATTGGTTTAACCCAAATTTTAAGTGTGGATTATGGTGTAGAGTATTAACAAATTTGGTTAAGTATAAAACCCTTTCTCTGTAACATCCACTCCTTTAAAACTGTAAACTATAAACAGTCTCTTTTTTCTCTAGAATAAGGAAAATACGTACTGGATATATGTGTGTGTGTGTGTGTGTGTGTGTGTGTGCATACATGAGTGATCTTTATGTTATACAAGGAATCAGAAAAGTGTGGCTTATAGAACATATAAATTTGCACCTAAATAATTTTAGGGATGCAGATACATTCATATGTTACACAAGGCTATTTTGTGGTTAAATGGCATATTAGAATTTATATAGTCCAAGAGCCAAAAATATTTACCATCTAATTAATCAAAACACTTTGTTGGCTTCTGTCTTATATGACAGTATACAGAATAAAAAGATAAAAGAAACTGAATATGGAGGTAGGACTTTTCTCTTTTTTAAAAAATGCTATTATGTACATTAAAATTAAATCAATATGCATATAAACTTAATATGCAAGAAAATAAAGTCTTCATAAATAGAATGACTTAAGGATAGTAATCTTGATTATATGGATAAATTTAGATGTAAAAGTAGGACTATATTTAAATTTATGTCTACAAACTTCAAATCTAGTCAGAAATTATTTTGAATGGTATTTCGCTTAGGTGAGTATCAAATGAGCTTCTTATTATACCTGTGAGAATTTCCAAAGCTCTGCCAGGTCTGATATTCTTCCATGAGATCAATGTGATCCAATGTAGAATTATAGAAATCAGTATAAGGAATAAGAGGAGGGTGAACCAAATTGTTTGCAGTATCTGTAAAGATAAATTCTACCATGGTAATTTTTCCCAACATGTGCATAATTCATACTGATATGAAGAGAATATTTTAATGTCCACATAGTCTTTACCAAAAATTACTATTTAAGCTATTGTAACTCCAAATATAAAAGGTAACTTTAAAATTAAAGTCAAAATGTAGCCAACAATTTCTTGCTTTAACAAAAAAGAAATCCTGTAGTTGGGATTAGAACAGTATAACAAAAGGAAGACACAAAAGGCATCTACGTGAGAATTTTCCCATCAGTATAAGCACTTCTAGGAGTCCTCGGGAATTAATGGGAGGACCTGTTCTCTTAAAAATCAGTTTTATCAAGTAGTACGCAGTCAATAACAACAACACAGAACAATGTCCAATAAAATCCAAAAAGCATTTCATATTTATAAGTTAACTTTGAAATACATTCTCAGAAATAAATTAGTTACAACTCTTCACTTTAAAGGAATGGTTTATAATGTACAAATGCCTCTACAGCACTCTGAAATTCTTATTCAGACATTATTAAATATCTCTATTTTTTAACAAAAGAAAAGCAAGTATGAAAGAATAATAAAACCTACTCAGTAAAGCCAACACTTTAGCTGCTGATGGAATCCACCAGGAACACTTTGCTAAAGGTGGGAACTCTTCAGGCTTTGCAGGAAACAGGCGTAAAGAAATAAATTGCAGCAATCTCTCTACCAATTGCTTGAACCTCTTCTGCGACAATCTAGTAAAGATTTTGAATAATTCCAATCAAATTTCACATTTTTTATCTTGGCAATATATCTGTTATCAAAGTTTATTGAAAATGTGTAGTATTTGAGAATATTTTCCAAAGTTCCATTTATTAAATTGCCAAACAGTTGAAAGTGAAATACTGCTTCTAAGTTAGAAAATAAACACCAAAATTTATGTAAATTAGTATGCAACATTTTAAGGCCTTTAATATTTAATCTTCATTACTTATGAATTACTTAAATTACTTACTCATTACTTAAATTAGCAAATTTGCCTACTTGCCAAATCACGATTGGCAGTACTTCTGTGGCCATTTAGACGTGCAAAGAGCAGCAAAATATTTGAGTTGCCTGATACATATTCCTGGCTGAAGGTAGAACAAAGTGTTACTCTGCCTTTTAGTGATCTTTATTACACTTGGTAGTAATACATTTTCACATTTTTGTACTTTATGTTAATGACTTTGCTGTTTTAAAATGACTCCTAAATATAATGCTAGAGTTCTGTTAGAGTTTCTAAATAAGAGAAGAATGTGATGTACATTATGGAGAATATACTGCATTTGATAAAATTTGTTTGGGTTTGAGTTACAATGTTAGCCATGAGTTCAATGCTAATCAATAATTACACTGGGAAATATACAGTGGTGAAGAGACAGGAGCTGGAACACTGTGACTGAAACCCAATTATGAACAACTCTATAACTGTGTTATTTCATGGTAAGTCAATTAAAAAAATAAAAAATTAAATGTCTTTAATACAAATACAAATAAAGTAAGATTATATATGGGGCCAGAGCAATAGTATAGCAGGTAGGGCATTTGCCTTACACGCGGCTGACCAGGGTTCAATTCCTGGCATCCCATATGGTTCCCCAAGCACCGCCAGGAGTAATTCCTGAGCATCACTGGAACAACAACAATAAGTAAAAGATTATATATATAGATTATATATATTCCATAGCCAGTTGATGGAAATATTGTGGCCAGAGGCTTGCAGAAAACCTATATTTATTCTGGAAGCAATGGACTCTTCAGTGCTTTCAGCAACTTCATAGAACATAACCTTATAAATAATGAGAATCAAGTGCATTAAAATTAATTTTGAAAGTTATTTGCCTCTTTAATTTTTATTAGTCATGAAGAAAATTGCTAATATAATAGTTCTGTGAATAAACAGGTTTGTGTGTTCAAAAACTGCTACTGATGCCTATCTATACTTTGCAGAGACATTTTTTAAAAAAGGAAAAGGAATCATATAAATAATGGTGAGATTTATTGATACACACAGTAAGTAAAAGAACAAAAATTAATAACACCTGAGTAGGTCCAGTCAGAACATATGGAAACCAGGTAGGAATGTGTGGTGAAAAAACAAACACAAGAGCAGGACAGAGGTCCTGCCTTGCATGTATGAAGGAAGGGTCCTGGGTTCGATACCCAGCACTGCAAGGAAAAAGGAAAAAAAAAACAACAAAAGCAGTGGACCAGTGGGCAGATGGAAAATGATTATTCATATTGAAAGCAGATTTTTTACTTACCCTATATATAGTACTAAACTGACTTTTGAAACAGTAAATTATAAGTATCATTTCTAAAACCTAAATTGAATAAATTTTATTATAACATTACTGCTATCAAACAAACTTAAACCAGTAAAATTATAAAAGTACTACATATAGAATGATTTACTTTTTAAACCAGTGAACTAGGAAATGGTGGTCAGCCTCCACTAATGTAGTGATCTGCCGTAGCAAGTGAGCATAGATGACATACGTGGATGTGTTATTGAACTGAGGATTCTGAAAAAGATATTAAAGATATGTGTTAAAAAGTTTTACTTCACATCTAAAAGGAAAGACAGAATTTAACAAGTGAAAAATTCAGGAAAAATACTAGATGAAACCTTTAAAACAATAATTTATTTGTTAAATAACAGAGAGATGTCTCATGGTACAGTAGAAAGGATATGTGCTTAAAGGTTAGGACACAACTGGGTCTGAGTGCTTGTTCTACTAGTTTACTAGCTTTTATGCCTTCAGAAATGTTCCTTAAACATTGATTCTTAATTTCCTCACCTGTATATGAGAATGACAATATGTAACTGAGAAGGTTGTTTTGAAATAATAAAAAAAGAAAATATATACAAAACTCCTAGCACAGTTCATGGTTAGAAATAATGGCAATAATTATCATACAATTCAACAAAATATCTGTGTTAGGTCTTCCTTGATTAAATGTTAGAAAAATTAATAGTAGTGAAACTTTCAACATTAGATGTATTATTTGTATATTTCACAAAGAACAGAAGAGACCACATAATAGTTTAAGAACTTTTAAATGTTTAAAGATTTAGCAAATGATCATAAGCAAAAGGGAAAAATTATTTCCAAAATCTTAAAACTGCAGCATGGTACATATTTCAAAACTTCATTGAAAACTGAATAATTAAAAATAAGATGAAATTATGACAAATAAGAGAGCATCAAGTAGTTTTTAAAACTGACTTGTTGGCAAGATAATTCAAAATTATGAAGTGACTTCAGTTAGTAATTTTATCTGGTGATGGTTTATGAGAACAAAGAATAATCATGAGCAGGAATATCTTACTGCTAACATGTTGGATCACAGTTTAAAGCATTTTAGGTTAAACTTTGGATTGCCCTTGCTCCTACTCCCACAGGGAGCTTAGGTTTATTGAGTTATTCCCACCACAGTGCTCCTGAAGCACCCAATTCCATCAGGCACCTCCAATCCTCTGTGCTATATTTAACCTCTCCCTTGTGCTCCTCTTCCCCTATCTGTTACTTGTATCTCCAAACCAGACCCTGTAATTTTTAAAGTCAAATTCTTCTGAGGGCTCTGGATTTTGTATATGTAAGTGAAATATTGCTTTTTTCTTTCCTTTATGTCCTTTGCATAGTTTATTTTGGTGCAATATCCTATTTGTGTAGATACAGGAACAGTTAATGCTATGTTTTTATAACATGGGAGTTAATTGACAATGAATAACATTTACTCCTGGGAATCCATCATATTTAATTGACTTAAGCCTCAGTTGCCCTTAGTTCCTAACACCCCAAAGGGGGTGTACTGGAGAGGCACTTGGATGGACCCAGAGCAAGCCATACGTTACCCTGGCATCAGAAAGGGGTGGGCTAAACACCATAGCACTGTAGTACTGTGGTCCCGTTGTTCATCAATTTGCTTGAGCAGGCAACAGGCGGCTA
Organism: Sorex araneus; assembly: GCF_027595985.1. Taxonomy (NCBI): domain Eukaryota; kingdom Metazoa; phylum Chordata; class Mammalia; order Eulipotyphla; family Soricidae; genus Sorex; species Sorex araneus. The sequence goes on from NC_073312.1 coordinate 35,081,007, forward strand.
AGCACCATAAGGAATATAAAAAGAGCACAGTCATGGAGCAAACTCTGTCATGACCCAAAAAGAAGTAACTGAATAAGGACTCTGCTGGGGTTAGGAAAGACTAACCTGGTCTGAGGACTGTAATCTGGGATCTATAACAAGATTTCCCAAGGAAGAACCATCCTTTAAGCTTAATACATTTCTTACTGTGTCCATACAAAATGACTAGAAATATTATTAAGAAGTAAATTTAAGATGACTGCTTAAATGGAATACTAGATGTGGAAAGGAGAAAGCAATACACTTGTAGATGAAATTCTGCCCTTGGGTGGATCTCCTAGCAGGAATCTAGAGTGCTGAGTGCTTAGATGAGATTTTGTCTTTGAGTAAATCTAGAAGAACTTCCCCTGAAGGAAGGGCTTTATATCTGTTCATTGTATATGATTACGTTCAACCACACCTATGTGTAATTGCTATCCTTAACCCATCATGGTTTCTCTCTAACTGTGAGACTTGAACAAATGGACCACTGATTACCAACCAGCCTGTGGGATCCATTCCTTCCTTCATCCATCGCCAGTGACCAGCCAGAGAACAGTGATTTGGCCAGAACACACCACGGGATCCCTTGGGTCACATGGGGTGGGCCGGTGACCCCAAGAATAGCAACATAGAAAAGCTTCAAGTTGCCATTTTTTAGCTTTTATTACCTCAATGTATTTCTGTTCTTTGGTTTTGCCTTACCTCACTTCTCTCATTTCCCCTCTTTACCTTTTCAACTATGTCTTATCTCCTTTCTTCCTTTTTCTGCTTTGACTTTTCCCTCTCTTTTCTGCTTCTTTCATTTCCACCCTGCATTTCCCTTTTATTGGATATAAAAGTATGGCAAATATACTACATTTTAATTACATAAACAACCAATTTTAATTTTAGATTTCTAAATTAAGCACATTTAAAAATATATAAATTAGAAACCTATTAAAATTGGGAAATGACATTTTGGAACACATTAAAATTAATTAAAAGGAAGAAGGTTGATGGAGGAGGGAGTGCTTCTGTTCTGGAATTCACACAGGAAGACAAGAATAAAACCTACATTAAAACTTGATCCTGCAGAAAATATGGCTTACAGTTTTTATTGTTCTGTTATGCTCCAGTTACAAGTAACTATAGCCCAAGAAGTCTCAATAATACTGAGAAAAGTACTACTAAGTATTCTTAGTATTTGATATCATTTTGATATCATTTGCTGAGATATAAATTAGACAACTTCAACTAAATTCTTGCTATCTTACCTGTAAAAGTATAAAATACGCTCTAAGATCATCTTTTGTTCGTGAACTGAAAAATAAACAAATATAACTGATCATAGATGAATGATTAATTTGATTGTATCCAATAAAAATTATTAATAATATTTTTGAGAATGGGTTAATAAGTCAAACTTGAGGCTTAAGTTACCACATATTATTATAAAGTAACACTTTTGTAATATGCTGGAAACTTTGGTTCTTCTCTATGCTACTCTAGGCTGATTCTGAAAACACCTAAAACTGAGCTAATTGAGCTACATGACATTTTAGGATATTTATAAACATAAGTATGTGATGTAAATAACAATTCCATTTGTTTTTTCAGTGATGCCAGATAATTTTTATTGGATTAACCTTGCTTAGAAATACTTGAGTGGAGAGAAAGGAGATGAATGTTCAAGAGAGAACATGGGATTCTCCAGAATGGAAAAAGCAAACAAAGATATGTACATCCGAGCAAGCAAAATACATGTTCAAGAATGTATTTTGGGATTGAAGAGAAAACTAGCCAAAATAATTTTTTCGTAAGGCATAAATATCTGTACATAAATTTTATATACAACTTTAAAGTATTTATAAATTGTCAGGAGTTTAAGCTCCTGGGATATCAAAAATCTTAAGTTGAAAAGTTCATATGGTTGGTTGCTAGTTTATTTTTGATCTCTATACTTATTATTCAACTAAAATATTTTTTAAAGTAAAATACATGCATATATATTAAAGGTATATGAAATACATAAATTAACCATCTATAACAACTAGGTAAATATTAGTAACAATTACCCTTTCCATTCTCGTAACAAGCTGTTAATGATTCCCTTTAATACTGTCTTCTGAACGTCTTGAGGCTAAAGTAAAAAGAATTATTTAATGATTAGGATTAGCTTCTTAAGTAAATTTTTTGTTTTACCCTTTTTTGTGCCACACCTGGCAGTGCTCAGGGCTTACTCCTAACTCCGTTCAGAAATCACTCCTGGAGGGGATTAGCGGACTATATGTGGTGCCAGAGATTGAATCCAGGTAGGCTGCATGCAAGGCAAATATACTACTTGCTGCACTATTACTCTGATACACTTAGGTGAAGTTTTATATTAATTGTATCTACACATCTGTTTCAACAGCTAAGATCAGATTGGTGACCCATGACTTACACTTGGCTGGCATTAATTTTATGCCTGAGACTCTCGGGAGCATCATGGATATATGCCCCCTGTGAATGTGCAGTGTACAATCCGAGCTGCTGGAGAAAATCATGAAGAGGAATCCAAGAATAATATGCTGAACAACGTGAAATGACTACATATAACTTTTGTACAATTAAACTCATTATTAAAGTGGAACCAAATTATGTTTAATCAAGATATGGTAAGATCTTTCAGTATAAGATTATGAAATGGTAAATAATATCCCTTTATAGTTTAATAATTAAAATGCTAAAGCGGGTCTGGAGATAGCAGAGCGATTAAGGTACTTTGCTTTGCATGTGGCTGACCCAGATTCAATCCCCAGCACCACATTTGGTTTTCTGAGCACTGTCAGCAGTGACAGTGACCCCCGAATATAGAGCCAGGAATAAACCCTGAGTACTGCCAGGTAAGGCCGCCAAATGAAAACAAACCCAATTAAATGCTAAAAAAACCTTATTCACTATCAAGCATGTCAAAGAAGAGTATTTGAATAAGAAAAATTTAGTTGGTGTATTATTTATTCACTATAATTATTATTTACAATAAATATTATTTAAAATAGATAATTTTTAAATTCCATTAATTAAAAGCTTCAAATGAATCACTAAAATTTTTTGTGTCACATTATATGGGTGAATCAAATGCCCAGAAAACCAGCATAGGAACATGGATTTGTTTTAAAATCTACAATCATTCCTTCTAACATGTGTCCATAAACATTCATTCGACTCATGTAGTCTAGAACTTGGTTTCTATGTCTATATGTATGGAGGAAAAAAAAAAATCATTCCTTTCTTTTCCTCTGCTAACTGTGACCCTTCACACCCAGAAGGTAAATCCCAACACTGGCCCAGTTAAGCACTTAATGTTTGTCCCTAAACAGTGAAAGATAAAAATCAGGCAATGTCCTAGTTAGATATGCTTTACATTTATGACATAATGCCAATGACAGTCTTTCAGTATTCCCCTAGTTCATTTATTTTTCTTCATTCCAGAGCAACTATGTCCAGCCACATCTCATTCCTTAAATTTCCCAGACCTCCTTCCTATAACCACTCTCAGTCATATATTTCAGAGTGAAAGAAGATGCACTCAAAGGAGGATAAATTCCCTGCCGCATCATCAATTCAACTAATGCACATGCATGTGCACTTGACCAAAAAACCCTGCCCCTTATAATCACTCACCTCATCAGATATTTGGGCTGTTGGTGTCCCTCCACTGAGTGTCATATGTCCTATAACATGGTACTCTCCTGCAGAGTCCAATTCCAGATTCATCCCAGTGTACTACATCACTCCTTAAGGTTTCCCTTACCCTTATAATAATTTTATAAAATGGTTCTCCCCAGCTTACTAATTTGAATGTGTGGTTCTGTTTCCTGTCAAGATTCTCAAATACTGACCATGTTAAAAACCCTTCACTTGAAAGCATGTCTATAGAACATTGAAAATAATGGCCATTTCTCAGTCTAAATCTTATTAAATTTCTCAGCAGCACTTGAACAGGGCTAATTCTTTCCCACTTTTTTTTTAATACCCACCTAGTAAAATGACAAAACTATTCACACAATTTACTTTTTCCCCTAAGTCTCTGATCCAGTATGTAAGATCCAATATGTAACCTTTACTCAGAAAAACAAAAAAAATTACTCAAAGAAATTAAAGATTAATAGAAGAGACATATCCTTATGGATCAAAAGAATATCACATATTATATAAAAATGATAGCAGTATGTTGTACTCAGTATGTGGTACCTAGGATAGGTATGTCAACATGTCCTGGAACTTCTTTAAAATGTAAATTCTTGGGATTTATTCCAAATTTAATAAATCTGGAACTCCATATTTATGAAACACTATTTGTAAATCTGTTACATGCTTGAAAACTACTCATTCATTCAGTGCAATGCCAATAACACCAAGTGACTTACCACCATTTGCTGGGTACATGACGTATGATATTCTTATTTTAGCGAGCTTATCAAAGACTGAAGATAAAGATAACATTTGTCACTTAATTAAAACAATAAAAATAATCTACCTTTTAAAATTCCAACTAAGTTTATGCCAGAATTTCTTATAAAATTATGTTACAGTAATATTTTAATAATATTTTTGTGATTTTTTTTAAATACAGGAGAGAAATAAACAATAATTAGAAATAATTGTGTAAAGAATACTTACAGTATTGAGTAAGGCATCATATACAGCATTCACAAATTTAGCATTAACCCCAGAGTCTTCAATGGTATTAAATGAGGTGGCGGTGTCTTTCTGCAAATTCAAATAAATAAATGTCTACAACATTTTAAGGCCTATAGTTGTACCTTAAAACTGGCGTAAGGACCTCTCAAAACACCAAAACATGTAGAAGCTCAAGTCTCATATACAATGATACAGCATTTACATATAATCTATATACGTTCTCCAATATACTTAAAATTATCCTTAGTTATAAAACCTAATACAACATAAATGCAATGCAAGTAATTATCATTTGAAAACAAAAACAAGAAAAACATTTGTATATGTTAAGTACCCACACTTATCACACATAACTGAGTAGTAATATTGTATTCCATCTGCAGTTGACAGGATCCATGGATGTAAATCCCTTGAATATGATGATTGTTTTTGTTTGTTTTTTGTTTTTTTTTTTTGCTTTTTGGGTCATACCTGGCAATGCACAGGGGTCATTCCTGGCTCATGCACTCAGGAATTACCCCTGGCGGTGCTCAGGGGACCATATTGGGATGCTGGGATTCGAACCAGGGTCGGCTGCGTGCAAGGCAAACGCCCTACCCGCTGTGCTATCACTCCAGCCCCCTATGATTGTTTTCTTAATAAGACTTGAACTATAACTTTTCCTTCATAATTTTTAAAAGTTTTAGTATGATTAGAAAAAGCTTTTAGAAAAAATGTGCTCAAAATTAATATATAATAATAATTTTAACAACCTTTGTAAAACTGAAAGAGGCTGGGGTATAGTACAGTGAATAAGGTATCTGTTTTGAATGCAGCAGACCTAAGACTGATGCACTGTACCACATACAGTTCCCTGGGATGGCTAGGAGTGACACCTGTGCAGAGTCAGGAGTAAGCCCTAACCACCCATACGTGTGAACTAAAAACAAAAACAAAACCTCCTTACAAAAACACCAAAATAAATAAAACTGGAAGAATAGTCAAACATTATTAATATTGCTGTATAAATATATTACAAATTGTATAACTATATTATATATCAGTATATATTCATGTTGTTTATATCAATATTGAGCATTAAAAGAGGTAACGCTGGTGATGCTTGGAAGCTACACTAGCTTGGTACTCAGGGACCAAGTGGTACCTGGGATTGAACATGGACATCCTGTCTGCAAATCATGCACCCAGCTGATTGAATAATATCTCTTTCTGGCACCCAGAGAATTAATTTTATCTGTTTCCCTTTGAAATTTAATTCTAAAAGATATGTTTTATACATAATTACCTTAAACGCAGCATTTAGTTCTGGGAAAGAATCAAAAGTTTTTAGGTAAAAATCATGAACTGCTTTCCAATCTCCTGATGACTTCACTTTTTCTACATCTTCCCTAGAATAAAAACATAAAAAAATATTATCAAATAATACAGTTTAAGTTCTTTACAAATAAACATCACCAAACATACAATTTAAAATGCTAGAGTCAAATATAGAAATGTGTTCCAGTTTTGCATATGTAGTTTATGTATTTTAATATTTTAAATATTAACCCAGCTTCAAAGATCCTAATAACATACTTTCCAAAAGCTTTATTCTTGACCAGCTTCTTACAATTAATAATCTTCCTTCCATTTCCCTGATGGTCAAAATTCTGAAAAGGTCTTATTCCCACTTTGTCTCTACCTCTCTTCTCATCTAGTTCTTCAACTGACCATTTGGATATTTATCAGTAGTGACATAGCTTGCAGTTAATTTGATATACAGTAGATGAAGTCCATATTTTTTAAAACAATCGATTATCACTAATCAATTTTGACTCAGATTTTCTTAATTTTCAATATTATTTGTTACTTATCAATTGTTCTTGCCTTCAAAATTTTTATCTTTAAGTCTTCACTCTTGGCACTACTTTATAATGACCTACAAGTTCAATCACTTTCTCACGCAAAGATACTAAATTGTGTGAGTTCTGACATACACTTGACTATGTTTCCACTAATATAGAGCTAAGCTTACTGAAAATCTTTCATGGTTTTGGGCTGGACAGGAGGGACAGGGTCTGGAAGAACCGGAGTCTTTGATTCAGATGACGATGCATCTATAGAGGTGCGCTGTTTTTGTCTAACATCAAGGCAAACTGCTGGTAGGTCTCTCACTGTGAAGTATAAAAACAAATTCAACGTAATTAAATTATAAAATTGTCCAAATTATAAGATATAAGGCTAATTCAGCAAAATGTAATTAAATGAATTATTTTGTATTGTGTTCACATAACAGAAATGATATTAAATGTCTCTATTGCAACTCTATTTTTTCAACTTCAGTCACAACAGAAAGTAATTACATTAAAAGTTCTCTACAAATGCAATAGATAATCTCTTTTCTCTCTTTTCTTTTCAAAAGTTGTCTTTCAGGGGGCGTTTTAGTTAATTTCAATGCTTTTATGTTTACTAGCTCTCTGAATATGTACAATTTATATCTGCCGCTGTTCTTTATCAGAATTTTAGCATTTTCTTATCAGTTTACATGAAAATTTAAGAGTATTTCTCTTCATTTTTGTAGAGTCCATTGTATTTTTGTTGTGTCTGTATTAAAATAATACTTCTGATCATCAGTAACATCTTAAAGGAAGTGTAAGGTGGGAGAAATAATATAGCTGCTACAGCACTTTACTTGCATATAGTTGACCTGGGTTTAATCCCTGGAACCATATATAGTGTCCTGAGCTCCACCACGAGTGATTCCTGAATGCAGAGCTAAGAGAATGCCTCAAACACTGCAGAGTATGGCCCTAAAACCAAAAATAAAATAATAAAAATAGGATCTATAAGTTGAAGAAAAATTTGAAACATACAACAAAGAATGTACCAGGAATATGTGTTTTTTTTTTTCATTTTGTTTTGCTTTTGTTTTTTCGCTTTTTGGGTTCACCCCTGACCATGCACAGGGGTTTTTCCTGGCTCTGCACTCAGGAATTACTCCTGGCGGTGCTCGGGAGACCATATAGGATGCTGGGAATAGAACCTAGGTTGGCCAAGTACAAGACAAATGCCCTATCCGCTGTGCGATAGCTTCAGCCCCAGGGATATGTGTTTATTTCCCCAAAATAATGGACAAATAATTCAAAAGAATAATGAGCAAAGAAGAACCACACAGGGATTGTAGAGAGGAAAAACACATGATAAATATATAGCGTGAGGGGCTGCAGAGATAGTATGTGTAGGGCGCTTGCTTTGCACACACAGGTAAATTAGTTGAATTGATGGTGTGGCAGGGAATTTATCCTCCTTTGAGTGCATCTTCTTTCACTCTGAAATATATGACTGAGAGTGGTTATAGGAAGGAGGTCTGGGAAATTTAAGGAATGAGATGTGGCTGGACATAGTTGCTCTGGAATGAAGAAAAATAAATGAACTAGGGGAATACTGAAAGACTGTCATTGGCATTATGTCATAAATGTAAAGCATATCTAACTAGGACATTGCCTGATTTTTATCTTTCACTGTTTAGGGACAAACATTAAGTGCTTAATTGGGCCAGTGTTGGGATTTACCTTCTGGGTGTGAAGGGTCACAGTTAGCAGAGGAAAAGAAAGGAATGATTTTTTTTTTCCTCCATACATATAGACATAGAAACCAAGTTCTAGACTACATGAGTCGAATGAATGTTTATGGACACATGTTAGAAGGAATGATTGTAGATTTTAAAACAAATCCATGTTCCTATGCTGGTTTTCTGGGCATTTGATTCATCCATATAATGTGACACAAAAAATTTTAGTGATTCATTTGAAGCTTTTAATTAATGGAATTTAAAAATTATTTATTTTAAATAATATAAATAATAAGTATTTATTGTGAATAAATAATACACCAACTAAATTTTTCTTATTCAAATACTCTTCTTTGACATGCTTGAAAGTAAATAAGTTTTTTAGAATTTGATTTGGCTTGTTTTTATTTGGGTTTGTTTTATATCTGCATATACATAAAGCATTATTTTCTTTGGGGGTGGGGGAGAGGTTCCCAAGACTGTTCAGGGGACTTGGGCTCACGATACTTGGTCATTCCAGTCAGGTGGCTCAATGCTGGGGACTGAGGATGTGGAGCGTCGTAGGTCCTGTGGTATTGGGGACCTCCAGGGCCATACCCAGCATTGTTCAGAAATTTGCAGGACAACAGCCAGTGGCAGTGAAGTGCTGGAGCATGTTTTGCCAGGGTTTGAAATTAGGTCCTAGCACATGCAAAACATGTAGCTCTTGACAAATGAGCTATCTCCTCAGTCTCTGCTATAGCTTGTCTTTTCATTCTCTAAACAGTCATTCCTGTAACAAAGGTTTTAAATTTTGACAAAGTCAAGCCTATAATTAGAAGTAGGTGTTCAGTTTCCTGGTAATTGGAGATTCTCATGTGATTTTGTTGTTGACTTCTAATTTGATAGTACTCAGAGAGCATATTCTATAGTACTTCAATTCTTCAGAAAAAAAATTCTGGTACCTCCCCAGTGGTTCTTGGGACCTCCTGGCCACACTTGACAATACTAGGCCCAATGGTGTGGGTCAGACAGCTCTAGATTTTGGATCCAACAATGCTGTGATGCTACAACCCAACAGTGATAGGGCACAATGGAGTCAGATCCAGTGCTATTGTTGGGGCATATGGAGCCAGGGATTGAACTCAAGGCCTTGCACATGGCAGGTATATGTCTGGCTTTTGTGAATTATTTCTATAGAACTATTTAAAGTTTTTGAGGTTTATTTTGGGCTGGAGTGATAGCACAGTGGTAGAGCATTTGCCTTGCACGTGGCAGACCAGGGTTCGATTCCTCCGCCCCCTCATAGAGCCCGGCAAGCTACCAAGAGTATCTTGCCCGCACAGCAGAGCCTGGCAAGTTACCTGTGGCGTATTCAATATGCCAAAAACAGTAACAACAAGTCTCACAATGGAGATGTTACTGGTGCCCGCTTGAGCAAATCAATAAGCAATGGGATGACAGTGATGACAATGACAGTGTGAGGTTTGTTTTATGGCCCAGGCCATGGTCATTGTTGGTCTATATTCTCTGGGTACTTGAGAAGAAATATATTGTTTTGTTTTGGGGTGGGATATTCTATAAATGTTGGTTATATATTGCTGGTTCATGATGTTGATATGTTCTTCTATATTCTAGCCCTTGATAATTTCCTATCTAATGCAATCAAATCCACAATTGAAGTTTGAAATTTCAACACCCAATTTTGAATTTTTCTGTTATTCTTTTTAGGTTCTATTGGCTTTTATTCCACTTATCTCACAATTCTGGTGTTTCTTATATACACACTACACTTGCTGTCTTATTAGTAATTATCCTTTTAAATCATGATAAAACATTCCTACCAGCTCTAGTAATTTTCTTTTTCTAAGTATCATATCTGAAATAAAGCTATCTTTGTACATCTTTTTCCTTGTTTACTTTCAATCTGGACTGGAGTGATAGCACAGCGGGTAGGGCCTTTGTCTTGCACTCGGCTGACCTGGGTTCAATTCCTCCATGCCTCTTGGAGAACCTGGAAAGCTACCAAAAGTATCCCGCCTGCAGGGCAGAGCCTGGCAAGCTACCGGTGGCGTATTCGATATGCAAAAAATGGTAACAACAAGTCTCACAATGGAGATGTTACTGGTGCCTGCTTGAGCAAATCAATGAACAATGGGACTACAGTGCACAGTGCTACTTTCAATCTATCTATATTGTTTTAATTTAATTTAATTTATTTATTTATTTATTTAATTTTATTTTATCACCATGTGGAAAGTTACAAAGTTCTAAGGTTTATGTCTCAGTTATACCATATTCAAACACCATCCCTTCACCAGTGCCCATATTCCACCACCAAAATCCCTGGTATACCCCCCGCCCCCCACCCCAACTGTATAACTGATGAATTTCACTTCATTTTCTCTTCACCTTGATTACGTTCCATATTTCAACACAAAACTCACTATTGTTGTGGGAGTTATACCCCCAAACAAGATAACCCTATTAAGGAAGTATTTGATAATTAGTTTTCCAATAAAAGATTGTATGTTTTCAGGTTTTAGAAAAGGTCTCGCGGCCGCTTAAGCGGCCGCGCGGCTCAGATATGTCCCAGTCCCGAATCCCAGAGCCGTGTTAGTTGCTGCTCAGTGTCGCTGGGGCTCCATCTGGAGAAGGTGTTGTGGCTGCACCTCCTCCTTCCGGCTCCCGGTGTTGTTGGCCCCAATTCGGGTCCGGAGCATTTTCCGGGCCACGTTGCTCACCAGACTGCCTGGCCGCTTCTCTGTTGATTGTGGCAAGATGGTGCCGAGGGTGGGTTGAGGGCATGACTTCCGGCGGCTGGGACCACTTGGAGTTTTGGGCTGGCGCTGCCCCACTCCAGTACCCCCCCGCGGCTTGGATGTGTCCCAGTCCCGAATCCCAGAGCCGTGTGAGTTGCTGCTCAGTGTCGCCGGGGCTCCATCTGGAGAAGGTGTTGTGGCTGCACCTCCTCCTTCCGGCTCCCCGGTGTTGTTGGCCCCAATTTGGGTCCGGAGCATTTTCCGGGCCGTGTTGCTCACCAGACTACCTGGCCGCTTCTCTGTTGATAGTGGCAAGATGGCGCCAAGCTATATTGTTTTAATTTTAGAACTGAGTTTCTTATAGATCGTATATTGTAAGATCATGCTTTTAAATCTATTCTTATAATCTCTGTATATTAATGTACTTAGAACATTTATATTTTATGTAATTATATATTTAAATGTAAATATGACACTTAAATTTTGTTAAGCTATTATTTTTCCTGTGAATTAATTGAGCATTATATTTCTATAATTCCATTTTTATTTTCTGCTGTTTCTGAATGGTTGTTCTGAATATTACATTACATATACTTTACCACAGATTCTCCATCTTATCACTTTACCAGAAAAGTGGAAATCGTAAAAATTTCCTTCTTTATGTATATCTTTACCCTCCGGTTTATAATTATATTAAATATTTTATTTACATACTTTAAGTATCTCACCAACTGTTATATTTTTGTTCCTACTATGAACCATAATTTAGAAATTTTAAAAGGAAACTACTCCATTTACTTATTTTTAATTAAATTCTTTTTATATGTTAGGATTTCTTATTTTGCTGTTTCCATTTTGTTTAAATAACCTCTTCATATATTTGTTCAGAGAAAGTCTACATTCAACATTTCTCTTTATCAGAGAATCTCGATTGCCCCTGCTTCCTCAACCCTCCATTTCTGAAAAATATTCTTGGTGGGTGAAGGGTTCTAGGTTGGCAGTTCATCGGTCTCTTCTTTTTGCATTCATGGTGACTAAAGTGAAATCTGTTATTTGAATTTCCTTGCCTATTCCCTCCATTTTAAGGTATCATGTTTCCCTGGGTACTTTTAGTCACTTTTTTTATGTGTCTTTTGAGAGTTTAATTATTATACATCTTAATGTGGGGTTTTCTGGACTGCTGCTGCTCAGCTTCTTGAATCTATAGATTTGAGTTTCCTGTAAAATGTAGAAAGCTTCCAGTAAATTATTTTAGGAAACATTCAGCCTTGTTCAGGGAATACTCTTGACAGTGCTCAAGGAACCTATGTGATGCCAGGTCAGTCACATGTAAGGCAAGCACCTTATCCGCTATTCTATGTCTTCATCTATCAGTCATTTCTTTTAGATTTTTTTCAGTCTATCCTATTTTTCTTCCCCTTCCAAGACTCCAATAACAAGAATGTGGGAACTTATGGCCTTACACAAAACTTTATAGCTTTACAGAATACTAAGACTATTAAAGTCTTTACTACTAAAACTATTTTACTGTCCATTTAGTCTCAATTGTTCCAATTGGATGACTTAAGCATTATTATTTTACAGTCACTTTCTTCCAATTGTGCCAATTGAATAATTTTCATTATTTTATTATTACAGCTCCCCTCCAATATAATTCCCATCCCCTTCAATCCACTGTTAAGTCTACCTATGATGATTTATATTCTGGAGATTGTATTTTATCAAGTGTTAATATTTCAAAATCAGTGGAACCAAATAAGTATATCTTAAACTCTAAAATAATGAAATATAAAGCTCTATCAAGTATCATAAAAATTAACATAAATATAAGGTCTTCTTTCCTTACCCACTTTCCTAGTCAAATTCTTTGACCTATTACCAATTTCAATAAACAAAGATATATTTCATTACTGTTAGGGCATATGTTAAGGTAAACTTTCATATTATAAGGTAATACAGAGGCATCAATTTTTTATTTTTAATAGAATTTTACTATCAGAATCTCCTTAATAAAGCATTGACTTAAGCCTTCCTCAAATTTTGATTTGGTAGGTCTGAGTGGTGCTCAATAATCTGCAAATCTTGTGTGTTCCCAGCTGATGCTGATTCTGCTAGTCTAGAGATCACACTATGAAGATATAGTGTGATATATGAAGCCCTAATCAACAGTTTTAGAAGAAAGAATAAAAGATGCTACAGAATAAGCACAGAGTATTTTTTTCTTTTTTTGCTTTTCGGGTCACACCCAGCGATGCTCAGGGCTTACTCCCGGCTCTGCATTCAGGAATTACTCCTGGCAGTGCTCGGGGGACCATATGGGATGCTGGGAATTGAACCTGGGTCAGCCACGTGTAAGGCAAACATCCTACCTGCTGTGCTATGGCTCCAGCCCCAAGCACAGAGTATTAATGTTTCTTTTTTTTTTTTTTTTTTTGAGCCACACACAGAGGTTTTCAAAGTTTACTCCTGGCTCTGTTCTCAGGGACCACTTCTGTCAGGGTTTGGGGGACCATATGTGATGCCAGGGATCGAACCCCAGTTGGCTACATGTAAGGCAAATGCCTACGTGCTGTACTATAGCTCCAGCCCCTTAAAGTTCTTCAATTCAATTATATAACTGATTTTTATTCCCCCTTTAACTAATCAATCACTAGTTTACAATACAGAATTTCAGTGGTATAGTTCAATATCTGTATGTGTATAGAGAATTCACTGCGTCCTTGATTTTAGATCCTCTATTAAAACATTGACTTAAGTGACTATGCTTAAAAGTGGTTTAACACAAATTTCAGCACTGGTGTGAGTATGTTAAATATAGAAATACTTAACTTCCATTTAGTTATATTTTCACCTCAAATTGGATGTTTCAACTTATTAGTAAGTGAAATTAAGTATTAATACGAAAATTTCTTAAGAATTTAATTTTGAAATATTTATTATTAGGAGTCTCACAACGGAGACGTTACTGGTGCCCGCTCAAGCAAATCGATGAGCAACGGGATGACAGTGATACAGTGATACAGTGATATTATTGGGAATAGAAAAGGACATCTCAGCAAAAAAAGAAATAGTAAACAGGGTTCTTTCCAATACTGCTAGAGTTTCTCCTCCTTTCCAGCAGGCTTACTGTTGCCTATCCCTTCCCCCAACACCTTTTCCAACCTGGCTATAAACACCCACTATTAAGTACAAACAGACTTATTCAAATATAAATTAACTTAGTCACCCACTGAGCACATATACACATTTTTGTACCCACTCATTCTATTAGTGCCATGCTGAGGTAAAAGCAAAATTTTAGTAAGAGAACTAGATTTTGGCAAAGCCTGAGAGTGGGGAGATCTTCTAGAAGCAAAATAGTAAAGTCAAGGTCAAAAGGACCACAGAGTGAGATTAGAACCAGAGGTCTTGATAGGATTTATTTTCGGTCAGAATATAATGGGCTGAAGAGTAATTCACAACCTTAACGTACTATGTTAATGGAACTTGAGTCAGAAAGACAGAATCCTTTGCTAAGATTAGTGAATGAGAGCCAAACTACAGGATGTGACATTCAGCTATTAAGAAAGGAAGAATAACAGCTCACAGCTGCTCTCATGTTCCTGACTATCAAGGCATTGTTTCCAGAGATAGGCTTTCAGCCTGTTCTCACAGATGGTTATTAAATCTAATTCAAGAGAGAAAATCAATAACTGTGGTGATGAGAGATTAATTAAATCTCGAACTGATATTATAAATAGAACAGGAAAATCTTTATTCTTTCATATGTAGCTTTTTTTTTGCAATATAAAATATTGTCGGTGCACTAAAAAAAAATCCAAAAATACATTTATTAGTAAAAACCTGTTATTTAGGTTTCATTCAGCCAATACTTAGGAATACTCTGTGCTAAACTGATAAGTAATCATTTCCCTTTTCTTTTAATATATATTGCCAATTTAGTTGGTTGCTTAGAAACATTAAGTAAAACATTTAAAGCTGGTGCAAGAAAGGTTATGGTAGGAGCTTGTAGTATATAAAAACAATGTGAAGATCACATAATCATGTATAAGAGTATTAAGTACTTTCTCAAGAAATCATCACTGGCTGACTCTGATTGGAAATTGGTAATATGTAATTTTCTTACGTTTATAATATTAAATTGCTCACATGAATAACAGACTGAAAAGTCCTGCCAGCCAGTACCGATGGCAACAGTAACATCAGCTAAACAAGTGTCATTAGGGAGGTTGGGTATTCAGAAGGAAGAACTGGGGCGTTCTTATCCCCTTGTTGCTAGAAAGGAAAACCTGATATGAAAGGTTTGCTATAGGTGACACACATCCCAAACATTCTTTTAATTAAATCAGAAACACTTAACAGAAAAATCATTAGTCTTGTTAGTCAGGAACTAGGTCATGCTCTTGGCTTGATTACTTTCTTAAACTCACACAATTCAATGAGGACTCTCAACGACTAATAACATCCTAAATGAAAGAGATGGCCCAAAGTCCACTGGTTCCAAGGTTTCAAAGAAGAACTTCAACTACCAGGTGTAGCCCAAATACCACCCTAAACAAAATAA
Organism: Sorex araneus; assembly: GCF_027595985.1. Lineage (NCBI taxonomy): Eukaryota > Metazoa > Chordata > Mammalia > Eulipotyphla > Soricidae > Sorex > Sorex araneus. The sequence continues at coordinate 35,096,548 of NC_073312.1, forward strand.
AACAAAACAGAAAAGAACTTTGAACTTCAAAGATCACTTCAGGGGAATGGTGCTATACAGCAGTTAAGTTGTTTCTCTAATGATGCTCTAAGATTTTCAAAATGTGCTTTGTTACAAAAATACAAAACTACAAAACAAGAATGAAAACTTGAAAAATACTATTCTAGATCATTTCTAATTTCCATTACTGCAACAAACAGCACAAGCAGCACAGAAATAATTTTGATTACAGCAAAGTATGTAATAGAAAAACTAATGACTACCACAACATTAATAGGCATATAACATCTGACACAGCTTTCTGCTCTATAACAGGGTATAATAAAAAGTTCAGAAATAAGAGCCAAAGATCAGGTTTCTTTTTCTGGAACTATACTTGTAGACTTTTGTTGTGATTTTAAGATATGCCCATAAGTCCTTTGCTAAATCTTCCATCAAAAGATAGAGTTTAACCCCTCTCCTTTTGAATACAGGCCAGTCTTAGTGACTCCTGCTCTAGGGGGCGGGGGATGGGGTGGGAAATAGTGCAGACTAGCTATATTCTGTGACTAGGTTATACAAGGAAGTAAAGTTCCTCTTTGACTTTCTTTTGGGATGCTCATCCTTGGAATCCAGCCACCATGCTATAGGAAGGCAAAGAGACTTCACGTGAAAGGCACCAGGCAGAGATGTTCCGGCTGAAACCCTTCTATAGTCTTAGCCCATGGCTAGCATGCATCTCCAGCATATGAGTGAGGGAGAACTCAGATTCGGTCCTCCAGCCTTTGAACCACCTCAGTTGAGTTGCAGAAGAACAAATATGAGCCTCCCTACCACTTCCCACCCAAACTACACATAGATGTGTAGAATACATGTTTCTGTTTTAAATCATCATCCTGTAGTGTTTGTTATTGCACACAGCAGATTTTGGAACATGAAGATTTCTAAAATCTCATATTCCTCGTGTAGTCAAGAAAACAATGGTGGCTTTTCAGGTTAGAATGGCAGATCAAGATTTAATTCCCCTCTTGGTCCTACTAACAAGATGATAAAGTTTCTTTTGCTATTTTAAGGACATAAAAGCTGCAGGGACAAAGAGAAGAAGAGAAAAGTCCACAGCCTCAAAAATAAGTAGTAAGAAAGCAGAGGGACATATGAAAACCATTTTAGCAGAGCTTAGAAAGCTGACAACCAAGATCTAACAGGGAAAGATGAAAAGCAACCCGACTGGTCTATATTGAAGAGCCCTTGAAAGGCACAGAAGCTAGAATTGGGAATTTAGAGAGGGGGTTAAGGCTAAAATAAGAAAAATAATTGTGAAAACTATGTAAAGAAAAAGATTTCTATATCTCTTCATGCTACTGAGTAACTATCCTCCCACACCTACTACAAAAGAGGGCTGGAAATTTAGAATATTATTGAGGATAAATATAATCCAGCAGGGCTTCAGAATGAGGGGAATGTAGTGCAAATGCAATTATTAGAACCATATGAAAAAAAAAGGAGTAACAAATAATTGCTGAATATCAAAAGTACAGTAGGTAGGGCATTTACCTTGCACGCGGCTAACCTGGGTTCGATTCCTCTGTCCCTCTCGGAGAGCCCGGCAAACTACCGAGAGTATCCTGCCTGTGTGGCAGAGCCTGGCAAGCTACCCGTGGCATATTCAATATGCCAACAACAATAACAACAAGTCTCACAATGGAGACGTTACTGGTGCCCGCTCAAGCAAATCAATGAACAACGGGATGACAGTGCTGTAGTGCTACCAAATGTAAGGCAGAGACTCCTAGATCTACTCACTGAACAACAGAACACTGGTATAGACTGACCCTCTCTCTTGACCCCTATACTTCAGAAAGGAGGGAACCTGACCAATCCAAGAAATTACTAAAGATACTAGTTAATTCATAGGCTAATTAAATAAATAAATAATAAGTAATGTCACTGGTTAATTAGTAGGATAATTGAATAAGTAAATAATTGGCCTACTAATGTCATAATGTCATCATACAATGGGATTTGTGTTCAAGAAATCATAACCAGGTGGGTGTGGCCCAAAAATCAAAAAAGAAAAGAATAGCAATTTCCTTCTCTGAGATAAATGTTTAAGGAGCTTTCAGACTGGTAGGGAGATAGATAAGCGAACAAATAGATGCAAAAGGTACTCTAAGTTCTTGATAGCTTTATCTTTGATAGGTAGAATTAAGAAAAGCCCCTCTAAGAACTCACTCTGACCTTTTGAAAGATCTTGTAGATTTAGTACAAAAATCAGTTCACTAACCAATGATACCTGAAAATGGAGTTATTTAAGGTCTTACATATACTTCTTGTAGGATTGGGAATCTTAAACTAATTATTGCGATTCATTTTCTCTCCCTAGAGATTGGATCCTGTGCTGTGTTTGGGCACTAAAAACAAGGGGGGGTGAATTTATGGATTATTTACTATCAGAGAAACCAAAAACTGTGATAATTCACCTGCAAAACGTTTACAGAATCCAGTCACACACAAGTGCAATCATTCTTTGAGTGTAAGGCCACTCTGTTCTTACCTGGCTATTACTGAGTAGTGAGTATAATGGGAGGCATTTCTCCAGATTATGAAAAACTTCAAAGTTAACTATCATATCTAGGTCTTTCAATTTGTTTCTGTTGTTTTGGGCCACACCGGTGCTGCTCTGGCTCTGAACTTAGGAATCACTCCTGGCAGGTTCAGGGTACCATATGGGATGCCAGGGATCAAACCTGGGTAGGCTACACTCAAGGCAAGCATCTTACCCACTATACTATCACTCTGAACACTTGAGGTTCATCTAGGATTTGCTCATAAAATGACTGAATTAGGAGTGGAATAACCAAACTGAGGTAAATGTAAGTGTTCAGAGCTACACGTTTCTAAACAACTTGGAGTGCAAAGATATTTTAAAAGGCTTGTGGAGAAATTACTTTGCTTTCATTTAAGATATTCCATGCTGCTTAAAGATGTTTTAAGTATGTCTGAGAGGGGTAGTTCCACTTAGAAACGAAGACACAAGAGTAAGAGAAAATATAGTACTAACCCCACCACCCATTTACTTACCATTTATATTGTTTCCCTGGAAGATGTATCATCCCTGGCATCTGTTATAGTAGGTAAAACTCCTACACCTCTCTGATCTTTAAAAGGACAGCCAACTCAACAGGCATACCTAGTCATGTGACCTACAGGGAGGAAAGGCGTCCCTCAGTTGTTAAACCCACGCTGGGCTTTTGCAGTTTCTCTAATACCATTTGAAGATCAGATGGGAGACAAGCTGTTAGAGAATACCCAGCATAGAAAGGTCCTGCTATCAGAGAAGAGGGAGGAAAATTGTAATAACTGCCAAAAATGATGCATCTTTGAGGAAACAGTATTATTGCCAAGCAAGAGAGGCTTCCCAAAAGATCAAAGGATATAACTATGCTTACACTGGGAAGACTTAATCTAATTTCATATTCAATAAAAAGAATTCTTTCTGTAGCAGCCCTGACACATGCATTCCATGTCACATGTGAATTTTGGCAGCATCCAGACAAGGAGAATTAAGCCCCAGGAATTCCTGTACAGTTAAGGAAATCTGCTAAGAAATTTATCCTTCTTGAATGGAGCTTGGATTTATCTTCTTGAATGGAGTTTACCTAAACTCAGAGTTCAAATTGGTGGAGTACAGATTCCACAACACTGGCACAGGAAAGAGAAATGCAAACAAGGTGATGGGAAATCAAATAGGTGGACTAGATTCAAGTAAGTGAACCACAACTACAAACATCAATGAGAAGGCAGGCAGATGGTGAATACAAGTTCAGATGGTGAATACAAACTCAGTTCAGAGATCAAGATATTAGTTAAAGGCAGAATGGAATAGCAAGAATCAAGAGTGTGGGTCACATACTTACACTAATGTTGACTTCTGTAGTTTTGATATACACAAGCTATAAGTATATTTTAAAAACAAGGTGGGGTAGGGAAAGGGAGGGAACCTTGGGCCTTGGTAGAGAGAATGACTCTGACAGTGGGTTTAAAATGGAAAACTGCATGAAACACTTATTAACAGTTTTGCAAATCACAGGGCCTAACAAAAGTAATATGAATATACAAAATGTCACTATCACTGTCACTGTCATCCTTCGATTGTTGTTCTTCAATTTACTCGAGTGGGTACCAGTAATGTCTCCATTGTGAGACTTGTTAATGTTTTTGGCATATAGAATATGCCATGGGTAAGGCGTTGCCATGAAGGCGAGATACTCTCAGTAGCTTGCTGGGCTCTCTGAGAGGGGTGGAGGAATAGAACCTGGGTCAACTGCGTGTAAGGCAAATGCCCTACCCACTGTGCTATTGCTCAAGCCATACAAAACGAGGACTTAAAAAAAATTTCTTTTGTATTGTCCCAATTCCCCTGGGAAAAAAAGTCAGAATGTGGACTCAAAGTCTAAGAAATTGTTTCCGGAACTAACAAAAGCTAAAGTTTTAAACAAATAGTCCAAACAAAGAGGGCTCTGGATACATGACGTTATCTTCCTGATTGTTTATGATTTTCCATAGCAAACATTTCAATTTTTGTAAGACTCCTAAAACTTTGTTGGGGCTTAAATGAGTCTGACAAAAATATATGCTTAAATTCTGAACCATGCAGACATGTGACTTGACTTGGAAGTAGGATAGTTGTAGATGTAACCAAATTGAGATGAGTCATACTGGAAGAGGGCAGGCTTTAATCCAATGACTGGACACAGTGACACAGATACACAGGGGAGAAGTTCATATGAAGAAAGAGGTAGAGAATGGAGACGTATCTACAAGCCGAGGGACAACAAGGACTGGTGCAAGTACCAGAACGTGCAAAGAGGCATGGAAGAGATGCTCTCTTTGAAGTACCAAAGAAACCAGAACTGCCACTTTGATTTCATGGAAGAAAGAATTTGTGATGTTTTAAGTCACTGATTGTATGGTATAATTTGTATTGTATAGTTTACTAGGAAAGTTTGTTAGCTGTTAGTTTATTAGCTTACTAGGAAAGCCCAAGTAAACTAGTAAGCTAAATTCAAAGTTAGAAGTGAGTTTCTTTACTATCTTCCTCCTCTTACTAGTTTTCTATCTTCACCATGTCTCTGGCTCCATAGCCTTTTGCCTTATGGCCCTAAGGCACATGAAAAAATGTTCCACATCCCTAGTGATCAGGGAGATGCAAATCAAAACAATAATGAGATATCATCTCACATCATAGAGAGTGGCACACTTTCAAAAGAACAAAAGCAACCGGTGCTGGTGTGGATGTGGGGGAAAAGGGACGCTCCTTCACTGTTGGTGGGAATGCCGACTGGTCCAGCCTTTCTGGAAAAAAATATGGACAGTCCTCCAAAAACTTGAAATTGAGCTTCCATATTACCCCACAATACCACTTCTGAGAATATATCCCGAGGATTCAAAAGAGCACAGTAGAAATGACATCTGTACCTATATATTCATTGCAGCACTGTTCACAATAGCCAAAATCTGGAAACAACCCGAATGCCCTAAAACAGATGACTGGTTAAAGAAACTTTGGTACATCTACACAATGGAATACTATGCAGCTGTTAGGAGAGATGAAGTCATGAAATTTTCTTATAAATGAATAAACATGGAGAGTATCATGCTAAGTGAAATGAGTCAGAAAGAGAGGGACAGACATAGAGGGACTGCACTCATTTGTGGAGTGTAGGGTAGCATCACATGAGGCTGACACCCAAGGACAGTAGATACAAGAGCCAGGAGGATTGCCCCATAGCTGGAAGCCTGCTTCATAAGCAGAGGGGAGAAGGCAGATGGAATAGAGAAGGTATCACTAAGAAAATGATGGCTGGAGGAATCAGTTGGGATGGGAGATGTGTGTCGAAAGTAGATAATGGACCAAACATGATGACCTCTCAGTGTCTGTGTTGCAAGCCATAATGCCCAAAAGTAGAGAGAGAGTATGGAGAATACTGTTTGCCATAGAGGCAGGGGGAGGGTGGGAAAGGGGGGGTACACCCAGGATTTTGGTGGTGAGGAATGTGCACTGATGGAGGGATGGGTGTTTGATCATTGTGAGATTGTAACCCAAACATGAAAGCTTGTAACTATCTCACAGTGATTCAATAAAATTTAAAAAATTAAAAAAAAAATAAAGTCAACATCTAAACCCCTATGCATGTACTCTTTCTTGATCTCATCTTTACACCACTTCTCCACTCTTTCTGCTATGTCCCTACTGCAATTTTCAGTCTTTTCCTGAACAACTCTGCAAAATGCCATTATTCTTTTCAGTTCAAGGTGTTATAAATAAAGTCTACGTTGCCCTTAGATCCTTACTATTAATCTACCCCTAATTTCTTAGAAATTAAATTCCCCCATTACACCACCCCACTAACACTTTTTCCCTAAAGGAAAAGTTTCCCTTCCCTTAAAGGAAAAGTCTCAATGAACACATCAATATATCTTTAGCTTTAATTCGTGCTTATATATCTTCTGCTGACCAAATTCTCCTCCTTAAATACTTTTATTTTTTCTTTTTTAAAAAAATTCCTAAGTCATAATGCAACTTGGTACTCTTATCTTCTTTATAGCTCACTGTCATTTCTTTCACTAATTCTTCTTTAATAAAAGTATTATCCAATGCTACATTTGCCCACTCTTCCTCTTTTCTGTCTGCAACTTACTATCTATGCAAATTCACACAGGACAAATCAGTTAAAATCCTCTAGGCTTAAATTTATAGTGAGAAAATCATTCTTGTACCTCACTTGGGTTGATATAAGGACAAAGTGAGCTGGTCTATGAAAAGTGCTTAGAAATGTATCTGACATACAATATACACTATATGAAGTTGTTATTGTGACTGCTGTTATTATTATTCCAGTATATCCACTGCCCCCCATCCCCCAATTTTTTTTCTTGGTCTATGCAAAAAATAAAACAAATTCCATCTAAATACCTGCTAATGAAGACAACACTATCCCAGGATCTTTAAGGGATTATAAAGTTATTTATTCTCTTATGGAACATATAGCCTCGGAGAGGACAGAATAAAAATGGTACTTTACAAGAGTGGGAGATTAATAATAAGTAACAAAACAAACCCAAATGGGATATCAAAGAAGGGAAGAATTATACATTTGATTGGGGGGAATTAGCAAAGGAGAAAGAAGTTGGTTCTGAAGAACAGAAAAGATATGATAGGGAAGGTGAAAGAGTACAGGGGTTAAGGCACTTGCCTTGCATGAGACTGAATCTAATTTGATCCCTGGAACCACATATGGTCTCTCAAACCTCAACAAGACTAAAGCCTGAGCACAGGAGTAAACTCTAAGCACTGCTAGTGGGAAGAAAGGAAGGAAGTGAGGAAGGAAGGAAGCAAGATCAGTTAGGGAGCAAAGTAAAGAATGTATCCCGGTTAGTGGGAATTCACTGATGAAACTATGAATCCAGAGCAGCTGACATGTGAAGGAGAAAAGTGGGAGATAACTAGAAGAGCTTTCATATTATGACTATCCATGAGTGCGAAGCTAATTTGTTTTAAACTTAATTTTGGAAGCATTAGGGAGCAGTAACAATGATGTGTTTAGAGTTGTATGATTAATGTGATGTGATTTATCAGCAAAGATAAACCAGTAAATTAGGAGTTTCCTCTATCTGTCAGAACAAGAGTTTTGTTGTCAGAAGATGTGAGCTAAATTTAGATTGCTACTTATCAATGTGACCTTGGCAAGAGATAGTTATTAATTCGTTGGGCTTAGCAAGGTAGAGTGTGACTCTCTTTGTTCCTCAGCATCATATGTCCCCTTCTCCCCTCAGGTCCTAGAGCACTACAGTGTATAGCCATGAAGCCCTAAAGCACCACTGGGTATTATAGAAGAACCCAAGTACTTCTGGGGAGGTCTTGGTAATCCCTATCAGGGCTGGAACAACTCCATAACCCTGGGGACTAGCATTCAACCATCTGGCTCAGTTGGCTGAGGGTCACTGGGAGTAGCTCCAGGGTTCCCCCTAAGAACTGCCTAGGAGACCTCCCCTACCAAAAATTTTATTTAAATATATGTCTAAGCTAGAAATAAGCTCCCTCAGTGTTGCCCCCATCAAATTGTTCGCTTCTTTCTGTAATGTACTTCTTCATTTTGTTTGTTGGTTAGGGATTGTGACATCCAGGCACCTCAGTGGAAGACTACAGTGATGGAATGTATGCATGTGTGAATAATGAATTTATCAAAAGCAAAGGTTCATTATTGACATAATATAAACATGAATAACATGCAAGATAATAGAATAGATTTAGCACTAGATTGCAGTGTCAATAGAAAACCTATGCAAGAATAACCTATGCCACTTGCTGTTATAATGGTCACAAGTAATTTTTTCAGAAATGTTTTAAACATTCTTAAATGATTTTGTTGGGGTTTGAGAGACATTAAAATGTTCATAAGTTTGCTTTGTTTGGTTATAGGGTGAGAAACAATATTATGAAAGTGATATTTTTACTATGCTGAAACAATAGAACATTATATAAACCAGACATTAATAATATATAACCAATCCCATGTTACTGAGGAAACCTACAAAGATTGGTGGGCACCCTTCCATAACTTTTTCTATGCTCAAAGAAGTAGAAAATTTTCCAGATACTTAATAAATACTGGAGTCATATTCTGTTATTGTGTAACTTCATGTTTTTATTTTACAGTATTATTGTAGACATTTCTTCTACAACTTTATATGCATATATTTCTCTTATCTAGTAGTTACATGAATTAGCATAACTTAACCAATACATTTAAATTGCTTTAAATACCTCTATCACAGACAATGTGTATTCTTTTCCTATATGTAACATTATTTCTACAGACTAAGATTTAGAAATGTAATTACAAGGTAAACAAATATACACATTAAAAACTCATGTCAATAACTTGGCCCTAGGAGGTATAAATTCCAAGCTCTTTTCATAATAGTACCAATTTTCACACTCCCTTACCAATAACATATATAATAGGAATCCTTTTCTTCTCTGCAACTGGGTAGGGAAATATTAACTCTGGTTAAATTAGTATCAGAGAGTAAAAAGTAAACAAAGCATCCTTTCATGTGTGTATTTATTATTCATATATCCTTTTTGTCTATTCATGTCCTTTGCATTTATTTTCTACTAGAATGTACATTTTAGTGATTTTTATAATTCAGGAATATGATTTTCACCAACTGCAACATTTGTGATTTAACTTTATGCCCAGTTCCCATAGACTATTACATTTATGTCTTCAAACATCAATTTCTGATTTATAGCTGTTGGCCTTGCTTTATAATAAATTTATTGGCGTGTCAATAATCTGTGTTTTGAGTACTTTAGTATTTACTTCTTTTAAAAATTCTAAATTTTCCTCTTCCCATTTTTTGATAGGGTTTAAAAAGTTTTTTGCTACTGTTGTTTTTTTGAGTATTTTATATATCCTAGATATCAGATATCAAACCTTTATTTGATGTGTTGATTACAAATATTTTTCCCACTCAGTTAGCTCTCTTATTAGTTTTAGCCTGTGTTTCTTTGCCACGCAGAAGCTCTTTAACTGTATTTTTGATTGTGTTGCCTTTGCCAATGGTATCAGATCACTGAAAACACCTTTGAGGTCCTGTTGGGGCGGAGGGTTGAGGGTTGAGTTAGGGTGGAAAGGGAATGAGAACACTGGTGGAGGGAAGTTGAGCTGGTAGTGGGATTGGTGTTGGAATACTATACGCCTAAAATGCAACTGTCAACTTTGCAAATCATAGTTCCTTAATTTTAAAAATATAGGTTGAGACCCTCTGCTCCTAAAGACTGATTCCAGAGACCTAACACATTTGGGCATCCAGCGCAGCTTCTTACAGCAATGCACTGGGACTGTGAGCTGGGCTACAACTCCACACTGTTCGGGGATGGACCTTTCCTCCCCACCCTGCCTTCCTGCACAGAAAATGGTGGCGGCAGCAACATCCACATGGCAGGAGCCATCTTCTAAGACTTCTAACCCAGAGGTATATGGTTTTTACACTTAGGGCTCCTAGGGAATCATGGGAAGTGGGTGTAACCGGCACGCCCTCGGCCCAGATAAATTTGGAGCTGCTGAGAGTGAAACAGACCCTCTGTGCCTAAAGACATAGATTCCAGAGACCTAACACACTTGGGCATCCAGCGCAGCTTCTTACAGCAATGCACTGGGACTGTAAGATGGGCTATGCAATTTCTGGCAGAATTTTCCCTGGACTTGCGGACGCTGCTTCGTCCGCGCGACTTAACATCTCTCAATTGTCAGCAATGTGAAACGGTTCCTTTTTAACAGGTCTGACTTGGGGGGAAACTCCAAATAATAACAGTGAGTTTTTGTTGAAATATTGAAGGTAATCAAAGTAGCAGCCATTTCTCTGGACTGTGAACTAAGCAACAGCCCCACGCCTGCCGAGAAGAGGAAATATCCCTCTTTCCTGGTTGTTTCCCATTTTCAGGGAGAAACACAGCGTGGCGTCTACCATTCTATGAGGTGTGGGAAGGGGGGTGAGGGGGAAAAAAAAAAGGAAAAGGAAAAAGGGAAAAAAAAAGAGTTACGTACTTGGAGCAGTGGGGCTACATATCTCTTCATTCTCAGCAATGGAAAACTAATTATCAAATGCTTCCTTGGTAGTAGGGCTGTCTTTCTTGGGGGGAAACTCCAACAACAATAGTGAGTTTTGTGTTGAAATATGGAACATAATCAAGGTAAAGAGAAAATGAAGTGAAATTCATCAGTTATATAGTTGGGGTGGGGGGAGGGGGCGTGGAGTATATTGGGGTTTTTGGTGGTGGAATATGGGCACTGGTGAAGGGATGGGTGTTTGAATATTGTATAACTGAGACATAAGCCTGAGAACTTTGTAACTTTCCACATGGTGACTCAATAAAAATTAAAAAAATAAAATAATAAAATAAATAAAAAAATTAAAATATAGGTTGAATTGGTTAAAAAAAAGAATCTAAATTCTTTACTGATCTATCTCTATTTGTTATCTTGGTGAGAGTGATAGGACAGTAATGCTTTATAATATCTGATGTATGGAAAAATGTGCTTCCTCATTTTCCCTTGTATTCTCTCAGATATTTAGTCTTACAGATCAAAGAGTACAGTTTTTTCAAGTTTCCCTAAAAAGCCTTCTGAAAAATTTATTAAATGTGAGAGTAAATTGGTGTATCTGACTCACTATCACATTTATGTCATGTTTCTTTCCTTTAAAAAACCCTTGAGGCTTTTAGGAAGATTTTAGCTTTCAGTGTATTGGTTTTCCTCATTTCATTTTAGGTTTATTTCTAAGAATGTCATATATTTAAACTCTATTCTTCTGACTACTGCTCAAATAAAGAAAATCTGCTGATATCTTGAGAGTGGGTTGGAACTGGCTTCAGAACCAAACTTTCTGATTACTTGTGAGTTTTACAGTTCACTCTGTTTTTCTGAATAACAATCACATAAAAATAATTATTTTATTCTTTCTAAAAATATTATGACATTTCTTTTCTTATTGTATTAACCTACGAAAGCAAATCTGAATAATTAAAACCTATATTTTAAAGCTAGTTTAATGATATACTTTCAAGTCAAGATATATAGACATGTACTTTTAGTAATTATAATTTAAAACATTTACCTTCTTTACCATTCTTGATGTTAGGGAAAACAGGATGGGTAGGTGAACTTTTGTTTTCAGAAACTTCTTTTTTCTGGTTTACAGTTGAAATAACACTGCTAAAAGTGGAAATCTGGCCTTTGGCTCCTCTGTCCAACCCCTAAAAGCAGAAATGTTAACATTATAGCATAATTCCCATTATCTACATCTAGATTACTAGAAATCATAAACATGTAAAACATTTTAATTTGATAACAGATAAAAAAACAAGCATATAAAACTTACTTTTTCTAGGAACAACTCATTTAGCATAAAATGCAAATAGTCATATTGTCTAACTACTAACAAAGAGATAATGGTCATATTGTCTAACCACTTTCAAGCTGATAAAGTTTGGAAAAGGGAATACTAGTATACATTTTATAGGGTTACTGTAAGATAATGTATACAAAATAATTAGCAAATTTCCTTGAACACAGTGCCCTTTCTATTAATATTAATTACTATTTTTAGTTTAATTACTATTTTACTTTTTTTAATGTAGGAGTACTGCTATTTATTCAGCCATTGGTTAAGCTGATTGAATTGGACATGAACTCCACTGTGTGTGTGTATATATATATATACATATATATATTTCTCACACTATATATATATATGTGTGTATATATGTATATATATATTGCTTTTTCAATCAAACCAGGAGATATTCAAGGGTTACTCCTGGCTCTGCACTCAGGTTACTCCTGGTGGTGCTCAGGGTACCATATGGGATGACAGGGCGAACTCAGGTCAGCTGTGTGCAAGGTAAACGCCCTCCCTGCTGTGCTATCTCTTCGGCCCTGCTATTTTACTTGTTTTATATAACACTATTTGATGGGCTTAACAAACTTTAAATTTTACTTTATTGAATCACTATGATATAATTACAAGCTTTCATATTTGAGTTACAATCTCACAAAGATCAAACACCCATCTCTCCACCAGTGCACATTCCCCACCACCAATATTCCTGGTATACCGCCCCCCCTTTCCCCACCCTCCCCCTGCCTCCACAGCAGACAATATTCCCCAAACTCTCTCTCTACTTTTGGACATTATGGCTTGCAACACAGCCACTGAGAGGTCATCATGTTTGGTCCATTATCTACTTTCGGCACACATCTCCCATCCCAACTGATTCCTCCAGCCATCATTTTCTTAGTGATCACTTCTCTATTCCATCTGCCTTCTCCCCTTAGCTCATGAAGCAGTCTTCCAGCTATGGGGCAATCCTCCTGGCCCTTGTATCTATTGTCCTTGGGTGTCACTCTCATGTGATGTTCTTCTATACTCCACAAATAAGTGCAGTCCTTCTATGTCTGTCTCTCTCTTTATGACTCATTTCACTTAGCATGATACTCTCCATGTCTATCCATTCATAAGCAAACTTCATGACTTCATCTCTCCTAACATTTGCATAGTATTCCATTGTGTAGATGTACCAAAGTTTCTTTAACCAGTCATCTGTTCTAGGGCACTTCGGTTGTTTCCAGATTTTGGCTGTTGTGAACAGTGCTGCAATGAACATAAAGGTACAGATGTCATTTCTCCTGTGATTTTTTGCATCCTCGGATATATTCCCAGAAGTGGTATTGCGGGGTCATATGAAAGCTCAATTTCTAGTTTTTGAAGGACTGTCGATACTGTTTTCCAGAAAGGCTGGACCAGTCAGTGAAAGAGTGGACCAACAGTGAAAGAGTGTCCCTTTTTCCTCACATCCACACCAGCACTGGTTGCTTAGTTCTTTTGAAAGTGTGCCAGTCTCTATGGTGTGAGATGATATCTCATTGTTTTGATATGCATCTTCCTGATGACTATCAATGTGGAGCATTTTTTCATGGGCCTTTTGGCCATTTAACAAGCTTTTTTTTTTTTTTTGGCTTCTTGGGTCACACCTGGCGATGTGCAGGGGTTACTCCTGGCTTTGCACTCAGGAATTACTCCTGGCGGTGCTCAGGGGGGACCATATGTGATGCTGGGAATTGAACCCGGGTCGGCCGCATGCAAGGCAAATGCCCTACCCACTGTGCTACCATTTCAGCCTCTATCAAGCATTTTAATAGTTACAATGCATCTAACACTTTACCCACTGATTCACTGAAGGTTTTCTCAGCTTCTGATGTAACTTTAAAAGTTCAGATAAAGAGTAAACCCTTTAAAGTTCATATTTTTCTAAGCATTATGATTGTACTTTGAGTTTACTAGGATTGAAAAATATCTAGTAATAGTGCTATGTACTTACTATGTACTTAGCCCTAAGCACACTTAATAAAGATATTTATGCACACTTAATAAAGAATCTCCCTATAGCATAGAGCCCATCCAGACATACACTTTTTATATCCATAAAATAAGAACTATGAGGTCAAATGCATGAACTTTATTTTATAATTTACAAATTTTATATAACCTATGTTCAACAGAAAGTTCAAACATAATTTCTAAACATCTAGAAAAGCAACTGATATTCAAAAGGCAAAACTGAGAATTGCTGGATATAGCCCCAAAACATACAACAATGTGATCAACAATGTTAAATTAATGTTAGAGTAGTTAGGTTCCAAAAGTGCCTGCTGAAATGAGCATCTAAGAAATTTTGGGACAATGGAGACAGAAGATTCAGAGGAATGATGGCAGCAAAAACTGTATGAAATGAATCTGCAAAATGAATTGGTAGTTAGGAAATGAAAGCAACAAGCAGGGATTTCTCTATCTAGAAGTTTTATAGACGGAGAGTAAGGGCAGTGGATAGAAGGGTACAAAAGTATGAGAAAAGATACATTAAATATCTCACAATTTAAATCCAGTGTTCTCTATTTAAACTGCCTTATTTCACAGTCCACATAGCATTACTGCTATTCTTTTGCTCATTCTTTTGCTCATGGACTGGAGTAAGACTGGGTACTCAACAAATGGCAGCTATTACCTAAAGGGTGATGATGCTTCTTACTACGTCAACCAGAGGGTTTTTCGTATTTTAGATGGAGGAATATAGAAAACTATGATCTACCAAGAAGGATAGACAGAAGCAGTGTCTGTTCCTATTACTTTCTGGCTCTGAACTATGTGTCTCTTCCAATAAATCTCCTTTTCCAAAAGGATATAAGTATTCTGACTTTCTCTTCCTTGTAATAAAAAAAGCCTAAGCAACATGGGAAAATAATTCCTGATGTAATACCGTAGCTGCTTTTAAGAGATTGTGCTCTTGATACAAGATGCTTGAGCTGCCAGGGAATTAATCATAGACAGTTTCATAGGCTGACAGTGGACAATAGATTAATGAAAGCAAATCCTTAAAAGCAATTGTCCCCTACCAGCTTTCACAAGATAAGTCTTATATATAAAACTTTCATGAAGAAAAATAGGGCAGCATTTATGCAAAGATAAAAGGATAACTAAAAATTAGAGACCCAAACCAAGAAGTTCTCTGGTGTTGATACAATACTAAAGGTTACAGAAAATTACTCTACAAGTCACTTATTACATCTGGTTTCCTGAGAAGTTTTGAAAATGTTATCTCTGAATCCTACAGCACACTCAAGATGAAGTCCTGGAATGTGGCCAGCCTGCAAACAGTGGGCTGGATGTGTTGAAGAATAGATAGTAGCAGGATACTCAACCAGCTGTTAAAGACCGATGATAAGTACAAATAGAGAACTCAGAAGGTAAAAAAATATATTTTTTCAGGGTTTGGAATGTGGCTCAGTAGTAGAACACAAGCTTTTCATGCATGAAGCCCTGGTTAAATCCTTTGACACTGAAAAACAATTTTAAAAACTCCTGAGTGGGCAGGGAATACAGCTTAGTACAGCATTTGTACAGCATTTTCCCTGCATGGCAAGACCCAGGTTTGACTCCTGGTACCACATGATGCTCATAGAGCATCAACAGGTATGGTCCAATAAACAAATAAAAAAAATTTTGTTGATTTGGAAAAACCTCTGAGTACTTTCAAGCAGGCATATTAAATAGAAGACTAATCAAACTAATCAAAGAGCATATATCAGAAGGGCTTAATATGAAACTCAAGGGTAGGTTTTTCGATGTGTGACCACACAAATTATATGTAAGATTATAATGTAATTTCAATTTTTAATAGAAAAATACCTAGTAATACCTGTTCTACTCCAGGTCTTACATAAAATAAAAAAATTATTTAACTTCATTTTAAATTTTAATGTATAACTTCCTAGTTTTAACCTTTACCAAGGAACAGGCTACATGATACATCTGAGCTAAATTTCTTACTTTTTTATCATGTTTTTACCAAATCCTAAGAAAATGTATCTATGATTTTTCATGATAGTTTTTACTTAAAGTTCCCAACAGCTATTACATTCACAATTATCATAAAATTTATTTTGATTAGTCTCTGTCCTCAAATAGGTGTCTTAGAAAACATTTTGTTATACATTCTAAAATAATAATTGATAGAATAATTATTGGCTTTGTCCCCTCATAAAACACCTTTTATTCATTTATATTTTGTATTTATGTTTCCTTTATTAAATGTTATGACTATTCTTCAAAGAACAGATAAGTAGAGTATAGTGAAGAAATCTTAATTTTTTAATTGCGTTAAGAAGTTATATCCAGGTAGTATCTTCAGTGATGAGTCTTATCTTGATTCCAAGTCTCCACAGTTAATCCCCATCTTTTTTTTTTTTGTAATATGGCACCAACAAAGTGAATACTTTGTGTAAAGCTACCTATGTATCTCCAGTCTTCACTGTAGCCTTATGACTCCTGTATCCCTCATATAGTGAGCACCTCCTGTGTAATTTTGAAAGGTATCCCCTCTGTCTTCCGTTGCTTAGAATCCTGAAGGTCCAGTTCACTCTGACCATGTCCACAGCTATGTTTGATATCTCACCTCTCAGGGCACTCAATATTTAGCCCTCCAACTGGAGCCAACAGAATGAAACACATTTTAAAGCCATAGTATCTCACTATATTTGTCTCTTAATTAAAATACTTTAATCACACAAACTTCTATGTCTATGAAATTCATTATTCATATGTATTAAACTACTAGGGCTTTGCAAATAAACTGAAAATGCTTGCATTTTAAACTGTATCAAGTGAAAGCAAATGTCAGATAGATCATACTGACAGTAGATTGATTTAGTGGAGACAGTATACTACAAATGCATATGCACATAGGCTTTACAGAGAGCCTTGCATACAAAGTTGTCATGGTGGGCTCAGCCACCAGAAAACATCTAGAAAAATATGGTCACTGTCATGTATGAGAAAAAATATTTATACATAAACTTAAGAAAGTATAAATTATTGGGCACTCTATAATCAACATGTATCTATTTAGAAAATTCAGCTGATGTAAAATTGATGTTATCAATAATGCAAATCAATAATGCAAATCAAAAAAGCATTAATGGCTACAGTAAAAGGGAAAAACAACATATTATATAGTAATTCTCTTATTTTCGGCTCTTAGGACACCTTTATATTTAAAAACTGGCACTGTGTGTATGCACTAAATCCTTCCATAAAAATGAACTTTATTTGCAATTCAATAAAACATTTGATGGAAAAACTTTCCCATGCCAAAACAATTTATGAGAATAATGTTATTGTTTACAATTCACAAAACTTTTAAAAGATATCTAATTTCATATGACAATCGGATTCTGCATTCAATTTGTTTCAATTTCACATGTGATGTAGCCTCAGGAAAACAACACCATACACTTGAGAGAAAGCTTGAATATGTGAAGTAACATACTATAGCATCATTATAAAATTTGTAATCTCAGAACCTCAAAAGGGATATAGATGACTACACTCTGAAGATTGATATGGTAGGGATAAATAGCAATTAGAACTAAGAATGAATAAAATGAAATGAATAAAAAATTAAATCTTGGTAAAAGAAGTCACATAAATCTGCACTAATACAGCTATTAACCACCTGTGAACATTGCAGAGATGAAACATACGAGATCCAAATTGAGAAATACAGTAAGTATAAATAAAACACTTCTAAACTAGTAACATAAAAAAGAGGTAAAGTATCTTACTAAGTGTCTATATTGACTATATGTTGAAAATACACTAAAATTAACTATATCTCTATTTTTATTATTTAGAGAGGGGGAAGGACTCCTAAGCAACTCTCAGAAGATCCAGAGGCCCTTTACAGTAGTTCCAAGATGACAGGACCAGTGGTTTAATGTGAGGCCTGAAGATGTGATGCTGCTTGAGCCCTGTGGTACCAGGGATTACCTTGGTCACCCCAGCAATGCTGGGAGCCTCCAGGGCTACACCCAATAATGTTTGGATACCGTATGATGCTGGGGCTAGAACTGAGTTGGCTGCATGCCATAATGCACCCTAACTTCTGCACTATCGCTCAAGCCCATATTTTTATTCTTTGTATACTTAACTCACTTATAAAATTAAGATTTCTTCACTGTACTCGACTTATCAGTTTGTCCTTTGAATAGTCATAAGATTTAATAAAGGAAACATAAATATAAAATAGCTGTTAGAAAATTTTTAATCACCTATGAATTCATATTATATTTCAACTGTACAGACCTGATAGAAAAGATGAAAATTTTAATTACCTATGTGATTCATAATGTATTTCAATGGGATGAGAACACACTTTTCTAAAGTAAATCCAATCCAACATAGAATCCTTAAGAAAACAACAGAATTATTACTCTGACTCATAAATGCTTTCCATCATATTGAAGAAGAAATTTGTTGGAAAGGCAACAAACAAAGCTTATGAGATATCTCAAAGAATAAAAATGAATTTCTTTTGATAAGTGTAAAGGAACAATGCAAGTCTGTATAAACTGTTGCCCATACCCCACTTATTTTCAAAACCCAAAGATGAATTTTTGTTTGGTTTTGGGCCACATCCAGGGGTTCTCAAGACTTACTTCAGGTTCTGTGCTCAAGGATCTCTCTTGGTGGGCCTGGGGGACCAAATGGGGTGTTAGGAATAGAACTTGGGTTGGTCATATGTAAGGTGATACCTGCTGCACTATTGCTCTGGCCCCTGAGTGATGAATATTTTGACAACAGAATAAATATCCCTGACATCAATCATATCAAGCATTTATTCTTCAGCTTCAAGGAGCCCAGGGGCTACCTGTGATGCATGAAAAACTAATTTTACAAAAGAGGGTATAGCGATTTTCTGAGATACCAAGTAAAGGTCACTGTGCCAAAAGACTGCTGAAGAATTGTACATTTACATGCTGAGTTAAAATAAAAAACACCTAAGATACTCTTATTTTCCAGTTTTTAAAATAAACTGACCTGAACTACCAGTTAGGGCCACATCAGATGAGAAATCTCACTTATACTTAGCTTCTAGGGAGTCTATTTTAAGCACTGTTACTGTGTAAAAATATTTTTCCTTTTTCACATCTTTTTTTAAAAAAAGAGTTCCCTATTAGGATAGTGGATAAGAAAATCAGAAGAGCTAAAAAATTCTCTACATTCTTCCTTTAAGTTGTGAAAAGTTAGTTACCTCAAGGTGAGAACTTTCCTCTTAATAACACCAACTCTTGTGGAATTAATTCTTTTAAGTAATATAAACCACACCTCTCAAAGCAAACTAGGGAATATGGATGTGGTTTCTGAAACCAAGGTTTAACACTAAGACAGTCACAATGCCACTGATCTTATAAACAAAAATTAAAAATTAGCACTACTTACTATATTTTTAAGTTAGTTCTGAAGGTCAGAAAACAATGCAGCCTCACAGAAAAGCAAGGTGGCAGAGGCAATTTTATTCATTTATTTTATAACATTAGAGAAGCATTAGGTAAATTAATCTTCATAAATTTCTACATATCTATTCATCAGTCCATCTAGCTAAATGTGTGATTTGACACAGCCACAATCTTTGGCCATTTTGTTTAAAATAAATAAAGAAATAAATCTGGAGCTGTGGAGAGAGTTCAATGGCTAGGAGCCCTGAGTTTGATCGCCAGCACCATGTGCAATTAAAAATATAAATATGATATTCATTGTATCACTGTCACCCCGTTGCTCATCAATTTGCTCAAGTGGGCCCGCTTGAGCAAATCGATGAGCAATGGGATAACAGTGACAGTGAAATATGATATGATATATTATAATGTATATATAAATATTATATGTATTTCATAATACATTATTAATATCAAGCACCAAGGTGAGAACAGCTCCTGAACACTGTCAGGGGTGTACCCAAAACCAACCAATCAAACAAACAACCCAAAACAAAATAACTGATTCAAAACCAAGTTAGTTTGAAATACAGCACTCTTTAGTGACTGGATTCAAATTTCAAATTGACTATTCAACTTAGCTGAATTAGTCAAAGTTCAATAGTTTCTATTTTTAACAAGCAAGTTCATATATTACACTCATTTCCCACAAAATATTTTTGACTGCTTCCTGAATTGCAACAAATCACAAAAATCAAGTTAGGAATAGCTATTTATTCATATAAATCTTAGCAGTCTAATATAATACAAGAGGGGATCCTTCACTCTTAGAGTAAATTACACCAAGAAAAAATACGGAAATCAAAGCTTCACAGAGTTTTCTCAGATCCACCCACCTTCTCACTCATCTTCTGCTGATCTTTCTCTATTCTCTCATCCTTAACTCTAACTAAAAATAATCAAGTTAATTCCTAAACATTATGCTAAAATAAGCTGCTATTCTGGCAACGTCAGCTGTATCCCCTTTACAAAGCTATTTCCTCTTCACAAAGAAACTCATCTGAACCCAGCAAAACACCAGCCCTGAAAAATCTCACAAGGAAGTGATATCCTAATTCAGAGAGGATGAGTTGAGAGTGGGGAAGAGAGATGGTTGATAAAGGCAATGCACAATAGGTTCTGAAGCATCATAACAGGAGGCTGTAAAGCAACGCAGCAAAGCCATAGAACATGAACTGAGGGGAGGGCTGGCTTATAGTATTCACCTATAGATGTTGGTTTGCAATAATACTATCTAAAAATAAGTGCTGACTGCTTCAAGGTTCTTTTCTAAATGCTTTACGTGTATTAATTTAGTGTTTTAAGCTACTCTACAAGGTAGGTTCTAAGACTATTTTTCCTGTTTTATGAAAGGAAGTTATAAACAGCAAAGCAATTTCACTCTTGACACTCTTTTGGAGTTTCACAACTTACAATGACCACTTTCATAATGACAGTTTTCCTGCAAGCGTGTTCTAACACCTTGAATTAATCACAAATGGGAGTGAAATCAGAAACTACATAAAGGTTCTGCACCTTAAAAACTGGACAGTCTAGATCCCACTCAAAATTAGATACCTTAGGTAAATATTAAGAGTAATAGCCTTCCAATTCCATGTGCTAAGATTCTTACACTATTTTCAATAAGATTGCTTTATTTTACATAGAACTTAATGATTTATTCTTATCACAATCAAAACAATCTGATACCCACAAACACACCTTTCTCTCCCATAACAGTATTCTCTCCAGTGACAAGTAGTTCTATCTCTTCAACAATATTGCTTCTGGACCACTTTTCTCAAATGGAAACACTGCAGGTTATTTGAAGCACATGGCCTCTGACCTCAGATACAGGCTATCTAAAATAAGGGAAAAGCACAAGCCTCGAGTCAGAAAAATCTCCACATTAAACCAAACTTCCTAGAGATTTCACCAACTGGCAAAGTATATATAACACCTGACTCTCTTCCATGAAATGGGACCAGTACCTTTGCCATCCCAGTGGTGGTGATACAAATGTTTGGGGATATAATTAACTGAATAAATGAAATATGGAAAATGCTTAATATAGATTTGGTACTAGAATTTATTTATGCTAGTAATAAGTAGTCCACATACATGTATACAGCATATTTTTAAATATCTGTGGTTTATTAAATTGCTCAAATGCCTGTGCCACTATCTCTGCCAGTCCTTTCTATCTCACCTTTTCTTTTGAAAATAAAGGATAAGGACTGGGGATGTGACTCAGCAGTAGTGTTTGCACCTTGCATGTGTGAAGCTCTGGGTTCAATTCTTGGCACTGAATAAATAAATAATAATAAAATTTAAAAACATAAAGGAAAAATGCAATAGAGATGAACAGAATTTATGTATGTTCACACACACATAATGTTTTCTAGATGCTGTTCCTTGAACTGCCTTCTGACATAAATACTTTCTCTCAGATAAATTGTCTGGAAATTTGAAGATCCATTTTCTTCATTAATCTTCCTTGTGTTTATTAGGAGCCACAAGTAAATTCTTGCATCCCTGACACATCATGCCCTGGCCACTCCACCCTGGCTGGTATCTGCCCATCATCATAGGTACAGACCACAAACCTCCTCCCTTCACCTTCTTTCTCTAACTCTAATCCACCTACTTCTAGTTAAAAAATTCAAGTGACTTCCCACTAATCACAGAAAAAAAAATGTCCACACTTTTCTACCTACTGCTCTAGCTCCAGGCCCCATGCAATCATACTTACCTCCCACCAGCTCACAGCAAGCTTCCATGGGGCTTGCTTTATTATTCCCCAATTCTTCCCTTTCAGCCTTGTTCATGTTGTTTTCCCCACTAAATTACTTTTTCCCCCCGCTTACTTTTCCCTGCCCAAATCCTATATTCCTTCTATGGCTAGTCAGCCTTAATACTTATCTATATTCCAGATCTTTCTGCACACATGAATTTCCTCCCTCTGGTTTTCTATAGAGCAAATGTTTCTGTGGCTTGTTGTGGCATTTGCATATTGTTTTGCTTTGTTGTTCTCAAGTGTCTTGCCAGCATTGCCTAACCCAAGACAGGAACTTTTATTTTCAACCATATCTTTGCAGCATCTGGCCAAAGATATGGTCAAAGATATTGAAGCTATTAACAATAACTAACAATAGCTTCAATAACTGATAGTACATTTTGACCCAGCAGCTCCATCAAGCCCACTTTTACATACCTGATACAATGTATATAAAATCATTCCTTTTACTCACTTCCTATCAAATCCTTTCCAGGCATATTACGCTTTCCCTCAAGCTCTTCTTCCTTTAATCTTCCACCAACTTGACAAGCTTCTTCACCTGCATGATTTACAAACTTACCTTCCAAATCCAAAACTGATATCTATTTCCTTTTGCCTCCTTGACCAAGGAAGTCTAGCTCTTTTTGAACCCACTTCTTTCTATACTACCCATCCTTGTCCCTCTTCCTTTCACCTGATTCAAGTGCTAAAGTATTCATTTAAACTCATACTTGTCAGTTACTCCTGCTCCTTCTTCAACCATATTTTCCTTCACTATTCACCACACTATCCCTAACATCTGAATTACATCAGCAATTGTTCACTCTATATTATCATCCTCAGCAAATTCTATAGTATTAGCACCTCCACCCCCTACACTATTTCAAATCCTTTCTTTTCCTCTACCCTGTGACATGTGTTATAATCTCTCCATAGCAGCAAGGCAAAATCTGAAACACTGGTTGTCCTCTGAGAACTCTATCTTGAGTCACTTGAGTATCTGACTTAGAAGCTCTTAAACTGCCATTACTCTCCATTCTCCTACCACCTCTGATTTCTGTCTGCCTTCTCTCACACATCTAATCCTTTGCAAATGCTTTCCGGTCCATTTCAAATGCTGTTCCATAAACAAAATAGACTTAGGATAATGGAGTTAAATATAGATTCTGTGAGCTTCTAATTCAGTTTAAAGACCTCAATTTACAGTTTTCGCTACACTCAGGAAATTTTTAAAAATACAAAAGGATGCCTGATCCTGCATTTAGGCCAGAACACAACATATTTCAAAGTTTCCAGGTAGTTCTGCATCTAAGAATAGAAAAACAATGTCTGAAAATCAGGTCTTTAACATGCTCCTAAGGTATCTGCCATTGGTTAGGTTCCAGACAATTACATCAGGCTTCCTTCACACATAGATTTTAGGATAATTTTCCAGATGCTCTCTCCAAGATCCTCAATCTCACCCATGTACCTTTCTTTAAATTTCCAGGACATATCTCATCTCCTCAAGCTTAATAACGGTCTTCATCATCTGGCCAGCTTCTTGTTTTAATGAAACATCATTCTAGATATGTTCCATACTACAAAATGTGTGGCTGCTACAGTAATTTTTAGTAAAAAGCTAGCACTATGAGGCTACATTAATTGAGTTGTAATCTCTACACAGAACAATGTACATGGGATAAAAAGAATTGCTAAAATTATTCAAAGGGGTAAACAAAAGTTATTGACCACAATCACATTTTTAAACGTAGCTAAATACTCAATATAATGCACAAGGAGGTTGAGAAACAACCAAACAGGCAATATGCTGTCTTCCCAAGTCCACTCCACCTTCCCAGTCATTCCCCACCTACCAGGAGCTCAGTAGTCCCAACACCCAGGCTTTCTTGCCTCTGGAGAATCAAGAACACACCCGCTTGTCCTATGCTTTCATTGCTCAGAATTTCAGCTCTGAAAATCTCCCTTTGACACACACATATTTGTTAATAAATCTCTCTCTCTCTCTCTCTCTCTCTCTCTCTCTCTCTCTCTCTCTGTTCTTCAAACTCTTGCTGCAAACCTGAGAGGGAGGAAATCTTTTTTTTTTCTGTCTTAAGTGAAACACACACACACACACACACACACACACCACGCGCGCGCCAGACTCCTGTCAATTTAAAGAAGAGCCACAAATTGTGAACACCATTTCAAAATGTTATAAAAATAATGCTGCCAGCCCTGAAAGACCCTGCAAAGCACCCAAAATTGCCTCCAGATCTCAAGTGTTTCTATGCATCCTCTTTTAATTTCACCTGTTGTTTCAAGGTTTAATGCAAGATTTTTGTAAAAAAAAAAAACAACTTCCTGAATTCTATTTTAAGTTTGACCAGTAGTATAAATTCATAATCCTTTATTCACAATTCCAAAATCCTGTAGGTTCTTCAAATGAAAAAGTTTTTGGGACTCACTTGATCACAAAATATGTATCTGACCTTAAACTCTGAGCAACCGACCTGATTGGAACAAATATGAAGCTTCCTTATATGCATTGCATTTACCTCATTCCATCTCACTGTAATTTCAAATATGCTTGATTGTGAGGAATGGGTCAGAACCACACTGTGGCTACTGTGTATAATATATCTATAAACTAAAGCTCCTTATATGCATTGCATTTACCTCATTCCATCTCACTGTAATTTCAAATATGCTTAATTGTGAGGAATGGGTCAGAACCGCACTGTGGCTACTGTGTATAATATCTATAAACTCTCTAAAATCTGGAGGAAAGACTTCTGACTCCCAATACCAGCCCCAAGGGTTTTACATATTACAGACACATGTCTATACTAGGTCCATTTCTACAAGATTTCCCCACACACACCCCTTAAATTTTTCAGTTAGACAGAGACAAATATGTTCTGGGGATGGTACTCACTTAAAGACCTAAACCCACTCATGCAGCTGTTCCTGTAAGTATATGTATATGCTGTTTGAAACAACTGACTTACAAATGAACTGCTGAAACACGACCAATTTGTGGGTTGGCACTACATATAGACCTCCAACAACCTCTGAAAGTCTCCGCTGGGTCTGCAAGCAACTGGGCAGCAAATTCCTTCAACGCACGTCCCAGTCAAATGAAAAGGAGGGATAAGGAGGCAGCAAGAGGATGTAGATAACAACCGATTGTCATCTTGGTGACTGCTCTCATTTTTTCCCCCCACATTTCACGCACTCCACACTGCGGCACCCACAACAGAAAAAGCAATTTTTCAGTTATCGGTTCTTAAGACATTTTCCCCGAAACCTACCTAATCAAACATTATTCCTAATACTCATATTTGAAAGCAGAGTGGGCTATTTTAGTAGGTTCTTAGTCATTTAAGAGGGAGGTTTTACGAAACGAATTCAAGTGGGAATAGAATACAATGGATCGTGTTCTCTAAACTTTTACTATTCTGTCACGCACTGCGGCAGGTCAAGTCATGGTCTGTAAAACGGACGAAAGCAAAACTTTCCGGCAGGAGTGAAGATGTCAAATCAAAATCGCAGAATGGGGTTCGGTTACAAAGTGCCACTGTCATCATAACCAGCAGTAAAAACGGGGAAAGGAGGTGGTGGTGGGGGGAAATGTGCGGGAGGGGGGTGCTGTCCCATGACATCATCTGGCAGCATGCAGTTTGAAGCCTTGACAGCGCCCTCCGAATCATCCCTTAGAAAACCCAGCTGCGAAAGCATCTCCGTGAAGCTTCCAGAACTCGAGTTGAAATAAAAGGTTAAAAAAGCCTCCCCACCTGACGTCACATGTCTGTACCATAGGAAAAGAGAAAACCCTCGCCCAGGCGTCTCCCTCCCACCACCCCAACCGCGCCGCAAAGGTCACCATTAAGCGACAACTCGCGGCCGCGAGTCGGTTTGGTCCGCAGGGGGAAGGGAAAGACACGCGAAGGAAAAGGATGGTGGTGGGGGGGGGGGTGCAATCCCCGCGCCCCCAAAGCTGCAGGCATGCACCTCAGGGGGAAACCCACTCCCGCCTCCCCACACCTTATCTCTCCCTCCAACGGGGGGGCCTTTTTTCTTTAGAAAAAGTGGGGGTCCCCCGCCCACCAGGAAATGATGGAGCGTGGCCATCGGAAGCGGCCACCTCGATATTTCCCGAGGATGAAAGGCACAAAAAAGAAAGAGAGAAAGAAAGAAAATCCCCAAAGTGTTCCCACGAGGCACAAACTCCGCGATCTCCGCCCGACGCGGGGCGACTCGTTGGCTCCCGGGGAGGAGCGGCGCGATCTCCGCCCGTCCCTCGCCCGCCCGGGTCCCCCCCCGGCCGACGGCAGCCGTCGGGGCGCCCCCGTCCAGCCCGACCCGCGGCACCTACCGCAGTGGCGCCGGCGGCCGCGAGGGGCGGCTGCTTGTCGCGCTCGGCTTCCTTGGCTTTCCTCTCCTCGGGCGCGGCCGGCGGCGCGGCGGCCGCGGACCCCCGACCCGCCTCACTCATGTCGGGACCGGGGCGGCTGCAGCGAGAGGCGGCGGCGGCGGCGGCCGGGCTGCTGCGGGCTCTGCCGCGAGAGGGCTCTGGGCCGCCGCTCCCCGCGCCGCGCCGCCGCTCTGCCCCCGCCGCGCCAGGCCCCGCCCCGCCGCCGCCCCCGCGCGGCCGCAGCCCCGAGCCCGGCCTCCGCCCGCCGCGCGCCCCGCCGCCGGGAACCCGGCCCGGCCGGCGCTGGCGCGGGGTCGCCGCCTCCCCCTCGCCCGGGCCCGGGGCCCCGAACGCGGCTACCGCGGCGGCCGCCGGGCCGCCATATTGTTGGCCGCCGGTCGCCCGAGGTGGCGAGGAAGGCGACGGCCGGCCGGACGCTGAGGAGCGTCGGGGGTCGGCGGGCAGCCGGGCAGCCGGGCGAGGCTGGCGAGGGGCCTCGGGTGCTTAGACTGTGCCCACGGAAGACGTGTTGGGTCGGGCTCCCGCCAGGGTCGCCTGCGTTCGCGGGGGTCGGGGCGGGCGGCCCTTTCCTCCCCTGGCCCCGGGGTCTGGTCTTGTCCCCGCCATCCCCTGCCCGCGCGTCCCGAGGAGACGGCCTTTCTCTCCCTGACCCTTTTCCTTCACGCCGTGGTCAGCCCCTCCCCCTCCCCCCAGCGAAGAGCCTGGTGGGAGTGTGTGCGGGGGGCTGTGGGGTGAGGTTCCAACCTTGCCCCCACTCAGGGCAGGGTGAGGACTTGGCGGCCAGGCCACACTTTTCCATTCCCGTTTCCCCTCTGGACGGCCAAATCCGCCTCCCCCGCTCGTCCCCACGCGCCTGCAGCCGGCTCCCTCCCAGCATCCTCTAGCTGCCTCCTTATCCCTTTTTTTGTTCCTTTCCGTTTATAAGTTACAGATGGACAGACCCAAACTCTGCTGCATAATCCTTAATGTCAACTCATTATAAAATATGGGTACGCACTGAGGAGGAAAGCTCTTAATCATGATATTAAAACAACACCCCACCCCCAGCCCCAAGTCACAGAGACAATTTCCTTTTCCTTTCCTTACCGCCCCCTCCTTTTCCCTTGCTCAGTCTACTGGAGCGACTGAGACACCTGCTGATCTAAGAGAGGGAAGGAGGAACAATGAGCCGCGTCGCCTATTAAATAGGAAAAAGAGGAATTTCTCACATTCAGATCGTCTGGTTTTTAGCTTGTGAATTAGTTATTTGATGCCCAGATACAGATAGAAGAACCAAAAATACCTCTACCCCAAGCCTAAAGGTGGCCTTTGTGTTATCTAGAGTTTTACGTAACTGTTATTAGCATGCTATTAGTACTAGTTACAGGGAATTATTGAGGTGAGGTTACAATGTATATAATTAATATTCAAAGATTGTCAGCTAAATAATAAACTCCGACTTTTATTATAGACTTTCTATATTTTAATATGGCTGCTGTCATCAGCTGCTTAAATGTTAATTAAGTGAAGAGTCCAGAGTAAGTGCTGTATATTCAGCAGAAAGTATTTCAGTGCTTTGGGGGGAAGTGATGTATATAGACATTGGTTTGACGCATTCTCCTCTTTTTTCTATTTTCCCTGAATTCTCAGGATTTTCTTTTAAGCCTTTTCTGCTCACCCTAGAGAGGTGCATACAATTATTTTCTGCTTTTACCACACCAGCATGCTGATCTTTTGATATAGTAAGTCAAACGTTATTTTATGAACGGAAGTCTTTAACTTCAAAATTGTCTGCGCTACCAAACTAGGTTGATAGAAAAAATACTAGGGAGGATAGAACAAATACTGGGGGGAGTATACTCTTCCCTATTGTTTTCAGCTAGACTTAGTAAAATTGCTATAAAAATGCTTGGATGAGAAACTGCTTGAATTGAATGCCTTCTGCTTGCTTTTTCATGTGTGAGACTAAATAAAAGTGTGTCTGTATGTCTAGTCACATTCAGTAGGGGAAAAATGCTTAGATATTGGCAAAACAAAGCAAGTCGGAAATTTTAATTCCAGCTACTGCTCTCGAGTAGATCGTCCATTTTTTTAAAAAAATGAACCCACTGATTAACTCTACTGTGAATTTTATACTAACATGATAAGTAATTCATGGATTTAAGTTTTCCCATTAAATACATTGTTGCCAACGCAATGCCGGTTCCTCCTACATGCACCTGTCCTTCAGAATGGGAATTGGAAGGGGATAGAAACTGCTGGAAAGCTGCAGAGTGATGGCTCCAGAGGGATTTATGGGTTTCAGAAACACACTCAGAACTACCACAACATGCTTCTTTAGGAAAAGTGGAAGAGAGCGCGTGCCAGCTCATCCCTATTTAGGTGTGGAGAAGATGCTTTTCACTTCTATTGGGTATTAGAAATGCAACAGTGACCCGGGCAGCCAAATATACTTATTTTCCTAGGAAAAACCATGATTCAGGAGAAACATTTCACCCTCATGTTCCAATAAAAAAGTTGAGCTCAACAGTTCTACTGATGGGGAGTTGATGTTGGAGACTGGGGAGATTAGACAGTTGGTCATCTCCCTGGAAGGACCAAACTAAGTAATGGAAGATCTAACTTAGAACTAAGTCTGTCGGCATCACACACTGTGATAACCTAGTGAACAATAGCTAAGGAAGTGATATGTAACTCACAACTCACAACTCTACAAGATATGATGGATTTTCTTTTTAAAAGAGAATATCTGTCATTTCAACTGCTATGAATTAAACGGGGGAATACACTTATTTTTGGCATATTGTTACTGTTAAATACATTGAATTCTTAAGCGCAATTGCTAGAGGTTTTTGGTATTACTATTTTTAAAATAGTTTTTTTATTCCATAAGTAATACATTGTCATGACAAAGAAAAGTAGAAAAAACAGATTAACAAAATAACGAAAATTAACTCTGGATCCTACCCAGCTTTAGGTAATTGAAAAGACTATATCTTGGCAAATAGCCTTTTTGCTATCTTTTTATTTTATCTGTATATCTTGTTTCTTGCTTTTTATAAAAGCAGCATACTGAAAATACTTGGAATCTGTGCAACTCATTCTTTAGAATACTCTTAGTGATGTGGTAAATCTTTCTTTAGAAAACTTTTTTATTCAACCAAGATTGGTGAATAGAGTGCATGAACATGAAACTATTTTCAGTCAGAAAAGTCTTAAATTCATTCTTTCTATTTGAGTTTCATGACCATTAATTTAGTCAAGGACCTTTGTACAATAGTATCCAGAATAGTTCAGAACTTGCTAAATAGCCTTGCCTTCAGTGGTTTGCCTGTTCTAATTGTTAGCAGAATGACTTCTCAAAATACATAACTTCTGCCAATTTTGTTTTATTTTGGAGCCACACCAGACTGTGCTCAGGGCTTAGTCCTGGCTATTTTACTGTTAAGGATCACATCTGGTG
This sequence comes from Sorex araneus, assembly GCF_027595985.1. NCBI lineage: Eukaryota > Metazoa > Chordata > Mammalia > Eulipotyphla > Soricidae > Sorex > Sorex araneus. Next base: position 35,126,607 of record NC_073312.1, read on the forward strand.
GGACTTGGGGGACCCTATGCAGTGTTGGAAATCAAATGTGGATTAGCTACATGCAAAGCATGCCTTACCCACTAAACTAGCTCTTAGGCACAACTTGCCAGTTTTTTATTGAAAGATACATCAATTATCTTTTAAACTCAATCGTTGGTATAACATTCATCTAAGTTTTTTACAAAGGCATTTCTTTTTCTGTTTCTTTTTTAAATTTTTTATTAGTGAATCACTGTGAGGTACAGTTACAGATTTACAAACTTTCATGCTTGCATTTCAGTCATACAATGGTCGAGTACCCATCTCTCTACCAGTGCCCATTTTCCACTACCAATGGTCCCAGCATCCCTCCTCCCCACCCTGCCTCCGTGGCAGGCCATTCCCTTTTGCTCTCTCTCTCCTTTTGAGTGTTGTGGTTTGCAATAGAGGTTTTAAGTGGCCATCATGTTCGGTCTCTAGTCTACTTTCAGCCTGCATCACCCACTCTGAGCGGGCCCTCCTAGCACCCTTTACTTGGTGGTCCTTCTCTATCTGAGCTGCCACAAAGGCATTTCTAAATTAGAATAATTTCTGTTGCCAAAGCATACTGTTCATACATGAATTCATATACCGATTGCATTACATTCTGGTTACCTAACACCGCAGAATAGGTATGCTATGACATATAGGACAAAGGCAATGTTTCAGTATTCCTTGAATCTCTGACTATCACCCACCTAAAATGTGCTACTGAGGCACCTCACAGAGTAAATTAAATAAAATCATCTTCTTGCTGATGTTTTTAAATAGATCTGGGGGAAATTTCCTTAGAGGTGTTAGAAAAACGTCCTGAATGATGATGATGCCTTCTTTGAGGTGATTGGGTCTTGGCATTGCTTCTTAGAAGTCTTTATCTTCCAGAGCAGGGCTATACAATAGGATTCTGCAGTGGTGGAAGGTTCTATAAAAACCATAGTTAATATTCAACATGTGGTTATTGTGACTGAGAAATAATTTTTAATTTTAGTTAATATACATTTGATTATAGTGTTATACTTTAGCCCACTGATATACCTAAAGCAGCACACATGTGTTTGGTTTTAACATACTTGCCTGTATTCTCTTATGTACATTCTCTGTCCCTCTCAGAGAGCTCGGCAAGCTACCAAGAGTGTCCTGCCCGCACGGCAGAAACTGGCAAGCTCCCTGTGGCATATTCAATATGCCAGATACAATAACAATAATGGGTCTCATTCCGCCTGACCCTGAAAGAGCCTTCAATATGGCACCATTTGGGAGGACGAATAAGGAGAGGCTGTTAAAATCTCAGGGTTGGGATGAATGGAGACATTACTGGCACCCGCTTGAGCAAATAGATAAACAACAGGATGACAGTGATACAGTGATACATTTGATTAACTGTATGTTATAAGTAGCCACCATATTGGATATCATATATGTTCAATCATATATTGAACATCTTGACTTTGAAAGTCACATCTTGACTTTTGAAAGACGATGCCAAAATAGAAGCATGCTTATTAATGAGCTTTACAGTATTTTAATCTAATTCTTCAGAATATATACAAACAGACCATTATGGAGGGCTGATCTAAAAGAACTCGGATAGTAAACCTAAAGGCTAAATAACATTTTTAAAATACTGTTTTTTAATAGAATCTTGATTTAATTTTGGATAGCAGGATGCCCAGTAAGAAATGGTTTATAATGGGATTATTTGCAGCTAGAGTTGGTCATGAGACATAACTCTGACCAACGAGGTAAAAGTGAGAAATTTTAGGGTAAGTTTTTACTACTCTTTACCTGAGATAAGTACATCATGTGTGGATATGATCTTGTAAACATGGAGGTGCAAGTATGAAGATGAATGTCAAAATGCAAAGGCTAGTGTCATGGAATGACAAGAAATATGGAACATTACTTAGATTGTGGAACAGATGTATCATGTTTGAGTGCTTGTTGTGAGACAAACAATAAAACTGGTAGTTATGGAAATGGGTTTTCAGTTCTGAATCTCCCTTTTTCATGTAGATTGGGTTGTGTATTATTTTTAGGAGTCTATTTTGTATGATGCTATAGAGGTGGAACTTTCCCCATTTATAGATGTGAAAATTTAGGAATCATATCTAGTTAGTTGTAGGGATTCATTTCCTTACTTCCAACAAAGAATATTTGAAACGTTTGTGGGGGTAATGGGTGTGTAGTTTATTTCCTTTGAGACCCTATAATTGTAGACCGTTTAAGATGCTATGCATTTGTACTGATGGCTTACTGAGCGTTTTCCTGCTCTCTGACATCCTAATGGAACATTTTTCTCCAGAGATTCTGTAGCAATAACCTTTTAATAAAGTGGCAACCTAACTTTAGCATCTTTAACAAATAGTTTCTGTTCCCCCTATAGAGATTTAGGAGGAGATATAGAGAATACCAAGCTTTTCATACAAACTCCTGGCCCATTCAGTTTAACAAATACTGAATGGGTCAATAGTCAATCCTTCCTTTTACTTTGGAAGACTCTGCAAATGTTATTATGTTACAGTCTTATTTTGGTCAGGAGGACAGCAGAAAGGACATTCTGGAATGATTAAAAAATTCCATATTGTTTAATCACATCAGCATTGAAAATTACTTAGAAGGTAAGGGAGATATGAAATTTGCCAGTACCACTATTTAGATAGATAAATGAACACTGATGGGAAGGAAACCTCCTCCAGAATAAAAGGAGATACATTAAACATTCCTGAAATGATTATCAGATTTTTCTTCATAGGAGGCAGAAATGGTGAGTCATTATATAAGCCAGCAATTCCCTAGGACACATGGACTGCCGACAGGAGGGCACCCTCTAGAATGTAAAGGAGTTGTTGGCTATAGGATCCATGATAATGCATCCTGTATTGTAAGACTCATATCTTATCCCTGACCCTTCTTTTCATTGTGAAGGATCTTGGTTTGATGATAGTATATAGATATGATATAGATATAAATATTTATAACATAGACTATAAATATGTATAAACACATCAAAACAACTTGAAAAATGCTATTAATATAAAAGTATTGATATGCTGGTAATAATGTTCCTGGTGAAAATCAAGTTCCCTCACTACCTTGATACTCAAATGCTTTTAGAATTATACTAACTATAAACCTCACTTGGGAATAAACTTTTAAGGACAAATATCGATTCATAGTGATGGTCCTATTTTTTGTTAGATTCTGTTGTTCATGGTTGCCACTGAGGTACTTTTCTATAAGCTCAGAAAATCTAGACTGAATGTCAATGCCCTAAGCATTTTCCAGCTGCAAATATCATGGCATCTTAATTTCAGAATGTCTTCCTGACTACTTTTTTATGTCGATAGAATCAATAATCCAATCACCAATTACCTAGCCTTATTGATAACTTATATAGCAGGTGACATATTAGGTTGGGTGCCTAGGATATACAAAACTATACCCCAAAACATTCACAATGTTGCACAATGGATCTTAGGCATTGTCTGCAGCAAACTCTCTTGCTCTCTTGGTAACTTATTAAAATGTAGACTCTCATTTACAAGTGAGACATAAATATAGACTTTAACCAGAGATCAGGGCTGTCAAGTTGCAAATTATCAGGTGCAGTTGAGAGAGGGATGAGCCTTCATGTATTCTATGAGGATGGTACCCTCCAGAATGTGAGTGTACCATCTATGGAATTGTAGTCTGGGAAATCCCAAAGGCATGGTGGTGTCTTCCCAACATCTAATTCTTTCTCTTTTGGTTTATCCCCACCCCCATCCCAGGTACTTTAAGAGATAGTGTCTCCATGTACTGAGATAAGGGTGGATGCAAAGCTCAAAGGTAATCAATCAACTCTATTTCTTAATCACAATAACTCAGGAATGAGCACATGACCCAATTCAGGCTTTCAAGAGGTAAAGAAATATTTCCTGGGAACTTTCAGTGGAGGATGCTTCCCTATAGGGAGACCTTTCAGAAATAACCTCCACTCTCTTCCAAGATGTGCCAAGAAAGCAAATTCCCAGAGATATAGGGAATTATCTTTAGAGTGAACCTGAGGACAAAGACACAGATCAATGGGCTGAGCAAATGCTTTGCACGCAGGAGACCTGGGTTCAAGTCCCACAACTGCATGGTCTCCTGAGCACCACCAAGAGTAATGTTGAAAGCTGAAAATAGCCTATGGCACTGGTGGGTATTGCATAAAGACAAATGAACAAAATTCTCCCTAACAGAGAAACTGATGCCATAGTGGTTAGGTTAGAGAGGAAGACACACAAAAGAAAATAAACTATTTAATGGTATTAATGAACCACTAAATTCTTTTGAGTCATTTATTCTTTTGAGGGAAAATATTGTGATGTGTATGTGTATGTTTCTTGTAATGAAATAAGTCCTACCTGTTCTGATAACTTTGAGGTGGATTCAGGAATCCTTGTTTTGAATAATCTATTGCAGGTAATTCTGAAGTAAATTATAATGGACCAAGTCTCAAATATTTATATGATATCATTTCAGAGAGTAGGGGTGTTTGGCTCTGAAACTTACTCTTGAAAATTCCTTTTAAAATACTATATTAAATTTTTTAATGTTTAAATCATATTTAATAAACTGAATTTTGAAGTTTTGAGTCATTTGAGTCAAAATATCTACCCAAATATAAATGGTCTTGAAACATAAAATCATAATTTTTATGTTTTGCTCTCATAAAAAATAAATGACTTGCCACCACAATGACCACAATTTTATGCCTCTTCTGTGGTGAAGTGGAAAAAATAGATTTTAAATAATCATTACCTAGTGAAAATTGAACTGTCAACTCCTATAGTCAACATCCATACCAGAAAATTTAAACAAAACTATTCCTATATATTTAACTCTATAGAAACAAAATTGCTACATAAAATTGGTATGCACCATTATCATCATTTTACTCTTTTAGATAGCAGCTTATTTCAATATTCTGATGCTGAAAAAGCAAAATGCTAAAATGTAATGAATGACAGATGAAAGTAAAACAGTACTGTTTGTTAATCCATATCTTAGAATGTTTGGGTTAGTTTATCCTAGACTAACTCTGACAAGATTTCATTAATTCAGCAAGGAGTAACAACTCAAATATTAACAACAGTTTTCCTTGAAGTTACTTTTCATATCAGAGATTAACTCTTTACTGTCCTAAAAGATAAAAACATGGAGAAAAGAAACCAAAACAATCTTCTTTAAATGTTGCTATAAAACTCTGACATGTGCTATTGAAAGATTTCTGCTTCATTAAAGAAAACAACTCTACATTGCAAAAACCTTATCTGTGGTGTGGGTTTGAAATCTTCTTGGCTGACAACAAAAGCTCTTTAAATGATTGTAGCAGAAATTCCATTGATCTGTATAGTGGGAAGAATTCCTACAATGGTCTCCAAGGATGACTTTTCCTCACCAGGATCCTATGAATATGATGAGATCTGACCTCCCTTGTTGTGTTAGTTGGCAGAGTTGACCTAAAACAGTCAATTATTCATAAGGGCTTTGTAAAGTCTTACAGGCCCTGAAAGGTGGAGTGTTTTTCTGACTGACAGTGGAAGTTGGTGAGATTGAAAGTGTGAGAAGGTCTTCATGTGCCATGGCTAATGTTGATGATGCTGCAGGAGAAGAAATGTGACTTTCAGGAGGTGAGAGTGAGGTACCAGGGATATCCACCCAGCAGACAAGGGTCTCTGCCAACAACTTAAGTAAACCTAGAAGCAGATTCTTCTGAGAACTCTGCACAAAAACCCAAGTGGCCGACACTATGTCTTAGGCTGGCAAAAGCCTAAGCAGGAAATCCAGCCAAGCTACCTAGAATTCTAACTTATCATAAATGGGCACTAGATTAATCAGTTAAGTTTGTGGCAATGCTTTATATTGTAATTAAAGACTAATGATTAAAGCAAACAAACAAACAAACAAAAAACCCAAACCAGAAAATCAACCAGCACACTCAAGGTAGAGGGGACCACCAAAAAAGTTATTTCAAACTGTGGGATGACCCGTTATATGAGTTCTCATAACTGAATGTGGATGTCATGAAATTTTGTTTGAAAATGAATGTATAGTGAAGCTTCAGTAAATGTTTGATTTGTGTACATGACTTATATACCTGGTGTTGTATAAAAATTTGCTAGACAAAAGAGGTCATGAACGAAAAAAGTTTAAGAAGTTCTACCAAAAAGGAGATCTCCATACACAGGAAACAGTATCTATCTATAGCTGTTTTGATCTTTAAAAAATTTTAAAGAAAGTCATGCATTTAATTTTCCAGTGCTGCTATATAAGTCTACTTGATTGTTACAATCATCAAATTTCTATTTTTAATCATTTTAATATTAACACTTCTCCTCTTTTGTTCACTATTTTCTCTAACACCAAGAACAGAACCTGATTTCTTAACCATGTCATAAACATATATAAGTAAATGATTTGGGTTAGAGTAATTCAAATCAGTATTATGAAAATATTTACTCAATTGCTTCCAACTATGTGTGATTTAAGTTTATTAGAAAATGGTAGTGTGTTTGCCTTGCACGTGGCTGACCCAGGTTCAATTCCTCCGCCCCTCTCAGAGAGCCTGGCAACTACGGAGAGTATCCCACCACACAGCAGAGCCTGACAAGCTACCTGTGGCGTATTCGATATGCCAAAAACAGTAACAACAAGTCTCACAATGGAGATGTTACTGGTGCCCACTCGAGAAAATCGATGAGCAATGGGATGACAGTGACAGTGACAAAAAGATATTATACACTTATCTGTATGCAAAAATGCAGTGAGTTTGGCCAAATCACTTATTTAAGTAAGTATGTAACTGTTAGCTAAATTGTAGTACTCATTCTGAGTGTTTACCATGGGAAGGTATCTCTCCAAAGTTTAGAAATTATAAATGCAACTGTAAATCAGCCATGTTAGGAGAAACTGACTGAAAAAAAAAGCAGGATTCACAGTCACAGTGATTGGAACACATTCAATTCTTGTCTGTTTAATGAAACAAAATTTATAGAACACCTACCACCTGCTGTGTGAGGTAAGGTACCTGAACAGATACTCTTTGGATTATGAGAAGGAGTAACAGCCATCTTCGTAGAATTTCCAGTCTAGGAGGGAAGCAAAGGCATGTACCCACATAAACACAATAAGTGTAGAAGGTGAGGATGGTCAGAAGGAGCAAAGAACCATGAAAGCAAAGTTCTTGGGGAGATTTTTTACGTCAGGAAGGGCAGGGTAAATCCCATCTAGGAAGCTTCCCTTGGCCCCTTCTCAATAATTACCAAGTGGAGATCCTCAAAGTTTATTTAAGTGTACAGAGGAGATCATCACATTACAAGCTTGTTCCTTATATTCTTGACCCATCAGAGATATCAAATATAAACAGAAGCAAAACCAGCTATAGAATTGCTATGCTTCAGAAATAGACATGCAAAAATCATTTAGACTGAAAATCTCACTTGAGTTATAAAAGTCTTTTAGTGATTCATCCCATAAATGCTTATTCCTTTATCCCTCAGCTTTATCTTACATACTTAACTTCACCCTGGGATTGCTGTGGATGATCAAGCATTTTATTTTATTTTAATTATTAATCAGGGTTTATTTGTTTTGTTTGTATCACCATAAGATAAAGTTACAAAGCTTTCATGATTGAATTTCAGTCATACAATGATCAAACACCCATCCTTTCACCAGTGTACATTTTCCACCACCAATGTCACCAGTCTCCCTCCCACCAGCCACACCCAACCCACTGCCCTCCGTCTCCATGGCAGAAAATTTTCTTCTTACTCTTTTTCTACTTTTGGGCATTACGGTTTGCAATACAGATATGAGAGGCCATAATGTTTGTTCCTTTGTCTACTTTCAGCACACATCTCCCATCCTGAGGGATCCCTTCAACCATCATTGACTTAGTGAGCCCTTCTCTATCCCAGTTGCCTTCTTCCCGAGCTCATGAGGCAGTTTTCCAACCATGGAGCAATATTCCTGGCCCTTGCTTCTACTGTCCTTGAGTATTAGTCTGAGACTAAGTTACTATGTTTTTAATATTGTAAAACATATGATATTATACATGGTTTTATATTCCACAAATGAGTGCAGTCATTCTATGTCTTTCACTCTCTTTCTGATTCACTTTATTTAGCATGATATTCTCCATGTCCATCCACTTAAAAGCAAATTTCATGACTTCATCTTTCTTAACAGCTGTATAATATTCCATTGTATAGCTGTACTGAAGTTTCTTTAACCAGTTGTCTCTTCTCGGGCACTTGGGTTGTTTCCAGATTCTGGCTATTATAAACAGTGTTTCAATGAACATATAGGTGCACATGTCATTTCTACTGTGCTTTTTTGCACCCCTTGGATATATTCCCAGAAGTGGTATTCCTGGGAGGTCAATTTCTAGTTTTTTGAGGATTGCCCATATGTTTTCCAGAAAGGCTGGACCAGTCAGCATTCTCACCAACAATGAGAGTCTCTTTCTCCCCAAATCTGCACCAGCACCGGTTGTTCTTGTTCTTTTTGATGCGTGCCAGTCTCTGTGGTGTAAGATGATATCTCATTGCTGTTTTGATTTGCATCTCCCTGATGATTAGTGATGTAGAGCATTTTCTTCATGTGCCTTTTGGTCATTTGTATTTCTGTTTTGAAGAAGTTTCTATTCATTACTTCTCCCCATTATATGATGGGGTTGGAGGTTTTTTCTTGTAAAGTTCTACCAGTGTCTTGTATATTCTGGATATTGGCCCCTTATTTGATGGGTATTGGGTAAATACTTTTTTCCATTCAGTGCGCTCTCTCTGTATTTTGGTCACCCTTTCTTTTCAGACACAGAAGCTTATTAGTTTAATGTAGTCTCATTTGTTTATGTTTGTTTCCACTTACTTGGTCTGTGGTGCTTCATCCTTAAAGATGCGTTTAGCTTCTAATGTCATAGAGCGTTCTTCCTACATTTTCCTCCATGTACGTTATGGATTCAGGTCTGATATTGAGGTCTTTAATCCAATTTTTATTTTGCTTTTTGGGTCACACCTGGCAATGCACAGGGGTTACTCCTGGATCATACACTCAGGAATTGCTCCTGGCAGTCCTGGGGGGACCAAATGGGATGCTGGAAATCGAACCCAGGTTGGCCGCATGCAAGACAAATGTCCTACCTGCTTTACTATCACTCCAGCCCCTCTTTAATCCACTTTGATCTGACTTTGTGCCTGGCTTTAAACAGAGGTCTGAGTTTATTTGTTTATTTATTTATTGCAAATAGCTGTTCAGTTTTCCCAGAACCACTTGAAAAGAATTTCCTTGCTCCAATTCACATTTCTTGCTCCTTTATCAAAGATTAAGTGACAATATATTTGAGAGTCTGTGACAGAATATTCAACTCTGTTCCATTAGTCTGCAGGTCTGTTTCTATTCCAATACCATGCTGTTCTAATTACTATTGTTTTGTAGTACAGTTTGAAGTTGGGGAAGACGATGCCACCCATCTTCTTTTCTGCAAGGATTGCTTTAGCTATTCCTGGGGAGTTATTGTTCTATGTGAATTTCAGGATTATTTTTTCTATTTCTTTGAAGACTGTAATGGGTATCCTTATAGGGACCGCATTGAATCTGTATAATGCTTTGGAAAGTATTGCCATTTTTACAATGCTAATCTTCCCGATCCATGATCAGAGGATGTGTCTCCATTTTCTAGTGTCCTCTTTTATTTCTTGAAGAAGTGTCTTGTAATTTTCTTTGTATTGATTCTTCACATCTTTAGTTAAGCTGATTGCAAGGTACTTGATTTTCTGAAACACTATTGTGAACAGGATTTAAAATAGAATCTCTCTTTCTTCTCTTTCATTATTTGTATATAGGAAAGTCATGGACTTTTGGGTGTTGATTTTATAGCCTGTAACTTTACTATACAAGCCTATTGTTTCCTCTAAGCTTTTTTTTTTGTAGATTCTTTAGAATTTTCTAAGTATAGAACATGTAATCCACAAATAGTGATAGCTTGATCTCTTTCTTTCCCATCTGGATGCCCTTGTTATCTTTTTCTTGCCTAACTGCTATGGCAAGAACTTCCAGAGATCAAGCATTTTAAAATGTGAGAAGGTAGTGTACTAATACTCAGGAAATAGCTGCTTCATAGCTGAGAAGAATACGGGGCATTTACCATCAATTCCATTTGTGGTTGGAAGTTCCTTCTACTCAGACCAGGGAACTAACTAATCACTAGACTCCATGGCACTCTTGAATTCAATTTTTGTTCGAAATATTTCTTGTCAAATTTATAAAATGTCACCTTAAATTATAAAATAGATTTATTTAAAAAAGTAACAAGGGGCTGGAGCAATAGCACAGCAGGTAGCGCGTTTGCCTTGCACGCGGCCGACCCGGGTTCGAATCCCAGCATCCCATATGGTTCTCTAGCACCGCCAGGGATAATTCCTGAGTGAAAAGCCAAGAGTAACCCCTGTGCATCGCCAGTTGTGACCCAAAAAGCAAAAATAAAATAAAATAAAATAAAAAGTAGCAAAACACAAACAGCATATGAGAAATAATTTTTTAAAATAAGATTTACTTTTTTAAAGTTTGCAATTCTGAAACTGTAATCAGTGGTGTACAGTGATCTTGGTTACATTGCCCTCTAGTGGTATTATGAGGGTATAATGCATTTCTATTCAAGTTATCTTAATATTATTGAGCATCTGTTGTCTGTATTGTGTTGAGTATCTATTATGGAATTAGCCCTGAGGTAGGCTCAGAAAATTCTGATATTGTTAAGAGCATTTCCCACTCTTGATGATTTCTCATCCTTGCAGAAGAGGCATTCAACCATAGAATGGTGTGAAAAGGACTATCATAGGAGTTTGTAAAAAAGATCTTTAAATTTGCAAAGAGAGGGCAATTCTACCCACATTTTACTAGAAAGGCTTTTCAAACACATTACAGTTGATCAGTGCCTTGAAAAATGCACAGGATTTTTCCATGTGTGAGTGTGGTCTGGGAGATAATTCAGTTGCTAGGGGACTGGCTGAGCAAGAATGGACTGTGAGTTCACTCCTCTGTGCCACCATATGCACTGAGTGTGATCCTAACACTTCTGTTGTCTGCAATTCCTGGCACCACACATGGTTTATAACTGCACAGTAGCCATGTAAGTGTGAGCACAACTGAAGAAGGAAGTGACCTCCATTGAGCGACATAACTAGATGTGTGAACTTCACAATCAGGAGTGTGGACACCCCTGGGCACCCCAATATCAAACCTATGTTGTTGTTGTTGCTGCTGTTGTTGTGCTGGGGATAAACAACGCACCTCACACATGAGACAGATGTTCAACAACCTCTCTAGCTCTTGCAACAACAGAAGAGGGTTGTGAAGGGGAGAGCAATAAGTACAAAAATAAATAAAGGCATAATTGTTTAAATGAAGCTAGGATGTTTCATGTGAAAGTCACAGCATGCTTCAGCCTACTGATATAATACTTGCCCGTTAATACTCATGAAATAATTCAAAACTATATTATTTTGAAAATCTTTATAAATATCCATAAACAGTCCTCTTATACAGGTTTTATATGAGGAAGTTTTGGACAACCTACTCAAATAGCAGTGCACATCACAGTCAATTCACGATCACGATCATGATATCCGTTAATCACCGATTTCTCGGGCAGGCTCAGTAACATCTCATTTCGTTCTTTCCCTGAGATCTTAGCAGTCTATCTCGACTCGGCCCTCCTAACAGTGTTGCACTGGGGACTCTTCAGGGTCAGGGGAATGAGATCCAGCTTGGTACTGGATTTTGCATATGAATACACCATGGGAAGCTTGTAAGGCTGTCCCATGTGGGCAGGAAACTCTCAGAGGATTGCCAGTTTCTCCCAGAGGGACCAGTAGGCTAAAGATATCGCACAGCTGCAAAGCGGCAGCGCGCTTCTGAGAGCTTGCTTTTAAGTCTCTATGGATGTTGGCCATTGATGGGATTACACACACCTGGGTTCCTCTGCCGGTACCTTCATGCATGAGGCCTGTCCGAACGTGTGGAGAGGGGCCTCCGGCATGGCTGCAGCTAGGTTCCGGTGGTCTTCGGCCGCCAGGAGCTCTGCTCAGGGTGGGGAGGGAAGCTGGAGCCCATCCCCTCTGAGGAGTTCTGGGGAAGACAGCCAGGCATACGGGCAAGAGACTCTCTGCATCACTCTCTTCTGAGAGCTTGCTTTTAAGTCTCTCTGGATGTTGGCCGTTGATGGGATTACACAGTCAATTATTTTAATTTATTATGATTATGGTTCCATGAAGGGATCAGTTGCACGTAATGCATGTGCCCTTATCCCTGTACTTTCACTGTGGCTCCTGTAATTGTGTTCTTTTTTGGGGAAGCACACCTGGCTAAGCTCGGAGATTAATCCTGGCTCTGTGCTCATGGGTCACTTCTGGCAGACTTGGGAGAACATCTGGGCTGCCAGGGATTGAGCCTAACTCAGCCCCATGTAAGGCAAACATCTTACCTGCTCCAGACCTGTGGTTGTGTTCTTAATGATAATCTAGATAGGTGTTCTCACGAGAGGACCTATGGTGAATATTCCCCCAAGGAACAGTCCAATGTGGGCTGTCAGCCTCTCCTTCCTGGATATATAATACTGGTATTCTTTTTTTTTTTTTTGGTCACACCTGGCGATGCACAGGGGTTACTCCTGGCTCTGCACTCAGGAATCACCCCTGGCGGTGCTCAAGGGACCATATGGGATGCTGGGAATCAAACCCGGGCTGGCCATGTGCAAGGTAAACACCCTACCCGCTGTGCTATCGCTCTAGCCCGAGACTGATATTCTTATACTACGCTTTCTAGATTCCCATTATTCCTTAATGTGTGTGTGTGTGTGTGTATGTGTGTGTGTGTGGTGTATAGGGTATTGGGGGAACAGGAAGCAAAGCGGGGTGAATCAGAGCTTTAAAATATGCTTACTAAACTATAAAACTCCAGTGTATTGTGAGTTTTCTGACTTACTGACAGTTTTTTCTTTTGCTGTAAGAAAATAGAACCCCTTTCTGGTTTGTAGGCACACTCACAACACTTGCGTAGAATCCTGACCATCCCCAACTCAGGCACAAGCGGGCTGCACTACTTAAGTGATTTCACTGTTTATTCTCCACCTAACCTCTCTTTCCTGTTGTGTGGAATGGGGCAAAGTGGAGTTGTGAGTGAGGTAATGGTCTAGGACTCAATTCTTTCTGCAAAATATCCATCCTCTAGGAGAATACACTTGGTTTTAGAAGCAGAGATTGTCTTGGTTTCTCTAAGATGCAGTTTCCTCATCAGTAAAATGGAGACATTTATATTCACCTTCAGTATGAAAGGTATCTGACACTACATTTATATTCACCTTCAGTATGAAAGGTATCTGACACTGAGAAAGTGGTCAGTAAAGTCTTGTTTTCTTTCTTTTTTTTATTTTTTATTGAATCACCATGTGGAAAGTCACAAAGTTCTCAGGTTTATGTCTCAGTTATACAATACTCAAACACCCATCCCTTCACCTGTGCCCATATTCCACCACCAAAGACCCCAGCATACCTCCCACCCCCTGCCCCCACCCCCCATCCCTGCCTGCTTAGTTGATAAATTTCACTTCATTTTCACTTTACATTGATTAGATTCCATATTTCAACACAACATTCACTATTGTTGGAGTTTTCCCTCAAGAAAGACAGCCCTACTGCAATGCAGCTTTTGATAATTAGTTTTCCATTGTTGAGACTGGAGAGATATGAAGTCCCGTTGCTTCAAGTACATAGAATTCCCCCCACCTTCCTGTGCCACCAAGTTCATGCCTGCTTAATGAATAGTCCTCATATTATGGCTGACACCATGCCGCCCGACGAAAAAAAAGGATATTTCCAGTCCTCGGCCGGCGTGGGGCTATGGCTTAGTTCAGTCTAGAGACATGGTTGCAAGTAGTTTCTGGAACCGGAAGTAGTCTAGTTAGTCTCCGGATTCTGGTTGATCAGCAGCATCTCGGTCACTCAAAAGTGTGGCCACCCGGGTCGAGTCTCGGCAGAGCATGCGCTGGTATCGGCCCGAGACTTCCCAAGTGTCCCACTGTTCCAAGTATATAGTTTTTTATTTCCCACTCCCATTCCCACGCCTCTAAGTTCATGCCTGCTTAATAGACTTCATAATATGGTGGACACCACACTCCCAGAAAAGGGAAAAGAACCGAGAAAGAAGGATATTTCCTCACCTTGGCCGGCGTAGGGTTTTGGCTTAGTTCACAGTCTAAAGAAATAGCTGCTACTTTGATTACCTTCAATATTTCAACAAAAAACTCGGTACTATTGTTTGGAGTTTCCCCCCACAGTAAGACCTGCTAAAAAGGAACCTTTTCACGTTGCTGACAATCAAGAGATATTTCTATATGAAGTCCAGGGAAAATTCTTTTGGTAATTGCATCACTGCTATCTTTTACTTCCCTTTTGTGGTGCTCATATGATGGAGAAGCCTGGAGAGAAAAACCGTGCCCCGGTGGCAGCGCAGTAGCTCTGATCACACAGTTTGGAGCCATTTTGGGGGCGCTGCTTGTGTCCAAAGGAGTTCAGTTGCCTCCGGGGTTGAGCTCGTGCGGCGGCAGAAAGGAACGTATCCACATGGCACTGTGCTTAAATATCGGCACAGGGCGGATCCGGAAATCCCGCCCCCTCGGCTTTCCCGGGCTTCCCGCGGGTACCATACTCTAAAAACCGGCAGTTGCCTCGCTGCGTTCAGTAAGAAAGAGTTGAGAGAGAAAAGACCATGGCCCGCTGGAGGCACATGGGCCCATAGCTCCGATCACACAGTTTGGAGGCATTTTGGGGGCGCTGCTCGTGTCCAAAGGAGTTCAGTTTCCTCCGGGGTCGAGCTCGTGCGGCGGCAGAAAGGTAAAGTCTTCTTTTCTTTTCAACTCCCTTCATTCACTGTAGCTGCACAAACTGTATCAAGCTTCCACTTGAATGTGAGTACACACACACACACACACACACACACAATAATAGCAACCTTTCCTGTGTACTTTATTTTACCAAAATCAACCTGACATTTAGAAAGGCTATCATAATATGAAACTGCATCTCATGCCTATCTCACTGGCTCCTTATCCAAACATGGGAAGAGAGGGGCAAACATCCCTTCTCATTGTTCGTTTGGCTTCTATTCTGTGCCAACTGAAACGCTGGGACTAAAGCACTGTATTGCTGCCCTCCAACAGCCCCGCAGTCAGAAGGTGGAAGCCAAATGGGTGTTAAGTGAAATGGTATGATATATCTAAATGGGGCACTGTGGGGCCATGAAGAGAGCTGGCTCTTGAGGTGAAATGGGCTGATAAATTGCACCAGAAAGGCTAAGAGCTTCCTTTGTGGGGAATGAGAGAAAATGCACATGGGGGCTAAGAGCAGTGAGTCTGAAAGTGAGAAGAAAAGAGAAAGAAGGAAGGAGGGTCTCTTCCGGAAAGAGGAAACATATTATGAAATCTAGAAGACAACATCTATGTTTTGTCATTAAATAAATTCTCTAGGCCATCATATGTTGGTCACTTATTTATGTGTGTGGTGGGCACAGTGTTGTGAACTAAACAGATTTTGTGGATTAGGCCACCAAAGCCTCATCATGAAACAGTTCCCCCTTCCATTTGAAATGACTTAGCTCTGTTCCAGTGAAAGTCAAGGCAAATCAGAGTTAAGACAACTGTATCTCAAGTCATTAAAGCAGTGATAAATGTCCATGGAATCATGGTACCAATCTTCATATACACAGATATTACTGGGGTATGTATTTCCTTAAAAAAAGGAAGGATATCTAGAAATATTCTAGGCTATAAACGCTCTGAAAGTGGGGTGAAGTTCTTAGCTAAGAATAAGATTGATTCATTACTCAGTATTTGTTCTTTTCATCCATGCCTGCACCCAGCTATTCAGCAGATGTGAACATATGGAAATCCCTCCTCCTTTGTAGGGAGTTCTCTGAAACCAGAATGCCAATGATGAGACAAAGATGCACACCCAGAGCCTAATAAGCCAGCTGCCCAGCCCACTGCTGCTAGAGTTAGGTTTAGTTATATTTAAAGATTCACAACAACCCTCCATCCCCCCCCACCCCAACTAGTCCTCACTGACTTAGGGAGGTGATGATTTCATTTCTCCAGTCTTGATTCTTGGCATGAGCCACCAAACGTGCATTTTTTAAGGGGGGCAAATGTTTGGTGTGTAGAACGTTTGGTGTCTAGAACTTTTTCTCCAAGGATAATTTTAGCATTAAAAATGCATTAAATTGTATCAGAGAAATAGTACAGCAGGTTAGGCACTTTCTTTGTAGCAGCTGAATTGGGTCCCATCCCCAGTACCACATGCTGTCCCCTGAGCAGTGCCAGAAGTGAACCCTGAGTGCAAAGCCAGGAGTAATCCCTGAGCACAGCCAGGTGTGGATTAAACCTTCCTCCCTCCCCCAAATGCATTAAATTGCTTCAAATTCTGGTAAATTTTGAAAAAGGAGTGGGTGACTTAGGAGGGAATCTACTCTTAAGAAATTACAGTGGTTTCTGTATAATCCAAGTGACTTAGGAAATTATCTCTACATATTCACATAGAGTCACACATATCTAGATGCTCTTTTACAGTTCTCATAAATAGAATTGATTTAATACATTGAGATGATGCTACTTGGGCATTTCTTTGAGATGCTAAGAGCAAACATTAGAACAAACATTTCTAGTCCACAGAAAAGAGGGTGCCGATTTTAGGCTTAAAAGTTTTTATTAAAAATTAATAAATAAAAATAAAAGTTTTATAGAAAAATTACTTTAGAAAGAACAACCCTCTTCCCCAAAGCAGCCCCCATCTCACCTCTTTTATACTTTCTTTCCTAGAACACCAAAATAAATAAAGCAATTAGGTAGATATTCAGAGTAAATATATCAATAATTCTCCATAGTTTCAGAATATACATTTGCAAGGGTAAAATGAAACACCCTCAGAGAATAGGTAACTACACATTTGCACATATAATTACTCATACTTGTTTGCATTTATCATTCTTTTAAATTTCTACTCCCACCTCCCAAATTCCAAGAAAGAAATACAAGAGGTATTTTTCAATGTACAATATCCTCCCAGGTGGGCCCCTTTTGTCCTTGGTAGAAGGGAAATAGTAGATGTGAAGTGACTGCTCTATTGCTGTGTATTTCACAGAGACCAATGTGAACAATGGAAGTGCTCATTTGAATAGTTCTGTGCATTTACGCAAGAAAAGTTAATTTACTGATAGATTCCTATTTAACCAGGAAAAGTTTTTCTTTCTAAGAACAGGAGAGTGGATTATCTTTTAAAATTTGTGAATGCATTTTTCTTTTCTTTGGGTGTCATTCCTGAAATATATGTAATAGCAAATAAAATTATTCAAAATTTCACAGCATAATTGTTGTTGGCACATACATATACCACAGACATTCTAAGGTGTGTGTGTGAAACATGTGCCAAATTGTCTGGCATGTATTACCTGGAGGTCCACAATGAGGTGGTCAACAGGTCAGTCAGGGTGGCTAAGGCCCTCCACGTCTGGACCCTTAGCTGGGAACTGAGTGTCACTGTATGGTCTAACTCTACAGCTCCTATAGCTTTGTATAGTAGGATTAAAAAGAAACGAAAGTATACTAGAACTAGAAAAAGAAACCTTTTCCTCTTTTTTTTTTTTTTTTTGCCTTTTGGGTCACACCCAGCGATGCACAGGGGTTATTCCTAGCTCTGCACTCAGGAATTAGTCCTGGCAGTGCTCAGGGGACCATATGGGACGCTGGGAATTGAACCCAGGTTGGCCGCGTGCAAGGCAAAAGCCCTACCCACTGTGCTATTTCTCCAGTCCCAAAACCTTTTCCTCTTTATGTCCTTTCAGTGCCTTGAGCTAGTGAAGCTGCTTCTCCCTGCTGAAAAGGACAGTGCTTCCAGGTTCAGCTGTGTCTGCACAGAGCAAGATGTAAAGGTGAAGCTGGCATTCAGAGCTGAAGGCAAAGAATTGATGGATCTGCTCTCCATACAGATGGAGAGAAAGAGACCTTCCTGGACACCTGTTTTAAGACGTTTAACTTAAAAGCAGCCTCTCTTTCCTTGGACTTTCCAGGGAGAGTCTAAGTGATTCCTAATGAACTCTTAGCTCTGTACCTCCAGTTGACTCAATCTCTTGCCAAACTTTCAACAAGACATCCCCTGCATACACTACACAGAACAAAAAAAATGACTCTCTCTACTGGGTGTGATGTGGGGAGCCCTTGGTGTGGAGGTCGATGTGGAGGTCTCGTCCTGTTCAGCAGGGAGAACCATTCGTAGGGCCGAGAAGGGGACGCAGCCGAATGAACAGACACAGAGCCCCGAGGAGGGAGAAAAGGCGTTTATTCTATGGCAGTTACAGTATTTATACCTCCCTGCTGGGAGGAGGTGGTATAGTATGCATGCCGGGACCCCCAATAGAAATGCAGGGTGTGGCATGGGCGTTGGCTAGTGATAAACAAATGGTGATAGGATATGATCAGTAAGGTAAAATGGCTCCCTACACTTGGTACACATGTTCAGGCAGGAGCCCCACTTTTACAGTGTTAAGCATCACTGTAGAGATCTGCAGAGCCACTTGGCAATTCCTTGTCTCCTGATCACCCCTTTATCAAATTCCCCACTACTCTTCTCTACCTTCCCTCTGGGGACAGTCTCCCAAACTCATCTCAGAAGCCCCATTCTTTACAGGTGACTTGACCTCTTGTTTACCCAAAATTTCAGGCCACCCAATTTGAGCTTCCTAGACTCTTCTGCTTCCATTTTACAGTGTATAGATAGCAATGTGACACAAGTTGAGAGAGGACTAGCCTAAGATTGTCTCAGGCTGCAGCTAGGTAGGGCAGGTATGGCATTTGCCTTGCATGTGGCTGACCTGGGTTTGATCCCCGCCATCCCATATGATCTTCCAGAGCTTTGCCAAGAGCAATCTCTGAGCACAGAGTAAGCCTTTAGCATAGCATAGTGTGCTCCCACCCTCTCCAAAAAAAAAAAATCATCTTATGTGTACATGCCATTTTAACAATTCATAGGGCATACTCCCATAGCAACAGTCATTTATTGAGCATATATCAGATGCAGAACTGTTTGTAGAGCACTTGGCAATATTTGCTTTGCCCTACATAGGGTGAATATCAGAAAGGAATTTTCTTATGGTTCTGAATTTCAGATAAGCCCACCAAATCTGAGAATTGTGAATGAATGATAAGTAACTCTACATTTCTAACGGTAGCTGTTAGACACATCTCTGCAAGACTCACTGGGAGGGTGACAGACTGTATATGTTATCCTTTACTGCTGTTCACCATTGAGAATCTTTGGAAAGTGATTGAAAATGTCAGCGAGCTACAAGAGTTGTTGACTTTGCGATCTTGAGGTAAGTGCTCTGTTCACCTTCACCTAAACTAGGTGAAGTGGGATACAAGTATGATAAGGACTCTGCAATAATAGGAGACTGACATCTCTTGCATTAGCTGGCTGTAGGGCAAGCTTCAAAAACTGTAAAACCATAAAACATTGTATATTCTGAGCTGGAACTGTCCACCACGGACAGGAGGAGCTGGAAGACTGTGTGAAGTAAAGCTTGAAAGCCTGAAATTGCTATGGCAGATTCTCTGGGCCAATTAGACATTGGTGCAATAACTAGGTTCTTAATGGTACTCTGCTGAGAGGCAATTTTTCAAGAGGAAACCTACATAAAGTAACCAAAGTGTGGGCTGTTAATAGGAGACAGACTGACAGAATGCACTTTCATAAGAAATCATATGCCACCAAGATCCTGGAGATGTTGCCAAAGAATCCCCCTCTGTACCCCACAGAGGGTCAGGCTTTAGTCCTCTGCCAGGGAAGAGACTAACAATAGCTCCAGAGCACCAGCTAAGTAAAAACACACTGCACTTTCTTTGATATCTTGCTTTTGTCCTGCTATGACTCTGGGAGATCTGAGACTTCCAGGAGTTCCAGAAGCAAGTAAAAGAGGAGGAATGATAGCAAGTGCCAGCAGGTGCCTGGGCTGAGTCAAATCTGAGAGGTAGGGGATAATGTCATATACTTATATTGGGTGCGATTGGTTATTTTTAGTAAGTTTTACTTCCAACATAAGAACTTACTTACGTTGGAAGTAAGATTTATTCTTAGAACCCAAAGTTTCCAGGAATTTGGAGGTTGATGGAGGAAGGCAGAAATTGGAGGAAGGAGAGAACTGATAATATGCAGTGGAAGGAGGCAGCTAGTTGAAAAAGAAATGTCTTATTTTTCCATGTCTTATTTATCCATCATAAAGTTCAGGTTCTTTCACAAATTGATTGAAGGCATAAAGCCCTGTGTAGTAGGATTACGATCTGAAGGTGAGAAAAATGAAGTTTCTTGTCCAATTTCACCTGGCCAGAAAAGGAAGTTCTCAGGGAAGGATGTGGATCCTTGGAATGCCATTTAGTGCCACCAAACTGTCACTTATTTCCCCCTTGAAACAGAGCAAGGTCTGAAGTTGACATTTTTTTGGAAAGGTGAATTTTCTAAGAGAGCCCAGATGAGTACCCTGCAGGTAATTGTGAAATCTTGGGACACTGCATGCAGGCAGGGCTTGGACACAGAGCAGTCTGCTGGGGTGCCAAGTCAAAGGTGGAGCTAGGATGCTGACCCCAGCGAAGGAGGACCCGGATCTGATTTTCCTAATTGAATTTGGAGCCATCCCACACGGTAAGGAAAGTCATGAAGATGGCTTTGGGGGGAGGGGGGCGCAAATGATGATGATGCAGAAATCAGACCCTCTCAGAAGCCAGGATGCGTGAAAATAAGAACAGTTGGAAAGATGGTGATGGCAATAGAAATTGGCAGGACGTGATGACAAATTTGATAGAGGGAATAAAGAAGAGGTTTAAATAACAGGTTACTAAAGAAAAACTGCTGGGTGCCTTTGCTAATCTACTGTGGTAAATAGCTGTCAGTCATGGTCACTGTTAAGAGCCAGGGTCGGCCTGGGGAAGATTGGTCTAATCTACTTCAGCTTCTCTTCTGTTGTTTTCCTAGCCCTGTGACGCAGTGCGAATGCTAATGTGTGTGGTTCAGGCTATTCACAGGGGTGTCGCCCAGGAAAACCAGCTGGCTGCCAAGACACAGGCGGGGTGACATTCGCTGCGGAGAAATGAGCACAATGAAGGGTCTGGCTTCATGAATCCCTGTTGGCAGTTGTGGTCTCCTCCTCCCCTTCCCCCCTCCCCTCTTTGCTCCCCTCCCTCGGACATGGCACACATACAACGCCCCCGCCCCCCTGCTTCCCCCCACCCCGTGATCGCCCCCAGTGTCAGGTGCACTAAGGAGGAGAGTCGAAAGGACTCTTTCGTTGTGCTAGAACTTCCTCCAGAGGCAGGGACTGGAAAACTCTCTGAAACTTTTCGGGGGAGGGCTTGGGGAGGAGAGGGCGCGGGAGCACAGCAAAGCGATCAAATGCGGTGATGGACTTGGCAGACCCAGGGAGGGGGAGAAAAATGAAAAGGAGCGTGTTGCAAGACAAGGTGGGGTGGGGAATGAGCAGGTCGAGGAAGGCTCCCAGGGTCTTTGGAGAAGGGTGACAGTTTGGGGTGGGGGTGGGGGGGCAGGAGTGGGGAACAAAGGCTGGGCGGGGGCGGAGTTCTGAGGAGAGGAAGGGCTGCTGGGATTCGAGCAGATGGTGGCAGCAGGAGGAAGTTACTGTTCCCAACGTTCTTCTGGACGAGTCTGTGCGCCACTGACGGGCTTGCGGAGCGCTCTGCCGTCAGAGAAACGGAGCTGGGAAGCTGGGTCCGCCCAGTGGGAGCAGTTCTGCGCATTTAGAAGTGACCGTGACTGAGGAAAGTCACTGAAATGAGAATGTTAGGTGGGATAGCCAGTGCTTTGGTGAGGAGAACGACGCGAGGTGGGGGACAGGGGGCGTGGCGCAGACAGAGCTCAGCTTGCAAACCCGCAGGTCTTCAGGGGACCTTAGAGGCCGGCGACGTGGATTTCAGACGATAGGAAAGGTTGTAGAGGGGCCCACAACTCTGCACCGGAGCTGTCCAACCGCACCACTGCGACAGGGATGCAGTAGAAGCAGAGGGACTTGGCCTGGGCTGGCCTAATGATACGATCACAGCACTCTGGGCGCTTCTGTTGCTCGTTCTCACACTCTACATCACTGTTCCAATACTGGTTGGAAAATTGCCTGCCTCCAGACTTTCTGGAGAACTTAAAAACTCAGTTTCCCAAGTATCATCCCAAACTTTCCAGAATCAAAACCTCAAGGAAGGGGCCCAAGAATCTGCGTCAAAAATAAATTCTCTCCAGGATGTACGCAACCTCCACGGTTTGAGGCTGACCATTGTCTTTTTTCTCAGCCTTTCCTCGAGAGAAGTTCCTAGAGGCCTATGGATCGCTCAGAGGCAAAGCCCTTGTCTAGCAGGGATGAGGTCACAAGTCGGAATCCCAGCACTGCCTCACATCACTGATGTTACACGAAAAAGTGTGCAAATCTCCACCCTTTTGGCGCTAGCAACGGTGGTGGGCGGGGAGTGGCCAGTGGAAGATGGACAGAGGCTAGACCTCATTCTCTGGCACCTCTTCTGAAGTAGGCTGCTGAAGCTGCTTTCTCAACAAAGAACTAGAGGGTTATCTGGAGTCAGTGCAAGAGGTCTGGGAGTGCTTAAGGCTTATTGGGCTCTCCAGATTTGAACTGAGTGCTCATGGTACTTAGTGGAAGGCTTGGCTTAGACAACCTGAAAAAAGTCAGGAATAGTTTCAGAGAGGAGCTGCCTCTGCTCGGTGGAGTAGGACCACTGCTACCAGCTAGGACTCTGCAGGTTAAATGGTAGCTCATGGCAAGAGTTTGCTAGACAGTGGAGAGAAGGATGCTGAAACAGAAGGGCATGTCTAGAAAATAACAGAGTAAGGGAACTTATGTTGAGAGATCTAGGTGAAACACAGACAGAGACCACATTTTGATGGACCTTTCATGATGCCACATGAACTTTATCTTGTAGTCAAGGGTCTGTACTGTGGGCTCTGGCTACCCCATGGTGGGGATATGAAGTGAGATTGGAAAAGCTAGATCTAATTCTGTTTGTCTTAAATTTTAACTTACTGTGTGCTCTTTTATTGAATTTTACTCCTTCCATAATAAAAACAAATGTAATGTTTACTAAACTATGTATATAAATAGACCCTTGATTCCTTATTGGGTTCATTCGCTCAATCTGTCATATATAGAGTGTAAGATATCATGAGGGAAGAATGGTAATGGGAATTCTGTAATTCAGAGACTATTATAGGTATGTTTCATCATTGTTCCTATTCATCAGTTCCCTTTGTTCCCCTACATGTTTAAATTTCTACTACGTGGATAATGTCCTTCCAGATCATATTATGTTTTAACAAAGCAGACTTTAGAAAATAGACACATAACTGAAGATAGTCTTTTGAAAAGAAGCTAAAGATTATTAAGAAGCTTTTTGTAAGAAGGGCTAAGAAAGACAGATCATAGTCATTGCATTTTAATCATATGAAACTTATAATATGATAGTCAACTTACAAGATAATCAACCTACCTAGCCACAGTGACAAATGCAAGTCAAACTACCCAAATGCCATTGCTCACCTATCAGGTTAGCAAAACTTCAAGTTTGACTAAATACTTGATTAGCTGTCTAGATTCTGGATAGGAAGAACTCAAATATTGCAGAGAAATACAGTATATGATCTCCAGGAGAACATTTGGCACTATTTAGCAAAATCACATAAGCTTGAAAGATATGGTTAAACCCAATAGCAAAGAAACTGCCAAATACTCTTGGGGTCAAGTCAAAGCATTGAAACAGTCTCTTCGAATAGGTTCTCACTGGATAAAGTTGGGACAAAATGATTACTAAGAAGGCAATGAATTGAAACACATCAAATATGTTTTAAACCATGAGTTTGGGGGTCTGAGCAACAGTAAAGCAGATAGGGCATTTGCCATGCACAGCCAACCTGGGTTTGGTCCCTGAGATCCTATATGGTCCCCAGTGTACTGACAGGAGTAATTCCTGAGTGCAGAGCCAGGAGTAGCCCCTGAGAATCACTGGTGTGACTCCCATCCCCACCAAAAAAAAAACACAACTATGAATTTGTAATACTTTACCAAGTCACTGGTTACCTTTGGAGGATGATAGGAAAGCGATTACTATTTTGAATACTGATTAACAAATGGAAAGAATTAAACATTTAATCCTCCTTTTTCTATATAATTTCTACTCCTTGGCAGAATAAAAAGTTGAAGTTTATAAACAAGAATTCTATAGAAGGATTCAATCTCTTGGGGGTGAAGGAGAGGGTACACACCTAGCAGTGCTTATGGCTGACTCCTAGCTCTGGCTCTGTACTCAGGGATCACTTCTGGCTATTCTCAGAGTAGCATATGCAGTACTGGGAAACCACTGGGGTCAGCCATGCACAAAGCACTTACCTTACCTTAATCTCTGCACTATCCAGTACTATTTTTTTGGCCAAAACTAAATATAGAAGGATTAAACTTAATAAATAAAGACATGATAATTATAATATAACCATGAAGAAAATGTGCTTTATATAAAAATAATGATTCATTTAGACTAACATTCGTAATGGATTAGTAGATTTATGTGGTGACAAATCTAGGGCTGCTCACATCACACAATGTGCACAACTCATGAAGAAATTTTGCCAAATAAATTGCACCCAAATTGAATAGAATAGATCTGGGGACCTCCAGGTCCACATTTGATAGTGATCAGGGGCCACTAGGGCTGCATTTAGTAAGGTGATGCTGGGGACTAAACCAGAATCAGATACATGCAAGCATGAAGCTTAACCCCTGTGCTATTTCTCTGGTTCACTGTTTCTTTACATATAAGATAGAGAAGGGGAAGGAAAGACAGAGAGGTGTATGTATGTGGGAGGGTCATTGAGGGAGACACACAGACAGAGATGACTGCTAGGGAATCTATAAATTAAGAGATAAGACATATAACCAACGACAATGCATCACCCAAACAAACAAACAAACAAACAAACAAACAAAAACAGTGATTCAAACAAAACAACAGCAGTGCTCAGGACTTACTCCTGGATCTTTGCTCAGGGATTACTCATGGTGTACGTGGGGGGAGCCATGGATCAAATCTGAGTTGGCCACATACAAGGCAAGCACCCTACTTTTTCTGTTATCACTCTAGCCCGTCAACAGACTTCTAATTGGGAACAATGCAAGTTTAAGAAGGGAAACAAAAAAGAGAGAGAGAGTGGAACAATATCTTTAAAGCACTGAAAGGAGAAAAGGCCAGTTTAGAATAACCGAGCAAAAATCTCTTTCAAAAATGAAGGAACATGACTTTTTTTTAAAGGCATTTGATAGATTAAAAAAATTACCACCAACATTATGTATCAAAAGAAGTATTCAAAACAGAAAAAAATTAGACCACATACATTTATGTGTCTATACAAATGAGTAAAGAGCCCCTGAAATGGTAACTATGTGGACTATATAAAAGAAACTTTTCTTTTTTTTAAATAACAAAAATATTGTTTTATTTGTTATTATTTTGATTTTATGTTTGTGCCACACCTAGTGACCTAGGGGCTACTCCTGGCTCAGTGTTTGGGAGTCATGACCAGCAGGGCTCAGAACATGTTGTGGTACCAGGCATCAAATCGAAGCATGCACTTCAGCACTCTCTGAACCACTCCTTGGTCCCACAGAATATTATTTTAGTTTAAATAAGATGTTTCTTTTTTCTAAGGTCATTTACTAAAATAGCTTTGTTTGATTTTACCTTTATATTACCCATTAAATATTTCTATTTTATGTTAGTTTGTTATATGGCACTATATTAGTGGATTCTCCATTTATGTCTATCAATAAAATAGGATATTGTATCATTAATATATATTGTATATAGAAACTTCATGCTCATTTTTTTCAGACAAGATGATTAATTAAAATATTGGCGATCACTTCTGTGACTTATAAAGCCCAGCTGCATTTCAAAATGGTATATTTATTTCTTTTTTTGTGTGACTCAGAAAAATTGCTAAGCTTAGCAGTATGGACAATTCCTTGAAGCAATGAAAAACCTATTGAATTAAACTGTTCAATATGAGTTCTCAAAATTTGAAGGAAAATTACATAAAACCTTAACTTATCAATACAGCATGTGACTTTGATAACTAAATTAAAACAGAAAATACATCTTATCCTGAATATTATCTTGACCTGTTTACAAAGATAAGAAACCTTTGAACTACCAAGCAGCTTGTATAGAGAAAAATGAACTAACACTAGCGTTCCAGTTTTGAATTTGGAAACTCAGACTTCCTGAGATGAAGTTACTTGTCTAAAATCACATAACTTACTTATTGAGTGGCCTTTGGCAGGCATTCATCTTATATACTGGATATGTGAGGAATCAACACATGTCTTTCATGTAGCCTACATCACGCTTGTGACATCCTCAGGGTGCCTTGTCTGCTGTGCAGAATTTTTGTCACTAGATGGCAACCCATGCAAAAGGCACCCTTGGAGCCTGTGACCTCCAGTTCTGATGATCTATTTAAGATAAACTAGTCAATGCTATTAACTCCTTGTTATCACCAAGTAAAGATATTTTCTAGAAAGTTACCTGACAGCATTAAGTAAATATGGTATTCAGGGACTGGCAATAGACAATACTGAAAAGATGCTTTAGAAGGGCTACTTATTTGTCTACTGTATTAACATTTTCCTGCTTGTGTTAAAAAGCTTAAAATTAAAATGTGCTCAATTGAAGTTCTGTAAAAGCCTCCAGTTTCTCCACTTAGGGACATTACAACCATTTACTTTGAACAAACTGCTTGCAGTGAGCAGCAGCAATGGGTTCAATTCTACTTCCTATCCCTCATTCTTATCATCTTCTTTGCTGCTGTTTTCCTCCAAGCCTTGCCAGTATTCTCTTGGACTCTTACAATGTCTACCTAAATTGACTTCCTGCTTCATTCTCAATTTATTTCAAAGCCACTTTCCAAACTTGGGTAGACTTTTGAAAATATGAATCTTTTTATACTATTCCCCTGCTCAAATTTCTTAATAGAAATTTCTTAAATATTTACTGACATTTTGTAAAGCCTAGAAAGCAATTCAGGGACATAAATAGCCCCATTCATTTGTCAAAATTATTTTAAGTTTGTTTTCCTTTCCTAACTGTTCAATTTTGAGTACTGTGTAAATAGAGCCAAATAGTATAAAAACTTTTTAGACTGACACTAGTATTTTAGCAGAATTCCAAGGAGAATTCTAACTCAGAAAGTAAATCATATTAAAAAATAGAAGACAGGGGCTGGAAAGATAGCACAGCGGGTAGGGCATTTGCCTTGCACGCGGCTGACCTGGGTTCGATTCCCAGCATCCCATACAGTCTCCTGAGCACCTCCAGGAGTAATTCCTGAGTGCATGAGCCAGGAGTAACCCCTGTGAATTGCCGGGTGTGATCCCAAAATAAAAAAAAAAGCAGAAGACAAAGGAAATAGTAAGGAAGCATTTTTAAAACAGTGAAAGTGAGACCATGTATGCCAGTTGTGAAAATAGATATAAAGGAGTTAGAAACTATCTTGTCAAATGACATAGTTACTCACATTAATTAGAATCTATATGTAAGCATTTATTAGAAACAGTCCTAAAGCAATCAATTAAGTGGGGGATAAAACATATTGGGGGATTTAGGTCTAGCTCCACAGTTCTCCATTGTAATGAATGAAGAGCCCCATATGTGATGTGCTAACTAACAGTCTTCAAAATTTAACCTCACTGGGTCTGAAGAGAATATAAATTCAGTAGAACTGACACTCAAGTCTACCTGCCCTCCTGCATCCCAACAAAAAGGGCTATAGGTTGGAGGGAAAAGTTTAAGAGGTTTATATTTAAGAGTACCCACTATTTGTAAGAAATAGGGAGTACTTGATTTGGTTCCCTTTCCAAAGATAAAGTAAAAAAGTCCGAGATGGGATTATATTTTTGTGGTCTTGTTTTTGTTGCTTTTGTTGAAGTTGTTTTATTTTGTGTATGAAGGGAAACATGTCTTCTCTCCAGATTGAAAATTCAGAAAGTTATTGCTGATTTATTACTTGTCCCAGATTAAGAAAGAGCAGAACAGAGAGGGGAGAAGAGACTGCTTCTGGGATGTCTTGCTCCCTGAGTTTCTGTGAATTCAAATCATAAATCCCTTTAGTCTGAGGTTTGGTTTGAAACTTCAGATAAGGTTGGGAGCTGCAGCTTGTTAGAGACTGCTGTGACCTGGGTTAAAGAGAAGCAAGCATCCGAAAGTATCATAAAATGCTGGTACCAAAAGTATCATACAGTGCCGGATCAAACAGAGAAGTTTATTTGCAACTGACAAAAGCTCGCCTGTATCTTTGGAGGTTCTTGGGATTGAAACACTTACCTGTGGGCACACACCTCAGATACGGGGGGCACCCATCAAATCCACAAATAATGATCTGGCTCAGTCAGGATGGCAAACAGTAGAGTCAGCTTCCTTTTTGTCAGTGACCAGTGGTTGTTACACAAAAAGGAGTAATATTTACCAACATGTCAGAAGTAAATATTATTTAAACTCTAATCAGTGTTTATCAACTGTCCTCCCCCTCTCCCCTACCGTGGCCCATTTCTGACCTTCTTTCTTTCTTGTAGTTCTCTGTCTCTCTGTCTCTGTCTCTGTCTCTGTCTCTCTGTCTCTTTTTGTTAGTGAATCACTGTGAGGTACAGTTACAAACTTATGAACTTTTGTGTTTGCATTTCAGTCATACAGTGATCGTTTACCCATCCCTCCAAGAGTACCAAATCTCCTTCATTAATGTTCCCAGTATCCCTCCCACCACCCCAACCCATCCCCCACTACCCCACCCTGCCTCTGTGGCAGGGTATTCCCTTTTGTTCTCTCTCCTTTTGGATGTTGTAGTTTGCAATAAAAGTATTGAGTGGCCTTCATTTTCAGTCTATAGTCTACTTTCGGCACGCATCTTTCAACCCTGGTGGATCCTCCCAACATCCTCTACTTGGTGTTCCCTTCTCTATATCAGCTGCCTTTTCCCCCAGCATGTGAGGCAAGTTTCCAAGCTGTGGGCAGACCTCCTGGTCCTTATCTTTACTACTCTTGGGTATTAGTCTCTCACACTGTTACTTTATATTCCACTGATGAGTGTGATCTTTTTATGTCTGTCTCTCGATTTCTGACTCATTTCACTTAACATGATACTTTCTATGTTGATCCACTTACATGCAAACTTCATGACTTCATCATTTCTAACAGCTGCATAATAATGAGTCGGCCAGGAAGGAAATCAAGAAAGAAATCAAAAAGTACCCGGAAACAAATGAGAATGAAGACACGAGCTACCAGAATCTGTGGGATGCAGTTAAAGTCGTGTTAAGAGGAAAATTTGTAGCCCTGCAAGCATTTCTCAGGAAGGAAGAAAGAGCCCACATACATAACTTGACTTCACACTCAAGATTTTAGAAAAGGACCAAAAAAAGGGGGGAGGCCCAAACCAGGTAGAAGGAAAGAGATAACAAAACTTAGAGCAGAAATCAACGACATGGAAATCCAAAAGACAATCTGAAAGATCAATGAAACCAAGAATTGGTTCTTCGAGAAAATAAACAAGATTGATGAACCACTAACAAGACTCACAAAGAAAGAGAGAGAGATAATCCTAATAAACCAAATCAGAAATGAAAAGGGGGATATCACAACAGAAACCAAAGAAATTCAAAAGATCATCAGAAACTACTATGAAAATCTGTATGCCACGAAACAAGAGAACCTAGAAGAAATGGATAAATTCTTGGATTCCTATAATCTCCCAAGGCTGAATCAAGAAGACCTGGAATACCTGAATAGTACTATTTTTATGAAGGAACTTGAAACTGTAATCAAAAGTCTTCCCCCAAACAAAAGCCCAGGTCCAGATGGATTCACTAGCAAATTCTTCCAAACATTTAAAGAGGACCTATTGCCAATTCTTCTCAAGCTTTTCCAGGAAATTAAAGAAACAGAAACCCTCCCAAACAGTTTCTATGAGCCTCATATCTCCATAATACCAAAAGCCAACAAAGATACCACAAAAAAAAGAAAACTACAGACCAATATCCCTGATGAACACAGATGCAAAGATTCTCAACAAAAAATTAGCAAACAGAATTCAATAACTCATCAAAAAGATCATACACCACGACCAAGTAGGATTCATTCCAGTGATGCAAGGATGGTTTAACATTCGGAAATCAATCAACATAATCCATCATGTCAACACAAGAAAAGATAAGAACTATATGATCATATGAATAGATTCAGAGAAAGCATTTGACAAGATCCAGCACCCATTTATGATGAAAATTCTCGCCAAAATAGGTATAGAAGGGACTTTTCTCAATATAGTCAAAGCCATCTACTACAAGCCTACGGCAAGCATCATTCTCAATGGGGAAAAACTAAGAGCTTTCCCTTTAAGATCAGGGATGAGACAATGATGCCCACTCTCTCCCCTTCTGTTCAATATATTACTGGAAGTACTTGCAATAGTGGTTAGGCAAGAAAAAGATATTAAGGGCATTCACGTAGAAAAGGAAGAAATCAAACTCTCATTATTTGCAGATGATATGATACTATACTTAGAGAACCCTAAAACCTCTACCAAGAAACTCCTAAAAACAAAAGATTTGTGTAGTAAAGTTGCAGGCTATAAAATCAATACCCAAAAGTCCATGACTTTCCTATACACAGATAATAAGAGAGAAGAAAGTGACATAAAAAAAACAGTCCCGTTCACAATTGTGCCTCAGAAAATCAAGTACCTTGGAATCAGCTTAACTAAGGAGAAAAAAGGACTTGTGCAAAGAAAACTACAAACCGCTACTTCAAGAAATAAAAGAGGACATGAGGAAATGGAAAGATATCCTCTGCTCATGGATTGGGAGAATTGACATTTTCAAAATGGCAATACTCCCCAAAGCATTGTACACATTCAATGCGATCCCTATAAGGATATCCATGACATTCTTCAAAGAAATGGAGCAAACACTCCTGCAATTCATATGGAACAATAAGCCCCCACAAATAACTAAAACAACTCGGGTAAAAGAATATGGGAGGAATCACCCTCCCCAACCTCAATCTCTACTACAAAGTGGTGATAATTAAAACATCATGGTACTGGAACAAAGGCAGAGCCACAAACCAATGGAACAGGGTTGAATATCCTGACACACACCCTCAAATATATGATCATCTAATCCTAGATAAGGGAACAAGAAATGTGAAGTGGACCAAGGAAAGCCTCTTCAACAAATGGTGCTGGCAAAACTGGACAGCTACATGCAAAAAAAAAAAATGGGCTCAGATTTCTACCTAACACCATGTGCAAAAATCAGGTCAAAGTGGATTAAAGATCTCAACGTCAAACCAGAATCCATAAGGTACATGGAAAACAAGGTTGGCAAAACCCTCCATGACATTAAAGCTAAAGGTATTTTCAAAGATTACACACTACTGGCCAAGCAAGTGAAAACAGAGATAAACAAATGGGACTATCTTTAACTAAGAAGCTTCTGCACCTTAAAAGAAATAGTGACCAAAATTCAAAGACAGACTACAGAATGGGAAAGGATATTCACCCAATACCCATCTGATAAGGGATTGATATCAAGGATATACAAGGCACTGGTTTAACTCTACAAGAAGAAAACATCCAACCCTAACAGAAAATGGGAGGTGGAAATGAACAGAAATTTTCTCAAAGAAGAAATCTGAATGGCTAAAAGACACAGGAGAAAATGCTCTACATCACTAATCATCAGGGAGATGCGGATTAAAATAACAATGAGATACCATTTTACACCACAGAAACTGGCCCACATGCAAAAGAACAAAAGCAACCGGTGTTGGCGTGGATATGGGGAGAAAGGGACTTTCCTTCACTGCTGGTGTGAACTCTGACTGGTTCAGTCCTTTTGGAAAACAATATGGACAATTCTCAGAAAATTAGGAATTGAGCTCCCATTTGACCCAGCAATACCACTCCTGGGAATATATCCCGAAGATACAAAAAGATATAGTAGAAATGACATCTGCATTTGTATGTTCATTGCAGCACTGTTTACAATAGCCAAAATCTGGAAAAAAACCGGAGTGCCCCAAATTTGATGACTGGTTAAAGAAACTTTGGTACATCTTGTGGTTCTCTTGTCCTACTGCTGGCTAGTCTCAGGCCTTGATCTCTCATTTACATGATTTTTTACCAGTAGCCCTCTTAGTCTAACCCTGGGGCTTTGAGGCCCATATAGCCCCTAGTTGAGAATTTTAAATTTTAAACCCTGCACCGTCACATAAGGAAAAGATGGTATCCCTTTACTAGCTGAGGAAAGGCCATAGGGATGAGGTAGATAGCAAAGATGAAGAATGCTGTGTCACTGATTCCCCCACCCCACCCACTCTTATAAGCTAGTTTATTCAAGCATAATTCTTGGAACACAGGAACAAAGGGCTCTTTTGAATGGAGAGTCTCAATAACCTAATAAAGAGGGAAACTGATGAGATCAAATTGCAACATTGTGAAGCGCCTATTAAGTTCAGCTGATAACAATTACATATATAAGTAAGCTGTTCCATGTTTTTACCCCACAATGAGTGAATATGCCTCACTCAAAATGTTTTTTTTTTTAAAGAGTCACTATAATATCAGTGCAAAATTCAGGAGAAAATGCATTCAGTATTTTTAAAAAATGAATTTGTTAATTTTGATTCAATGTGTTTTCCCCAGCAAACTAATCATGTAGTTTTCTGGACCAAAAAACAATGGTGGTTCACAACAAAAATATTGAAATTAAGTCATAATTAATAAGAGTTTTTAATATATGATCAGACAACTAAAATTAGTGAGATTGACTTATATCCCCACATAATGCAACAAGAAAACTGTTTCAAGATTAGAACTCAGATCTTTTCACAACTAGATTTGTGTTTGCGTCTTAACAAGTGGACTTCTGTTCCTGGCGTACACACTTGTACACATAACAACAAAATTAAATATGTCCTCATGCCTGAGACTAGATGTTCAGTCTATGTACCTCAATGTACCTCCAGGAGGAAGTACAACACTTATGAGAGGGTCAGGGAGATGGTTTAAAGGGTTGGAGTGCTGGTTTTGCCTTTGGAAGCTCCAGATTCCATCACTGGCACCACCTGGTTCCTTCACTGCCCCTGGGAATGGTCATCTACGATTTCTGGGTGTCAAACAGAAAAATTGTGAGAAAAAATATTTGGACTACTTTTAGGATTACTATTGTTTCAACAGGAAAAATAACTTTGAGAAGCTAAAATAATGCAACTACGCTGGTAATTACAGCAAAAATATTTAGTTATCACAAATTAATTTTTATTTCACAAAACAAAAGAAAATGACCAAGCAAGCAAACGACAAGACTCTTAACTGCATGTGAAAGTGACTGACATATGGCAACTGCATTCTCTTTTCCTTTCTTTTTAGTTAATAGTTAAGGTAAAAAACTAAAATTTTAAAAAGGGAGAACTCGTTCGTTTACTCTAATAGCTAGACCCTTGGAATGACACCGTAGTCTAGCAGTCTGCTACAGACCAGATGCTGGTAGACACAGTGTCTCTTCAGCTGTATTCAGAAAATGCCAAAAGAACAAACAGCTCTGAGCATAAAAAAAAAAGTTCATGTCTGAACAAAGTTTGTCTTTGTTCCTGTTTCTACATATGCAAAATTAGCTATTAGGAAATCATGAAAAAAATAAAAAAGCAAAAATACACCACATAGGTTTCAGTCAAACAGAAGGAACAAAGGGGTGGGGTGGACATGAAGGAAGAAACGAAGAAAAGGAAAAAATAAGCAAAAACAAAACAACAACAACAAACCTTCAACCCCTAAACCATAATGCACTGGAAAATATTAAAACTATGGGAAAAAATGACATAAAAGTAAAATGAAATAGATATGTAATCCTATTTATATTTTATTGATAATGTGCAATCAGATGAATTCCTAGTCCATTTCCTTAAAATTTTACTTCTTGGGAAAAAAATAAAGAAGAAATTCTGTTCCTATGCTCTAGCATAAAGTCTAGGTTTCTCATTTTATTATGATGGGAAGAGTATTAAGAATTAAAATTGTTTTGAGTGGGTAGGTTTTAGAGTTAGAATTAATAAAATGGTGTTTTTATTTGGTTCTTGTATATGTTCATGATTTAGGCATGAAAGTAAAGTTACTAAAGTTAGACCTGTACGTAGGGGATCCTAGTAACATATAGTTTGAAAATGTCTATTCTGTAGACCTGTTTGAATTCAGTTCTTTCATGGAATATTTTTTCTAATATGTCTACTTTTTCTGTTACAATACTGTTCATGTTTGCATATGTTAATGTCAACTTTCTGCCCTTCAGTCACATGGTTGAGTAATGGAGCACTGATTGCCACAGAGTAATAATAATAAAAATTTGAAGTTTCTCAGTCTATTTTAAGTACAAGTGGACTACCAAATTAAGTATACACAGTGACTAAAGAAAAAATTCAATATATATATAATATTTGTCTAACTATAGGTTTATCTGTTGTTACCAATCACTTGAACAGATTTTTAGTATACCTAGCAATTTATATGACTAAACAAGAATTCCATTTAATTTTCCCATACTTATGATTCTGGATGCAGGAGTTGCATACTGCTTTATCAGTAGTCATTTGATGAGATGCTTTTCCCTGAAATATGGTATGGTGATTCTAATTCCATCAAGATATAGTTAACGTCAACAACTTGTTTCTAAAAATATCCTAAATTGTAGTTGTACACATATGTTTTTGTTATCTTACAGGGAGCAAAAGGGGGAGGGTCACTCAGGCATATTGGAATAAAGAGAACAGTGACTTCTTAGAAATGAAAAGTTGAAATAAAATCCTTTGAGTCAAACACAACGATGCCACAATTGTGTGAATGCACACACACTCAAGTCTATATATAGAAATATGATTCACAGCTATGAAGAATAGACATTTTCTATTCACACCTTATAAAATGCCCTATTTCCTGGCTCTTCATGGATCAATATGAGAGGATAAGTGATTTTGCTCCTTCTGATCTTGTGACTCTGCATATATAATTCCTCCACAGTTTTTAGTAAGTAGCAAAATCCTGAGCTTTTTTCCAAAGTACAACTCCTATGTAATGATGTATATGTTAATTCATCATGTCTTTATACCTTGATACATGTTACCAGTGTCATTCCTATTGACATTAGAAGCTAGTGATCTTGTTTTTAACATAATTTGCCTACATACCAAAGGTGATACTTTAACAAATTCCTTTGTAATCTACTCTTATTCTGATTCTCTCCGCAATACCTAGAGAGTGTATTTAATCTCAATTCACTAAACCTGTCAGAACCAAAGCCTGAAATCAACAAAGATGTTTAGGACCTACCGTAGGACTAAATAAAGGAAAACTTTGACTCAGCCTAAGTCTGGGCTTAGAAGGGCCATAGATTCTTCTAGCCATGCTATTACCCAAACCTTCTCAAGGTTTTATTTGTATAGTTTTGCTTACTTAGGATTTTTATTATCAAAGACTAATCAACCAATTGTTATTATCTTTCCACGGAATGTTTGAACCAGTATGTATTTTACAGTACTATTGTTGCTACCACACAATCTCTGTCTCCAACAGGCATCATAGACATCTTGAAACTTGAGTATTTATGTTTGCATAAAAAAAGTATATAAATTACAGGCAAGAAAATAAGGTAGGAAACTGGGCATATGGAAATGAAAATAGATATTTTATATTGTATTAAGAGGGTTTAATTACCTTGTTTACGTAGGTTAAAATCATATAGCAATCACAAATTGGCTCTTACTGATTTCTTTTCTGATCATTCTATTTGCCATTTCTTTAAGTTTTGTCGGAGCAAGCAATAGAGAGTAAATTTGTTATATGCCTAAGGAGGCAGGCTGGGACTGAGAGGGAAACTGGGGACATTGGTGGAGGGAAGGTCACACAGGTGGTATTGGAACACTAAATGCCTGAAACAACTGTATTATCGAGCAACTTTGTAAATTGCAGTGTTTTAACAAAAATAAAATATATATAAAGAAAATAAATAAAAATTAGAAAAGTAACTTAATAAAAATCTATTAGAAAGTCAAAATAGGTCTCAAAGGAGCAAACACACACATATGGGGTGCCAGGGATTGAGTGCGGATCTTCTGCGTGCAAGTCGGGCACCCACGCCATAGTACTCTCTCTCCAACCCCTCATTTTGTGTTTCTAAATGATGACAGGTTTATATTTTTATTTTATTTTTTATTGAATCACCATGAGATACAGTTACAAAGCTTTCATGTTTGAATTTTAGTCATACAATGATTGAACACCCACCCCTCCACTAGTGCACATTTTTCACCACCAATGTCCCAAGTATCCTCCTCATCCCACACCTCCCCCTTCACCTCTATGGCAGACAGTTTCCTTCACATTCTCTCTCTACTTTTGGACATTATGGTTTGCAATACAGATACTGAGAGACCATCACGTTTGTTTCTTTATCTACTTTAAGCACACATCTCCCATCTCTAGCGATCCCTCCAACCATCATTGACCCGGTTATCCCTTCTCTATCCCATCTGCCTTCTCCCCTCTGCTCATGAAGCAGGCTTCCAGCTATGGGGCAATCCTCCTGGCCCTTGTATCTACTGTCCTTGGGTGTCAGTCTCATGTGATGTTCTTCTATACTCCACAAATGAGTGCAGTCCTTCTATGTCTGTCCCTCTCTTTCTGACTCATTTCACTTAGTATGATACTCACCATGTCCATTCACTTATAAGCAAATTTTATGACTTTATCTCTCCTGACAGCTGAGTAGTATTCCATTGTGTAGATGCACCAAAGTTTCTTTAACAAGTCATCTGTCCTCAGGCACTCAGATTGTTTTAAGATTCTGGATATTGTGAACAATGAGCAGCAAATAAGCTTGTATTTGATAAAGAGTTTGTGTTCCCTGAGTGTTTTTGAATGAAACTAATAAAATATTTTTGCTCTCTAATAGCTGAGAAGCTAAACAGTTAGATTCTCTTGAGGAAAAATGAAGACTTCTCTAGGCTCATTTGGGCTATTTTTGTCGTTAAGCCAAATCTCCCAGTTGCAGCCTAAAAACAGTTGCAGTGTTTGTGGCAGTCATGTACAGCATTCCATGATATCCAAGTCTTGTCATCTGTTTTATGGTGTAGGGTGTGATCAGCTTCATCTGGGAACTGGGAGTCTCCCAAAATAGGTATTCTGGTTCAGGCTCCCAGAAAGCAAACACTGAGATAGAGATTGGCCAAAGTTCACAAAGTTCATTGGCCAAGTTCTTTAAATGAATCACTGTGAAAGGGAAGGAAAGAAAGTAGAGGGAGAAACTGAGTCTTGATGCAGAGAGATGCCTTAAGCTGTCACACAAGGAGATATGATGATAGAATAAAACTGCTATAAAGAGGTCTCACAGGTGAGAAGAAGAAGCAATCTTGGTTGGGCATTTTCCTTCATGGAGGGAATCCCACAAAGAAGGCTCCTGACTGAGGGTGGAGTACCCAGTAGCAGCCCCCTCGGCTGAGAGTGAGTGGTCTTTCATTCCTGAAGCAGGACCATGATACGTGCATCCTAATGTCCCCCAGTTCTCATTTCTGTTTGACACAATTGGATAGCAATATGCACAGGCTCTGTTTAGTGAGAGATGGTGCCAGCCCTTGTGGAAATGAAATAGTTGACACAATTGTCAGTAATCTCAGCTATTCTTCATTCTCCCTGCTCCTCCCTTGCTTGCTAATGTTTCCTTGTTCACTTCCCCCCACACACACCTTTTTTAACCCACATTTCTAGTGGGAAATGATTAGGATAAGTTCATTTTCCCAATCCTGTCAAAGATAGGGCATAGATTTACATATGAAATACAATCATCTTTGTACTTCAAAGCGTAAGGTCTACAGAAATTTTAGTTTATCTTGAGTGAGCAGAAACGTTGTTTGGAGAAAGGAGAACGTCTACTTGAGTCTTAGGAATGAAGTGGAACTGGGAAACATGGATCCTTGAAAGTTAAGCTTGGCCTTGAAAGGTTCCATAAGAGCAACATGGATAGACCAGCAAGAGAGAGTACAAAATAAGCTCTTCAT
Source organism: Sorex araneus (assembly GCF_027595985.1). NCBI lineage: Eukaryota > Metazoa > Chordata > Mammalia > Eulipotyphla > Soricidae > Sorex > Sorex araneus. The sequence goes on from NC_073312.1 coordinate 35,164,897, forward strand.
GGAGGCTCTTGCCTGCTGGGCTTGATTGACAGCTTTTGGTAAAAGCAATTGTTGGCTCCCTTGGCATGGGAATTGCTGCTGCCTAGCAACTGGGGCTAAACAATAAAACAGAGGTTTTTCTATCTTGAATTAGGAATTCGTCCCGTTTCAATTCTGGTGAATTTGTTCATGTAAATCCAAATAGAGAACTAGAAAAGCTGAACCTCTTCAAGTGATGATGGTGAAGGTAGTTTGCACAGGATTAGAGATATTTTTCATCAGTCCTTTTTCTTCTCATTGGTATGCATTTCTTTCAGATATTAACATTTTATTTTAAGATAATTTGTTAACCCAAGAGAAGATTCTTTTAAGGGCAAATTTTAGAAGATTCTGATACACTGCAACCGGTTGTTTAAGGTAGATATAATGTGCTCTAAGAATGCTATAAAACTTATGATACACAGCGATCAGCCAGCAACTATTTTTCTTTGAGCTTATTAAAAAGCTCTATATCCTTTTTACCTTCAGTATGTTGTCCTTGGAACAAAGCTTTTTGCTTCTTTTCCCTTTTTTCCTTTTTGCTTGTTTGCATAAGGCCAGACTTAACTTCATAAAACACAAAATGCCAGTATTTCTTTAAGCCATGACATGAAACCAGTGGCCCTGTGGCCACGTGACATGGGACACTAAGTTCTGTTCCTGCGGCGAACACGCTAATGCCTGTGTCACACACCTGTCTCAGATGGTCCCTTGGTCTCTAAGTGTGAGGAATTTTGTACACTCCACAAAACTCCTGTCCATATCAAAGTTGTCAATTTTAAACGTAGGGGAAAAGGCATTTTTCTCGAAGAATTTTAAAACAATTTTCATTTTTAAAGTGGTTTTTTACGTTAGAAATATTTTAAAAATCATTTCTAGCAAGCACTTGGCATCTAGTCAGCTCTCTACTTCATTTTAATTTTGTTTCATTCTATCAATAGATTAGCAGTTCCTAATTCCTCAAAATTGAACAGTAAAACATTCATCCTTGGGAAGTACGAGGGATGCCAGATGTTGATAAACTCACTCTTCTCTTAATCTGGACGAAGCAGCCCTAGCCAAGTTTTCTGATGAGCATGTTCCGAGTCCTCCATTGTGCTTCATCCTTACCCTATGTGCATATTTCATGTTAAACTGCAATTACTTAAACTCTCCCCCCATCCCTCTAAATTAATTTTCCAAAGTTGGAGTGTAGTCTTCCCCCTTAGGCTCTGCATTAATCGAGGTTTCTTTCCCCATGCTTCTTACTGTCCAGTCCACAATCTTGGTCCCACCTCTTTGCTCTCTGCACAGTCACCTTGCCCTTGCTCCTGCCACCCAGGAGACCTGCTCCGCCTGAAGTGGACGAGGTGTCTGTGTTTCGTGTAGCTTCAGAGTTAGATGGAAATTGCCAGGCACAGATTTCGTCTTGTCATTTTGTTTACACACGGGGTGGGGGTGGGAAGAAGGGAATTCAGTTTATTAAACGTTTCATGTAACTGCACCCAAGTTTTGCCAAGCTGGAAACTTGGACCTTTTCTGTGTAGTGACTTTTTAATTCTAGTTTTCATAACCCGGGGATCAGACTATTGCTTTCGCATGACGTCTGTAGTGTCTCATGACTGGAGTTTGCTCTCTTTTATAGTATCTGTACTCCTTGTATTTTTCAAAAGCTATTTTGTAAACAGATGATGTATTTCTCCATTGAAAACACAATTTTAAAAAAGCACACAAAAAACCCTTATGATACATCTGATCTGTTCTTAGTCTTAAATCTTCAATAGTCTATGATTTAAACTATCAACAAGTTTGACATTGTATTTTTGAAAATTCTTAAGTTAGCCACATTTTACACTTCATCAGGTTGTTTCCAAGGACAAGTATATGGGAAATGAGTTTCTGGAGAAGAGAAATCTGAATAAGCAAATTCTATTTTTTTTGACATTCAATCATATAAATTTGGGAGGTATATTTTTTTACACCTTAAAAGTTAGTGCAAGAACTGGGAAAATGACCTTTCCTCCTCTTTTTTACTCAAACTTTAAGCAATTTCTGCCTGAAGCTCTTCAATTCTAAACAAGATGATTGACGCAAAATAATAATATATATTTACCAAAAAGTATTGATTACCCAAATAGTCTTTTCCTCTTTACCACCCCCCCTTCCAATTACCCAAATATTTTAAGAAAACTTGAAATGTGAATAAACAAATTCTATCTGAATTTACTTTCAATTTTGTTTTATTTTGTGCCACTTTGTTTTAAATATAATTATTTTGTATCATCAGTAATATTTTCTTACATTTCACTAGAATATAAAGTCTATGAAAATAGATTTTAATTTCTGTGCTGAAAACATAGGGAACCAACACATATTTTTGAGATTAAATTTATATTCCTGACACTATTTAGGGGTTCAAAAGTTCTGAAAGTGTTTTTAGATTCTCAGATATTTCACTTTAGTTGTCATCAAAAGATTACTCTCCTTTTGCTGATGAAATAACTAGTAATCTTCTGGGATTAGTATCTTGACAAAACTAATTGATGTCATAATTCCCAGGATTAAATAAGAATTAACTCATTAGAACAGGAGTCTGGAACAAGTCTCTAAACTTTCTAGATCTCTAAAATACAGATAAAATAAATATTAATTACTTACCAACTCCAACAACCAAAAACCAATGCTCACATCAAAATGTGGGGAGGAGGTGAACTGTATTTCTTCAAACAGTATATACAAATAGCCAGGAAGCATATGAGAAAAGTGCTCATCATCACTTGCTATCAAAGAAAGCAAAAAAGTGCTCATCATCACTTGCTATCAAAGAAAGCAAATCAAAATGACTATGAGATATCATGTCACATCTGACTGACAGTCACAAAATGACTGGAAATAATAAGTGTTGGTGAGGATGTGGAGAATAAGAACCCTCTTTCAGTGTTGGTAGGAATATTGTGTGATTCAGCCAGTATGGAAAACAGTATGGAAACTTATCAAAAGAAGTAAAAACAGAGTTTCAGTATGACCTGGTGATTCCACTTCTTGGCATCTTCCCCAAGAACACACACACAGAATTAACTCAAAAATATTTATATATGAACACCTATGTTTATATTTGCACTTAGAAGAATAGTCAGAATATGAAAAAAAAAACAATGTCCAATGACAGATGAATAGATTTTTAAAAGTTCTAGGGAATATACAATATTAGGCAGTTATAAATAAGAAAAGATGAAATATTGCAGATTTCTATAAGTTACATGGAACTGGAGGCCTCTTATTAAGTGAAATAGTTGAAAGGAGAAAAATATGAATAACTTCACTTACTTGAGGTACATACAGAAACAACACAAGGAAGTAGACAGTACTGAAGGATGACAAACTCTTGGCTTTGGATTGCAGAACTGAGATTACAAAACAGTGGGAGGAAAACAAGAGGTCAGATGTTGGATAACATTGGGTTGTACTTGCTCCTCCCACAGGGAGCTTAGGTTTATTGAATTACTCCCACAACAGTGGCCCTGAGGCACATCAATTCCAGCATACACTAATAATCCTATATTGTTTTTCTCTTTGCCTTATGTCACTTGCATGGTTTAGCAATGTCCTTTCTATACAGACACAGGAAGACAGTTGGTGCTAAGCTTTTGTAACACGGGAGTTAGCTGATCCCAAATAATATTTACTTCTGGGCATCCATCATATTTACTTGACTTAAGCCTCAGTTGCCTTTACTTTTGCCAAAAGGAGGGTCCAGATGAAGGGACTAGATGGATCCAGGACAAGGTGTAAGTTACCCTGGCATCGAAAGGGGACAAGCTAAGTGCCATAAATATAATATGTTAAGAGTGCGGTCATGGAACAAACTCTGTCATGAACCAAAAAAGAAATAACTGAATAAGATCTGACCAGGAAAGACTAATCTGGCCTGAGGACTGTAGTCTGGGATGTATAGAGAAATGTCCCCAGGAAGAGCTAATTTTTAATCTTAATATATCTCTTACTGGGATTACATGGCACATGGCGCCGGGGGCAGTCCCTGGGTGTGACCGCCTAGCTACTGGGAAATGGGAAATCTGGGTGGAAGAGGCCCAGTCCCGATCTGAGCAGGCTTGGAGGTCTGAGCCCCGAGTCTTCTTTATCTTAGAGTTGGGTAGTATTTAACTGTGTATATATACCACCACTTCTTTATCTACTCATTTTATTGGGTTTTGTGCCATTTCCACATCTTGGCTATTTTAAATAGTACTACAATGAACACAAGACATGCTACTCATATGTTTAAAATGTTTAAAATTAAGTACTTATGTCTATTTCTTACTGTATCCATTTTATACATTATCTATGTTTTTCTATTACGTGCAGAAGAATTTAGCACAGTTCATTTTGTTCCTTTCTTCTATACATATTTTGCAGAAATGCATCAAAATGAAAAATCAAATTTAATTTTAATTATGTAATTGATAATAATCCACTTCTATATCATTATCAGAGTACCAATAGAAGTTTCTCTGATAATTTTCTATTAGCTGTGTGTCCAATTCTTATCTTCTGCTTAGTTTTCTTTCTATCTATTGTTAGTACTTCAACTTGCTACTACAGCCTCTGGATATAATTTTCCAGATCATAAAACATATTATATGTTCCTCTGTTGGTTAAACTTTTTGGCAAAACAAAAGTATTTCTCTTTGAGTTCTTGCTTGTTTTCAAATTGTGCTGTTTAGAATGCTCAAACTTACTGCTGCCATCCTGGAAATGGAAACAACCTTCCAGAGAATTCCTTTCATTGCTCTGTTGTGTTGGATGCCAGGAAAAATTTCACCTGACCATTTTCTTCATGTACTATTCTGTTTTTATGGTGTAGATAATATGCACTTCCTGAGCAAAAAGAGTCACAATTAAATTAGTTTCATTTAGATAGCACATATAAAAACTTGATTCTATTAAAAGAAAAATTATGTAAGTGAATTCTAGAAAAAAATGGTTATAGTACTTGTTTTGGAAATCAGGATTGGGGTATGGAGGTTTAAGACATGACACTATTTTTTAGCAGAATATAGACTTTCAGTAATAATTTTTTTATACTTTTGAAGGCATTTATTATCTTCAAATTGCTATTTTTGGTCTTTTCCCCCCTATATCTATTGTTGCTATTGAGAAGTACACTTTTACATTCTATTAAAGATTTATAATATTTATACTCATTGAAGGATTTCTTCAGTTACACTTTGGGGCAAAGCCTGTTTGAAAAAACAGCAGTTTTATTCAATATAATGAACAGAATGAACTTTTAAAAGTGGAAAATCAGATAAGACATTCTGTATAAAAATCCACAGCATTGTAATCAAAATCACAAACATATTCATTGCGACAGGGATGAATGAAGACGTTACTGGCGCCTTCACAAACAAATCGAAGACAAGTGATATAAGTGATACAAGTGATTCATCAGCTGGGAATAACCAAAGTTTCTTCATGCCCTTCTATTATCTGTCATTCCTATTCCCCTTTGTTATCTATCTCCTATGACTTGTTCCCAGGTCTGCTTTCTCTGAGCATGAATAATTTTCATTGTCCAGAATTTTATATAAATCACTCAAATAGTGTATACTCTTTAATAACACATTTTCCACTTTTAATTTTATCTTTTTAATAATAATGAAACATTAAACATCTACCACTTTAAGGGTACAATTTGAAGGAATTAAATAAACTCATATTGTGTCCACGACTAAATATTTTAAAATTTATTGTAGGTAAGGAACTGTTTTTACAATGGTGCTGTCACATATGGTCTTGGTGTACACAGTTACCTTACGTCATCACCACCACCACAGTTCTCAAGAAGCCCCACCCAGGATCCTGTGTCACTTCCAGGCTATATATTCCCTACTAATCTGGCATTATCAGTACACAAATAATATGTATTTAAAATATATAGTATTTATATATATTTATATAACTCATATTTTTACATGTGTCAGTATTTCATTTATTTCATTGCTGGAGACATCTATCATGCACACATAATTCTAAAATTCATATGTAAATGAAAATGAGTTAGAAAAATACCTTTAGATTACTGGTAAAGTTGGAAACATATATTTTATTTCAATTTGTCCTTATAAAGCTACATGTAATCAAGAGAGCTTGATAATGGCATGAAAACAAACATTTTGAGCAAAGTGGTAAAATAAAAATTCTTGAAGTAGAGCTACAGACTACAGTAATCCTCAACAAAATTAAAGGAAGAGTATCTTTTGAACAAATGGTGCTAAAATCATTGGAAAATGGACTAAATTATATGAACTAATAATGAAACTCCACTGTCTCTCTATACTATATTTAAAAATGGATTAATATCTAAAGATAATTTTAAAATTCCAGCACTACAAGGTCCTCCAAGCACTGGCACTAGTGACCCTCAAGCACCAACCACCCCCGAACAACAAACAAACAAACAAAACAAACATCCATGAATGAATCTCAAAATGTAAGCCACATTTAAGGAATCAGGCCCAGAAGAGTCTATGCTGTGTGATTTCATAAGACTAAAGTATGTCTATGCTGTGTGATTTCAAAAGACTAAGTATGCTTTCTAAATGCTTGGTTAGCTTAAGAATACAATAACTGTGAGAATACAGTAACTGTTTTACAATTTTGAATTGGTAGGAAATAGTCATTGAATAGTGATAGAAATATTTTTTTATTCTAGTGTAGCACTGTCTTCCGTTGTTCATCAATTTGCTTGAGTGGGCACCAGCAACGTCTCCATTGTGAGACTTGTTACTATTTTTGGCATATTCTAGTGTATATAAGAAAACTAATTCTAGGAGCCAGAGAAAGAATATAGTATGTAGGGTTATTGTCTTGCATGCTGCCAACCTGGGTTCAATCCCTGGCACCCCACATGTTCTCCGGAACCCTGCCTGGAGTGATCCCTGAGAACAAAGCAAGGAGTAAGCTCTGAGCACTTCTGAGTGTGCCCCCCATCCCCTCAAAAGAAAACTAATTCTACAAATAGAAAACCCAGAATCTTTTTTGGGAATACCATCAAACAAAAAGCAATGAATATGTGAATATATGAATTACAATTTTCTAAGAATTTCAAGACAACTAGGAACACCTGACATTGAAACTCGGCTGAACAGAGTTGGTTCCTGGATGACTCATCAGTCCTGCCATCCCCGGGGCCATCATTCATAAACACTGTGCTGGGAAAATACTGAAGAGATGAGTTTCAGAAATGAACAAATTTCCTGTTTACAGAATGGCAGATACAAAGAAATTCAATGCATGTGTGTTTTCAAGGAGGCCTTTGGAGTTCAATGGGATGAGTTTAGTGGAGGAAATTTCATAAATTATGGAGCACATAAGGTAGGCTGGTTTTCAAATACCCTAGTTCCGTTTTTCCAGAGTAAACTCCTTTTTGACCTCCTCTTTCTCTCCCTATTTAGAGAAGAATTCTAAGGTTATTTTTCTCAGTTGACAACAAGTTGAAAGAAAATATATAGAAAAGCTCTCATTATTTTAAGAGGTCTGTGAGGACCGCTGGCAACAACTTGGTGGTAGAGTGTTTTCCTTGTGTGAGTGAGGCCTTGAGTTTGGTCCCCAGCAGTGTCCACATGCCCAAGAACAATTCCAGCGGCTCTGTTTGGTGTCCTCAGTGTGAAAACAAAGTGTGATCTTTGGTACACCACAGCCAGATGTGTGACTGCCACGGTGTTGCAGCAACAACAAACAGTAAGAGGGCCTGGGGATGGGAGGGCCAAGAAAGGGAGGAAAGAAATAAAAGAACAAAATCTTGAAACTTTACTTTGTTATCACTCATAAAATACAATGAGATACATACAAATAAAAAAGGAGACTGGGATTGAATGTTAGGAGTCAGTTCTGTTCAAATAAAGATTACTATTGAAAAAGAGATAACGCCCTGAATGGAAGGGTCTTTGAGAGGGCCTCATTCGATGAATCTAACTCAGGACAACAGCCATTGAAGAGGCAAATTGTTCCAATAGTGACTCAGGGAATCAGGATGAACTAGGTGGGAACACAATTACACATGCAAAGTGTGAAGTGTTATTTTTCAAGTTTCGCAGTGTGATCTTACGGGTACTGTGTTTCCTAGAAGCCAGGCCTCGACGCTGACTGAGCTGCAGGGAGCTTGGCATGGCTCTCTCAGCAGTCAGGGGTGATTCATCAGGAGGCACAGCTGGGGACCCAGCGGGCGGGAGCGGGTGCAATCTGTGGGCACTCTGGGTTCCTAGGGCCTGCAGAGATCCAAAGCTCCAGCTCAACTCTGACGCAAACCGGGACCTTGCCAAGCTGTCCCTTCCCAGAGAACAGAGTCTGCTGGGGTTCATGTTCTCAACTCAGTGCAAACTTCAAAAGAGGTGACAAGAATGGTGTCTGGAACATTTTCTGGCAGAGAGGACTGTCCCCTCTCCCAGAGTTTTGTTCTTCCTTCTCTCCCTCTTCTTTCTGCTCCTGTTTCAGGGTGTAGGAGTTTGGCAATGGAGTGAGACCAACTTGCGGTCAAATCCTGTCTCCCAACTTGCTTGCTGAGAGGCCGGGAGCAAATCCTTGAACTTCTTTTAAGTCTCAGTTTTCTCAGGATCAAAATGGAGAGACACTAACTCTTCCCTTAAAGACATGTGAGCCTTGTAACACTACATGAAATGCCTTTCATACCTGTAGCTCTCAAGGTCAGAGATGTTTAACGTGGGTCTTTTGACTGCTTATTCAGATAATCAGAGTTGTGGGAAGCTGTTGTGGGAAACCAGCATCCCTGGTTTCTACAACCTCCCATTTTACTCTCATTCTCAGTATCTCTCTGAGTTCTGGGAAATCACAGTTGCAGGGTTACGAATAGCCCAGATGACAAGAAACACTGAGAGTTTGACACAAATAGTCTAACAGATAGTTTAGAACCCGAGGCTAGCCTGCAGGCAAGTGAGTGAACATTTGAAGTCAGTCATCAGCTCCCTCCACACCTCACCCTGCTCTTGAGCCTTAACAGGATGGAAATTTTATTTTATTTCACTTTTTGGTGGCACCAGGGATAAATCCAGGATGTCATACATGCAGTTCAAGTACTCTGCCTGCCACTGAGCCACATGCCCCAGAGTGACAGAAAATCTGAGCAATGCCTTGATTGCATTTTGTAAAAGACCCCAAGTAAGACAACCGCAACTAAACCATGCCCAGAAATGCTGAGACATAAACTTTATCTTCTAAGCTGCCCAGTTTTGTGAAGTGAAGTCTCTACTCATAAATATCACATAACCCCAATGGACTCCAAAGGGAAGATCTAACTTTTTTTTTTTTTAATTTTTTTTTAATTTCTTTCTTTTTTTTTTTTTTTTTTGGTTTTTGGGTCACACCCGGCGATGCACAGGGGTTACTCCTGGCTCTTCACTCAGGAATTACCCCTGGCGGTGCTCAGGGGACCATATGGGATGCTGGGATTCGAACTCGGATCGGCCGCGTGCAAGGCAAACGCCCTACCGGCTGTGCTATTGCTCCAGCCCCGGGAAGATCTAACTTTTTTAGGGTGTTTTTTGTCCCACATTTGTACATTAGCTCAATAATTGCTTGAAGATCTTGAATACATTCAGTGCTTTTGATCTATGTGACTTATTAAAATATTTTAATGATATTTTTTCCTCTTTTCATGAATACCGTTTAACTTTTTAAAAATAGTGTTGCTCGAAGGGGCTGGATGCATGCCTTGCATACACGGCAACCCAATTTTTATTGATTTCTGGTACTGCAGGACATCCTGAGGGAGACTAAGCATGGCTCTGGTAACCCCCAAATACCAGTGGTTATAGAGGAAGCCTCAGTTTACCCTTGCCAGCTGCTGTGAGCAGTCCTGCTTTAAGCTGGCCCATTCTACATTTTTTGACTCCCTGCAAATTCCTGGATTTTCTGATAAATAAGGAGTTAACAATTATCCATCATAAAATTCTGCCCCAGAGCTTAGGCTCACAGAGATACTGAGATGATAGAGAATAACTGAAGCAGATGGTCAGAAAGACTCAAATCAGTCAGACCACCCTGCAGATTCCCCTAATTCTCTATAATACTTGTCTAATTGATAAGCAATGCAAAGGGCCTTTAAAAAGGCCTACACAAAACTCTTACTTTTCACTTAGTCCTATACTAAGTTCCTCCCCACTGGGGGAGCTCCTTTTCTCTTCTTTTCTACTTTCCAATAAACTTTTCTACTTTTCAGTAACTCTGAGTCTGACCATCTTTATTATTCAATTTTTATTCTTGAAAATATTGAAGAACCTGAGAATCACTAACAGAGACTCACCAGCACTGCTTCTGCCTCATCTGCATCCCTGGTGTGACCTTGGTGTCCCCCTGTACCATTGGCCTCAGGAGCACCATGCAGGTGAAGCAGCCGCACATGCCTGGAAATGGCCCCAGGGTCCCCAGAACTAATGGAAGTCCATACTTTTAAAATTAGGATCTTTATATAAAGAGGAGAATGTTAAGATAAATTTTCATTATTATTAATCTATTTCTCAGTATTACTTAAGGTACTCATACAATTTTTTCTTGACTATCATCAACATTATACTGTTTTGTGTTTTTTTCCTACCCATATTTATTGCAAAAGTAACTAAGTAATATAAAGTAATTAAAATAGTATAGAAAGGTAAAAGAAAAAGTGTGACATTTACCAGTAGTAACTTCTGTTAACAGTTTTATAGATTTTCCCATGAAATACAATTATGCATAAGAACACATACATTTAAATTTTGAGATTCTGTGGTTTCTAGGGAGAGAAACAGAAGCAAACTGGCATAAGTTAAAATAAAAACCACTAAATTAGCTCAGCTATTTGACATTTTGGAAGAACAGGAGTATATTGAAACCAGGATTACAACATCATCAGGGAACCCTCTTTGCCTACCATCTTTTTGCCTTTTTTGTGCATTGACTTCATTTTATTACAGTGCATACACCGTGATTTAAGAGATATATTTGTTAGCATTATCTATTTCTAAACCTTGTAACTTTATGACTGGATAAGAAGGGGCAGTAGTTTTCTGATTTGAAAAATCCAAGGGAAAGTTTCTGATTGGTTTAATCTATTGATCACTATATCACATGATCATGTTAGCCAGGGACATGAGGTACTATGACCAACTCCACTGGAGTGACAGACTTGACTCACTCTGGGAAGAGTCTGTTGGCAGAAAAGTAGAGAAAAGGAAACTAAACAGGCAAGAACATTAGGCAGCTATCACAATTTTAAATCCAAGTAAGATCACAATGCACATAGAGTCCTCCAATTCACATCAATAAGTAAATGACCAGTATTTACTTCTTTCCATTTTCAATATATATTCTGATTAGTTAATTAAAGCATTCATCAGAAAAAACACATGAAAACTTGTAGGTGTTTCCAATCACTTCTTTCAATCATTTGCCATAGTATCTCCCTTTTGTACTTTTAATAATATCTTAGACATAAGTTATAACTTTCTAATCACTTTTATTATTCAGTTATCCTATACTTTCTCAATTGTTGAAACTGAATCTCAAAATCAACTCTAAAGAGTAATATACTCCTGGGGGCTGGAGAGATAGCACAGCAGGTAGGGCATTTGCCTTGCACACGGCCGACCCGGGTTCAAATCCCAGCATCCCATATGGTCCCCTGAGCACGGCCAGGGGTAATTCCTGAGTGCAGAGCCAGGAGTAACCCCTGTGCATCGCCAGGTGTGACCCAAAAAGAAAAAAAAAAGAGTAATATACTCCTTAGGTCTACAAATGGGTCAGAGAAGAGTTGGAGGTTGGAGAGAAGAGTGTGGGCTATTTTTTCTCTTTTTTTTAAATTTTTATTTTATTGAATCACCGTGAAAAAATACAAAGCTTTCAGGTTTAAGTCTCAGTCATATAATGATTAACCCCCCATCCCTTCACCAGTGCACATGTTCCACCACCAAGAACCCCAATATACCCCCTCCCATCCACCCCCACCTAAGTAGTGAATGATCTTCACTTTATTCTCTCTATACTTTGAATACATTCAATATTTCAATAAAGAACTCACTATTATTGTTTGTTTGGAATTTCCCCCCAACAATCAGGCCTGCTGAAAAGGCATCACTTAATAATTTCTTTTCATTGCTGAGAATGATGACTCTATGGGCTTGCACAGCCGCAATAGCGGCCGCGCGGTTTTGGATTTCTGATATTTTAACTCAGTTCACAGTCTAGATGCATTTCTGTAAGAAGCCGCTCTGGGTGCTAAAATGGGTTAAAAGACCTCTGGGATCATAGTCTTTAGGAGCATAGGGTCTGTTTCACGCTCAGCAGCTCCGAATCTTATCTTGGCATGTGGGCTATATTTTCACCTTTTCTGTCTTCCTCCTGTGATTAGGGTCATAAACAGAAGACTATCCAAAAAGTATATTCTATATATATGATGTATATGATTCATATTTGCTGAATTGTATTCTCTACCTCCCCATTTATATGTTTAAATCATAACCTCAGTACCTCAGAATATGACTATAATTTGGAGACAGCAATATATTTTTTGCTTTTTTTTTTTTTTGGCTTTTTGGGTCACACCTGACAATGCACAAGAGTTACTTCTGGCTTTACACCCAGGAATCACTCCTGGTGGTGCTCAGGGAACCATATGGGATGCTGGGAATCCAACCCTGGTCGGCCACATACAAGGCAAATGCCCTACTGTGGAGACAGCAATTTGGACGAGGTGATTAAATTTAAAGTAGGTTGTTAGCGTGTACTAATCCGATCTCATTTGAGTCTTTACAAGAAGAAACGTGAATACATAAAGGACACTAGGAGCTCACAGGCCCGGAGGATGACCAAGTAAATCCCAGAGAGACCTTAAAGGAAACCAATCTTTCAAATGCTTTGATCTTGAACTTCCAGCTCACAGGCTTCAAAAAGTAGATTTCTTCTGTTTAAGCCATCTGGTGTGTAATCACGAAGCGGCTAGGAGAATCTGGTGCTCTCTCTCGCTGCCTGCGTTTAGTGGTCTTGAGCTGCTTCCCCACTCCGGACAGTTGATGCCATGGGCAGATGAAGGAGGAAACAAGGGCCAGGCTAGTTGGTGATCAGTTGCCATTTATTCCATTCTCCCCACACACCTGTTCCAATCTCAGTAAGCTCCCCATTCTAGTCTCACACTGCCCCTCATTCCTGACTCCTCCTTTCTATCCCACTCATCTGTCTGCGCTCCATCTTGCAGCCTCAGTCTCTCTCTAGTCGCTCCCCAACTCCCCAGCATTCTGGCTAGGGTTAGCACAATCAACATATCAAACCCTTCCTCAGGGCTGGAGCGATAGCACAGTGGGTAGGGCATTTGCCTTGCATGTGGCAGATCTGGGTTCGATTCCCAGCATCCCATATGGTCCCCCGAGCACTGCCAAGGGTAATCACCGGGTGTGACCCATAAAGAAAAAAACCCTTCCTGGTCTCTTGATCAGGCTCAAGGGCTGAAATACCACCTATAGGTTTTTCTCTTCTAAATCCAATAACTTAATTAACATAATTAACATCTTAATTCTACTTCTTAATATTATTTATTTTGTGTGGACACAGTAAGAGATACATTAAGCTTATAGGATGGCTCTCCTGGGGACATCTTGCTATAATCTCAGACTACAGTGCTCAGGCCAGATTAATCTTTTCTAACCCTAGCAGGGTCTTAATCCAGCTGTTACTTTTTGGATCATGACAGAATTTGTCCATGACCATGCTCTTAACTTATAGTTAAGTATTATGGCGCTTTTGCCTGGCCCATTTTGATGCCAGGGTAGCTCACAGCTTGCTTGGATCCATCCAGTCCCTCCTCAGGACCCTGCTTTTGGGGTGCTGGAAGTAAGAGCAACCGAGGCTTAAGTCAAGAGACTAGATGCCCAGGGGTGAATATCATTCAGAATCAATTAACTCCCAAGTTACAAAAGCATAGCATTAACTGTCTTGTTGTATCTGTACAAGAAGGACATTGCTCTGAATTAACTATGCAAAGGATTTAAGGAGAAGAGAAAATCAATATTTACAAGTTAACAGAGTCTGATTGGGAGATAAAGGTAATTGACTGGTTGGGGAAGTAGAGCACAAAGAAAGAGGTTCCAAATAAACACAGAGGAATGGGAGCACTGTGATGGGAGTAACTCAATAAACCTAAGCTTCCTGTGGCAAGGCAGAAAGGACAAACCAATGCTACCATACAATCCAATCTATAATATCTTACTCTGGCATACCATGTGTATATAAATAATGGGTTTATGGTAATAGTTTATCAATTTCTATCCTCTTAATTTTATGGAGGCATGTTTCATGACCTAGCATATGGTCTATCTTGGAGAATGTCCCATGTGCACTGGATAAGAATATATATTTGGTTTTAGGAGGATGGAAAGCCCTGCATATATCCACTAGGCCTCTCTCTTCCATTTCATTCTTCAAAGACAGTATTTCCTTGCTGAAATTTAATCTCATTGATCTATCAAGGGGTTACAAGGCAGTGGTAATAGTTGATCGAACTACTATTATGTCTGCAATATGTTAGGTCATGGAGAAATTCTTAGAGAATCATGTTAAGAGGAAAAAAATCGTTATTATTCTGGCAGATTCCTCTAATCACAACCAGTAAGTAGAAATCTTGAATATCAGGCCAGAGGCTCTGCCTCCCAATACCCTGTAGGCCTGTGGGCACCGGCCTGTAGGTTTGGTGTCTGCCTAATGCTCTAGATCTGGAGTCTGTTTTGGATTTCAGCCATGGTGGCAGGTTTGTGCCCAGTGTAACCCCTGAGCTGGGTCCCTTTCACATGTTCTCAGTATTGGTTTCTCTCATGCCTGCAAGTGGCTTCCACTGTTGGTCCCTGAAGTCTTGTGTTCTATCCTCAGGTCTGACATATCACATGTGTTCAAAGGATATTTGGAATCGAGACCTCCTACGGGGATACCCAAGAAGGGTTAAGCTTGGTGGGAGAAAACTGAATCCACAGGCTCCCCTTGGGCCTTCCAGAAAGAATCCATCTGACCAGATCCACAGATGGCCTCATTTCAGGACTTCACTGGAATTCAGGACTCAGGCACTTACTCATTTGGCCGTACTCCGCTGCCTTGTACCTGGTTTTTAACATCCAGGCCAAATCAATCAGTTATCTAAAGCAGATTCATCTGTATCCCACATGTGAGTAACAGACATTAGCATCTCTGCTTGGCAAAAACAGAAGCGTGAAATGTGAGTCAGTTGTTTAATTCCACTTCCTGGTGGAGAGAGACAGTTTCCTATCCCCTGTGAATCGAGTCACTCAGGAAAAAACTCTGTCCCAGAGAATTATTGAGACAGCGATTGTTGGCTGCTCCTAATTAGATGCAGGCTGATTCAGGAGACAAGGACCTGACATGGCTGGCGGCTGTCCTTGGCCATCCCGCTGGATCGGCCTCTTACTGAATCTTTGAGCATCTGTATCTCTCCCTTTGGCATAGTATCACAATTATAATTACATCCTATTTAAATGACTAGCATGACGTATATTTGATGTTATCTGTATCCCTCCGCAACACACACACGTGTACACACACACACATACACACACACACACACACACACACACACACACTCACACACTTTGCTGAGGTGGAGGATTCCAGTCATCAGTGGGCACTTTCTTTGCTGAACCCTGAAATTCTGCCAGCAAGCAAGGATGGAGGCACATGTAGAAGTAATGTTGACTTTCTTCCCACGTTGGGTGTGGCCAGGAAGGCCAGAGCTCCAGGGTGGGGGTTGGGGTGGGGTGGGTTGCTACAGGAGTAATGAAACATGAGACAGGAAGGTCCTGAACTGCCTCTGCAGAGAACTGAGAAGCTTCAAAGATGGAGACCATACTCTCAGAAAAGGATGCAAGGATTTCACTAACAGCAGAGACCAACCCTCTCCCTCCATCTCTCTAGAGAATCTTGGGCAATAATTGTGTTACTCTCTAATGGTTTGGTGCAGAGGATTGACTATTTATTCAAAGGACACAGCATTAAGGTTAGCAGGAAACCAAGAGAGGCTGCTTATGGGGGCAGGGGCATTCTGTAATTACACCGTTTGTTTGATGCCTATTTCCCTGCTTAATATATGAGCTACACAGAGGGTAGGAATTGTCTCTCATTAGCATATCTCCAGTGGCTAACACAATGTTGGCACATAATAGGTGTACAAATATTTGTTGGATAAAACACAAATATTCATTCAATGACTCCATTCAATGGCCTCATACTGTTTCTCGTTCATAGCTGAACTAAAGTCCAAAAAAGGCTTTCTTCATCTCTTTGTCTAAGGTCTGCAGAGCCCATTAGAAGGATGATGATTTGGAGGATGGTAGATCTCTCAGTAGCTGTAGTACCTTTCGAAGGATGCTCCTTGGACCTAATGAGGTGGTGCTGGTGGTTGACAGCAGAGCTAGAACACAGTATACAGGAAATAATATGGGCCATCGAGATACCAAGTTTATTTGCAGAGGAGGAGGCCATCTGATTTCCATATGTATTAAAGTACACAACACATTTCTGTGGGCTTTGCATGCTGATTTATAACAGGAAAAAAATAACCTCTGCTTAAAGAATTGCATAGATTTTTCCCTGGTTTACCCTCTGTAGCTTCCATTGTAATGAGGAATTGAATTCTCAGTTTTACTCAATTGTGACACTTAGAATAAACAAAGTATATATAGTTGCAATAACCTTCAATTTTTTCCTTTGGCTAAAATAAATTTTATTAAATTGAGAAGTAAGCTCTACAGGCAGCAATGTGTCACTAAAAGGAATGGCATTTTGATTCAGAGATGTGGGTTGACGGCTTTGCTCAACCACTTACCAGCTATGTGAGCCTGGAGAAATAAATTGAATTCCTAGAACGTCAATTTACTCATCTATGTAGCTGGAATACGAATATGATTTATGTACATGACATTTTGATGAAATGGTTTGGATGTAGCTACTTTGGCTTAGCCATTTCCCTGTGGCCTAAAAATAATTAATGTTAATATTAATCCAAAGAAAGCTGGAATGACTGCACTTATAACTGACAGTAGAATTTTCAGTAAAAATATATTACCATGGAAAAGGAGAGACATTTATAATGATAAAGGGATTAATTTACCAAGAGGACATCATCCTGGTTCATGAACTCAGTGACAGAGCTCCAAAATCCATGAAGCAAAAATTAACAGATTCTAGTCAGCACATTAAGACAATAAAAGTAAATTGAAAGCATCTGTATTGAGGAGGAAGAAATAAAACTTTTTTTGCACAGGACATTATTATCTCTACATAAAACCTAGTGGAATAGACAAAAATATTACCAAGATTAATGTGAGTTCAGCAAGATCAACATACACCAAAACATCAATTGTATTTCTACATACCAGCACAAACAATTGGAAATTGAAGTAAAAATCCAATACCATTTACAACACTAAAATATAAACATATGTGTAACAAAAAACCCCAATAAGCCTACATGGTAAAACTTGCAAGAGTTATTAAAATAAATTAAAGACCTAAATAAAATTTAACACTGGTTCATGGTTGAAAGACATGATAATGCTTAATTTTTCCCGAAATTGACCTGAGAGTGAATGCGACTAAAGCAAAAATATCTCTGCAGTAGTTTTAAATTTATGTTGATAAGTTGCTTACATTGAGAGTATAAAGGGATGATAAAGGCATGAGTAGACACTTGGAGGTGAAAAATAAATGTGTATTTTTATACAACTTATTTTTTATTAAGGTATCATCACTTATAACAAAATTGAAGTCTTTTTTTATAGTTACAGGGGTACTATACTAGTGACAGTGATATACTTACTAAAATTTCATCAAGTTGTTTATTTTAAATATGTGTTGTTGGTCAGGTGTCAATTATACCTCCAAGAAATTGTTTAAAGTCATAGTATTTTGGCAATTCAGCAACTCTCAGTGTTTACCCATAGCTCTGTGCTCAGGGATCACTTCTGGTCATGCTTGGGGGACTGTGTGGTGTCAAGAATTTGAATTAAGTTCTCAAAAAATTAGAAATTGAGCTCCCATTTGACCCAGCAATACCACTCCTGGGAATATATCCCGGAAAGGCAAAAAGGTATAGTAGCAATGACATTTGCATTTCTATGTTCATTGCAGCACTGTTTACAATAGCCACAATCTGGAAAAGATTGGAGTGCCCAAAAACAGATGACTGGTTAAAGAAACTTTGGTACATCTACACAATGGAATACTACGAAGCTGTTAGAAAAGATAAAGTCATGAAATTTGCATATAAGTGGATCAACATGGAAAGTATCATGTTGAGTGAAATGAGTTAGAAAGAAAGAGACAGACATAGAAAGATCACACTCATATGTGGAATATAAAGTAGCAGAGAGGTACGAGCTAGCAACGATGCAACTTCTGGCAGAAATTTCTTTGGACTTAGTTACTAAAATACTAAAATACAGAAATACAAAACCTCGTGGCTGCTATTGTGGCCACACAACCTCATATCTCTTCATTCTCAGCAATGGAAAACAAATTATCAAATGCTTCGTTTCCAGCAGGCCCGACTTTGGAGGAGGGGGAAAACTCCAAACAATAATAGTGAGTTCTTTGTTGAAATATTGAATGTAATCAAAGTAAAGAGAAAATAAAGTGAAATGTATCAGCTACAGAGGTGGGGTGGGGGGCTGGGGAGGTTTACTGTGGTTCTTGGTGGTGGAATATGTGCACTGGTGAAGGGATGGGTGTTTGAGCATTGTGTAACTGAGACTTAAACCTGAAAGCTTTGTAACTTTCCACATGGTGATTCAATAAAAAAAAAATAATTAAAAAATAAAAGAATTTGAATCAGGGTTGGCTGCACACATGGCAAGCACCTCTGTATTATCTCTCCAGCCCTAGAATCATCATAGTCTATGGAGAGGCACGTGATCTTTGTGGTGTACATGGAGAGTGATTAAAATTAATTCATTTTATTAGATTTATAAATTCTCAGAGGACTCACTTTACTTCTTAGTAATTTCCAACAGGAAACAGACCGTTGGGCAGAATTTTGTGGTGGATCACAATAGCGTTTATTTGTCAAATGTCTCATCTTTTGTTTGTTAGCAAAGTACCCTAAATCTTTGGGGAAGGGAATTTTTTTTTGCATGTGTTTGTGATAATATTGCCATCTTGCATCTTGGCAAAGACTGGGGATGTGGCTTTAGTGTATATGCCTGGCATGTGTGAAGTCCTGAGTTTTATCCCTGGCACTGCACAAATGGCCCCTTAAGCACAGTGGGGGTATAGCTCCCAGCACCCTTGGGTCTTAAACACAATAGTGTTGGGCCTGAACACTAAACCATATGGTCCTCAATGTTATGTGTTGAGGTTATGGTGCCACCAGCAGGTCAACCTGTACTTGTGGGGCGAGCGCATCAGCAGCCTGATGGTGCCTTCAGACGTCCAGATACCCCAAAATTGCTACTGTGCCTTTGACCAGACCCCAACAACTTGGGGCCAAGTTTACCAAGAAATTAAATGGCCAAAAGTTAGGTATGTGGGAGACACACCCACAAACCACCTCTGGCTCAGCTATATAAGCTCATTTATTGGCCTTATTTCAGAGAACCATAACTCTCAAGAGAGATCAAAAGATGCAGTTAAGGCCTGTAGTGTGGAGATAGGCAGGAACTCTTGACTGAGAGATCCAGACACGCTTGGATCGGGACTGGTCCTCCTCTTCCCAGGACCCCAGTTTTCCAGAAGCGTGGCAGTCACACTCACAAATTCTTCCTCCGCCCCACCCCCCATAATCTCATCAAAGGCCAAGACCCAGAGACTATAAACTAAGTAAACTAAAACTTCCGGAAGAGAATGACACAGAATTTCCTGGACATTATATTCTATCCATAACAAGCAATACAAAACAAATTGTCTAGCATTGCCTTTTTGACAGGTTTGGGTGGTGATGAGACTAGTAGCTAAATATCGAATAACCAAAGTAGAGAGAGTATGGGGGAAATTGTCTGCCACATAGGCAGGGGAAGGCGTGGGATGGGAGTTGGGACGGGGGAATAATTGGGGATTTTGGTGGTGGAAAATGTGCACTGGTGAAGGGATGGATGTTTGATAATTGTATGACCGAAGCTCAAACCGGAAACTAACTTTGTAACTGTATCTCATGGTGAATCAAAAAAAGGGAGAAAAATAATAAAATAATAAAATTAACATTCAGAATAGAAAAAAAAGTAATGTGGAATTCATGCCCAATTCAATCAGCTTAATTAATGGCCGAATAAATAGGAGTACTCCTACATTATATAAAAAATGGTATGTGTTCCCAAGAGTGGCCCCTATAAACACAAGTATCTTGGCAAGAGTATAAAATAAGAACATAATCTGAAGGGATAAATTCACTACAATTAGGCATTGAACAACAAAGTTTGAATTATTGGGTCTACTTTCATATAGAATTTATGGCAAACAGATAATGTAGAGTTATGGTATTGATCAATACAGGGTAGTACTGGGATCCTTTCCATAACCAAGTGTGAGATTTCTGGAGTATAATGGTTTTGTGTGAGCCCTGCATCTGGGAATGAGATTGGGAGAGCATGTGTGTGAGCACCACAGTGAGTCTGGTTAGCACCACAGCCAGAATGCATACTAGCATCACAACTAAATGAGTGAACACATGTGCAAGCATCACAGCTAAACTGTGCAAGCACTGTGGCTGAGTGTACAACTCTGGGTGAGCACCACAATCAACTGTTCAAGCACCACAGTCGAGTGGGTGCTATAACTAGTCATTGAAACAATAGTCAACAATGCAAAGGGAAAAGGAGAAAAGTGTATACCACACATGCAGAGAAGTCCACATAGAGCTTAATGGATTCCTGTGAAGTGTTGAGCTATGTTAATTAAAACTATGCTGTTTGAACCAGATTTAAGATAGATTTTGAAAGTTTATCTTCCCCCCTACATTTCCTAGAATTTTTATCTTCTCTTTTATACCTTGTAACCTCCCAGTTCTCTGAATTTCTCTCATCTGAACCAGTAAATTGTGGATTTTTTGGCTATTTTTTGGTGGACTATTATAAATCAACTATCAAATACTCCTTTGAATCATGATCTATTTTGATGTAGATGTGCCCTGTTTCCTCAGTTTTACATTGAATTCACTTAGGAACCAAACATATTCATCTTTACATCCTCACTCCCTAGCATTATGATCAATAGTTCATCAAGTTTTGAATGATAATGGGAATAACTGGTATTGATATATAATGTATAAAATTAAATCTTTATGTAGCCCGTGAATAGTCAAAGCTTGGTTCTAGTTGAGTGAAACAGACAAAATTCTTTCATAGTTCCTTTTAGCAACAGGATTGTTTTATACCCTAATGGGACATGCAGCAGAGCCATTGATTGGAGCTGCCCATAAAATGCTTCCAACACTGTTTCCAATGCCAATCTCCCATATTTCCCCAGCCTCACACTGAAGGGTTGCTCTGTTCCGAAATAATGAAAAATTTACATTTGAAGCCAATTTTAAAAGCCTGGTATCTAGGAAACTAAAATATTCAACTAGTTAAACCCTAGTATAATGAGGGTTCTAAATCTTATTGATTTTTTAAAAAACTTTAAAAATTAACCAAAAATCAATATAATTTAACATTCCAATAGGTTTTCTCACAATGATATATACCAGTTGCTTTTGAAAATAAACAGCCTTAATGAAAAACACTCTGAGGACTTTTTCAAAAGTGCTGGAATTTAATGTGCTGAAACACATGCTTTGCATGTAGGAGACCTGAACATGATCCCTGGTACCACAAGTTCCCCTATGCACTGCCAGATGAGAGTTCAGAGCACACGAGGAAGGAGTAGCCCAAGAACCACTAGATATGCTGCCCCCAAACAAAACATGATGGTTTTTTCCCCTTGAATTTTTTTCTTTTTGGGTTATATCTGGCGATGCACAGTGGTTATTCCTGGCTCATGCACTCAGAAATTACTCCTGGCAGAGCTCAGGGGACCATATAGGATGCTGGGAATTGAACCCGGGTTGGCCACTTGCAAGGCAAATGCTCTACCCGCTGTGCTATCGCTCCAGCCCCTCCCATTGAATTTTTGAAGTGTATTATTTGTGCTAGAAGTTCATTTTCAAACCAACTGATACAAAATTTTTATTCCATTCTTTTATTCTTTCAGATTCCTCACACACAACAGAATCAAGTCTAATAGGAAGTAAGATGGCCCTCAAATATTTTGCATTATAAATTAAGACCATGGTTTCCACTTTTTGGAGAGGGCCAAGGTTGTGACCTTGTTATTGGGGTTCACCTCAGAAATGTTTGCCCTCATTCTGGACCAGATGTAGCCACACATTTTGTTGGGTTCGACAAATCTTGAGACTCCTTTCAACTCTGTGTGTTAAAATGCAAAGCTGTATTCTGTCAAAACCTTCACGCTCAGAATCTTAGCCTGAATTAGTCTGGTAGTGTGTTGGGGCAGGTGGTCTGTCAGGATGGAGAGGAGACTGCAATTCTGTTGGGCAGGGCTCACCTCAGGAATGGCTGCTCCCAGCTGTGCCAGGAGCAGAAGCCTATGGTGTTGAACTTAACAAGATCTGAGTCTGTTTCTAACTTATTAAGTGCCAGTGTAGAACTGAAGTTCTGTAAAACCTTTGCTTTCAACATCTTTCTGCCTTAAGCTAGTGTTTTATGTTTGGAACTAACTCACATTTCTTTTCTTTCAGTCTTTCTTACCCTCCAGGGGAAACAGTTCTGTGATTGAACAGGTTGAATCTTCCCAAAATAATGGCTGTTCTCTCCAGTGAATTTTCTGAGCAGGGCTTCACATTGGATGCTTTTTTCCAGTTCTTTTTAAAAATACATTCTTTGTGTTGGTGTTGCAGGGGTGCTTACAGACCTATTTTTCCTCCAACTATCTAGGCCCTGTCCATTCCTGGATATACAGTTTTAATCAGATTTGTTCTATAAATTTGAATGCCTTTGCTTCCAGTTATAAGAATAATTTTCTATAAAGTTCTGTTGACCAACTCTCAACTAATTGAAACTGGTATGACTTTTCTATAGAAAGGTCTATACAACTTACATACGTTTGACTCATATAACACACACATAAATGTATATATATACACATGTGTATATATACATATATATGTAATTTTTTGGTGCTGTGAATCAAACTCAGGGATTCACACATGCAAGGCAAATGCTTTGCCACTGAGCAACATTCAGAGCTAGTTTTTTTCTTTACAAGAGGAACAATACTTGCCACATATTCTCAACCTCATGAGGAGGGCTGCCTGCATCCAAGAATGTTTTTTGAATTTAACAACTCTTTGTCTTTAATCTCTCCTTTATTATCTAGAAAATGAGAATTATAATAATAATACTCATTTAATGGATATGGTGGTAATTAAAAAATGTTTAAAGTAAAGCATTCAGTACACTAAATGGCACTCAAGTCAGTAAAGGGCCAACAAAAGTTAGATATTATTGTCACTATATTTTGCTTTTTGTTAAAATCTTTGAAGTTTGGGGGAGATAAAAATTAGAGTTATAACTCAACACCTTTATTGCAAACCACAACACCTAATTAGAGATAGAGAACAAAAGGGAATACCCTGCCACAGTAGCAGGGTGGGGTGGGGGGAGATGGGATTGGGGAGGGTGGGAGGGATGCTGGGTTTACTGGTGGTGGAGAATGGGCACTGGTGAAGGGATGGGTTCTCAAACTTTGTATGAGGGAAACATGAGCACGAAAATGTGTGAATCTATAACTGTACCCTCACGGTGATTCACTAATCAAAAATAAATAAATTAAAAAAAATTAGAGGCATATCATAGCTACAGAAAACCTCCACAGACTATTTTCTTTTAATTAATTAATTTATTTATTTTTTGTTTTTGGGGTCACACCTGGCAATGCACAGGGCTTATTCCTGGCTGTACACTCAGGAATTACTCCTGGCAGTGCTCAGGGAAAAATATGGGATGCTGGGAATCAAACCTGGGTTGGCTGCTTGCAAGGCAAATACCCTACCCGCTGTGCTATTGCTCCAGCCCAACCACAGATTATTTTAAACTCTACCTCTAGAAGCACTCATATTTCTGTTAAGGCCTTACTGTCTTTATAAATAACTTAAACTTGTTTCTTCTCACTGGTATTCCCATAAGTCAAGACCACTCCCTTCTCCATTTCTCCATTTCTTGTAACCAAGTAAGGAAAAAATACCTTCAGCAGAAATCTAGGAAGAAAGGTTGAAAGGGAGCAAGACCAAAATAAACTAAACAAGCTGTGTCTCTTTTCCAAGTATTTCTGGCAACTCAAGATTAGTGTTAATATTGGTTAAACTGAATGCATTCAGAGTGATATGGGTAAATGCTTACCTTTACAGTGTGTTGAATTTTCCTCTCAGTAGGATATATACTCATTAAGCACTGTGATACTAGGGTGAGTTATTTGTACTCTCCCAAGATTACCTTCATGTTAAAAGAAACAGATTCATTGTGAGAGCCTTTTTTCCAGTCTGCATATATTCTAGATAGCAAATACCCTAGGAGTGAATTGAAACACTCGGAGTAAGTGGGATAGAGAGCAGTCTTTCTGTGAGCATAAAAATTAAATGCACCAATTAACATTACTAACAATTACTAATAAGCATCCATAAAACTTACCTCCAAGGATTTCTCTGACAACAAAATAAGTAACAGATATCATATAACAGAAGTTTAGTATCAAGTCCTAGGATAATCAACCCGGACATAGAAACCAATCACTTGTCACTTGTCATCCCATTGCTCGGCCATTTGTTTGAGCAGGCGGCAGTAACGTCTCCATTCATCCCTGTCACATGCTAGTGTAGATCAATGGCATCTGCTCGCTCCAGGAACACAAAGAGCCTCAAACTGTTCATTCAGGGTCTTGATGAAGAAGTCTGACAATCTCGTAGGTGGGCGGCCACACGGTCTTTTGACGTCATGTGGAATCCAGTCGGTAACAGCTCTAGTCCAGCGCCATCTAGAGAAGCCAATAGTAACCTTATATATTCCTCAGGGTTTGAGGGCTGTTTTCTATTTTTGACTATGATTAATCTAACCATCACCTCTCAAGATATTACTTCTGAAAGGATGGAAAAAGTAAAATATTAATTTTCTTTTGGTTACTTTTCCAAGTGAATATTTTGTGCTTTATTTGTGACTTTCAACAATTATGATAATTTTTGGTTGTGACCCATGAAAATTCTTGAATCTATTATTAGAAAATAAAAAAATCTATAGTAGCATCTACAATTGTATAGATAAAAGCATGTGCAACTATGTATAATTATGATTCATTGCCTAATACATTTGAGAGAACTGTATGTATAATTTCATCTCTCCTTCCTACTTATTTTTTTGGATTCTGGAGTCTTTAGCGGGACCATGTATGTTATGCTATACAGTCCACCCCTGAAGCCTGCAGATTTCAAGTTCTACCCATGATTGGGTGGGTAAATTTATTTTGAGGATACAATTTGAATCAAAGCCCTTCTGTTGCCACTGAGCTAAAACTAACTTCCCAAACATTTTGCTTTTATCTGTCTGATTCTTGAGTTTTCCTTTTTATTGATTCTAAATTTAGGCAGAATAAAAGAGAATAGCTACTTACTGAATCTTTAAAGTTCCAAATGTTCTTGTTTATTAAGCAACTACTTTATGCCTGACTCCCCAGGTTGCGTTAACTCACTATATCCTCATTATGCTTCTGAGTTCAACATCATTATCCCCATTTTAGAGAAGAATTTAAGTCAGAGACATTCAGAAAGTGCCAGCAAAGGCACTTAAGGGCATTTAAGTCAGCAAGGGCATTTAAGTCTCCCACTTTCTGATTTAATTTAAGTCCAACACTTTCTGATTCTAAACTCATCCTCTTACTACTCCACAAAAGTCTACAGTCAAATTTTAGGGACAACATTTCCCCCCTAAGAATAAACTATCATCGGAGACTGAGTAATAGTACAGTAGGAAGGGTGTTTGCCTTGCATGCAGCTCACTTGGGTTCGATCCCCAGCATCCAATATAGTTCTACAAGCATAGCCAGGAGTAATTCCTGAGTGCGGAGCTAGGAGTACCCCCTGAGCATCTCTGGGTGTTACCCAAAAAGCAAATAAATAAATAAATAAAATAAGGTAGCTGCTCTTTTAAAAAAAGAAGAATAAAATATCAAAATTTCGGCATGGAAAAGAAAAAGAATGAGAATGCTCTAGTGGTCAAGTGGGTAACACTGTAAGCACTATCATTTTGTTGTTCATCGATTTGCTCGAGCGGGCACCAGTAACGTCTCCATTGTGAGACTTGTTATTGTTTTTGGCATATTGAATATGCCCTGGGTAGCTTGCCAGGCTCTGCCGTGTGGGCGGGATACTCTCAGTAGTTTGCTGGGCTCTCCTAGAGGGACAGAGGAATCGGACCTGGGTCAGCTGCGTGCAAGGCAAACACCCTACCCACTCTGCTATCACTCTAGTCAATCTCTACCTTCATTTTTGGTGACTTTTCAGAGCATAATTTGCAAACAATGATCTGTCTAGGTTCCTATGGGATATTTGCTAGGAGCTTGCTCAAGCAGAAGGCTGCCAAGAAGAGGATTTCAACTCCCACTCACAGGCAGAGCCAGGTGAAATGCTTGCTGAGCAGGAGTCATTCCCAAGAATCAAATATCTACCTGCCTACTGTGTGCTTTGCTATGAATTACCTGGGGCTGGCCTGCAAGGTTGGGAGGACAGAACAACTTAGTTCTCTTTTAACTGTCCTTAAAGACAGGCTGATCCAGTCCTTCCCAAACTGGAAGATTAAAGGATTGAACCAAAACGGGCATACAAGAACAGGCATGCCCTCAAGAAGCCTCCTTCTTCAGCTTAATCAATGACTGAATAAATAGCAGTACTCCTACATTCTAAAAATGAAAAAAAAAAGAAGAAGCCTCCTTCTAGACCCACATGGATGGGACACATTTCTGGTGGAAAGGGATACAAAGCAAAGAACAAAGTGTCATATATATATATATATATATATATATACATACATACATATATATACATAGTTATTTCCTTTGATGCAAGTGAAAGGTCTAGGGTTTATAAATCCTTCAAACAGTAGTGATAATGGAAAGATTTGGCCACATGAAAAGGTTTCCTACTGCTGCTGCCTTGGCTGGGAGGATATTTGTAAATTTGGGCTAATTGTCAGAGATTAGTCATGGGGATGTTATAGGGGATGAAGTCAGCATCATATCCTTACATGGGAGCAGAGTTTTCTTCAACCATGATATATTTTTGTGAACATTTCTCCCATCATATCTTTTCAGATGAGCATAATTTCTGAGATTTCTGAGCTTTTCTAGTAACCATGTCTTTATTCAGTAAGTAACTTCCTTGTGTCGAAACCTTTAACAATTATTCTTATGACTCTCATCTTAGACTATTATTTTTTGCATGTCTTTCCTTTATTAAGGAGATGAAGCTTCCCTTCCAGAAGTCCTATGTGATTGTAATTTACATTTTGATGGCTTCTTCATCTGCAAGCTCTGGAATTTGTTTTTCCTGATGGATTTAGACACTCAGTGATAAGTGGTGTGCTAGTATGAACTTGTGTGGGCGAGATTGGAAAATCACAGAGGGCTCAACAATTCCCTTCAAAATGTGGGAGAATAAAGTCAGGACTTTCTACAATAAGTAAACCTTTGAAAAATGGTTTGATTTCTATTAGTATAAAATAAATCATACCCAAATGGAGTGGTTTAAAATAGACATTTGATTTTGCTCCTAATTCTGTGAGTCAACATTTTGACAGTCTTCACTGAGTGTCTCATGAACTTGCTATCAAATGTCAGCTGGGCTGAAATCATCCAGAAGCTTGATTAAGCTCGATCGTAAGAGAGGCTTCTGCACAGACTGGCAGTTGATACCAGCTGTTGACTAGGAACTTGGCTGAGGCTGACTGGGGACCTTTGGGTGGCTTCTCCAGTCTGATCATCACAGATTTATTGGGTAGTTATAGGAACAGGGTCTTCACATTGAGCTTCCAACGTAAAACAGGCAAAAGCAGCATGGCTTTTTCTAACTCATCTTTATATGTCATGTCTTTTCATTTCTGTTGTGTCCTATTGGGATACAACCAGGTCACTTAGGGACAGGAGAGAAGAGAGACATAGAGAGGTAGCATAGTGGGTATCTATTGCCTTGCATACAGCCGACCCAGATTTAGAGAGCCAGGAGTAAACCGTGAACACTGTCAGGTATGACTCCAAAACAAACAAAAATAAATAAGGGGTAAGGAACATAGACCCTGTGTTTTGATTTAATGAATTTTAAGGATTTTTCATCTGTACATTTTTACCTGTACACATTTTACCTGTACTGTACATATTTTCCAGCATGAGAGAGCCAAAGAGAATGAGAGCGCCTACTTCTTTCACTCACTGATTTTCCTGCTAATTAAGCGTTGCATTTCTCCCTATATTCTCCCTTCTCTGCTTTTACTTGTGAAATACACTTTATCTGATTTTTTTTATATGCTGCCTTTAAATTCTCAGTTCACAGAGACAACACAAAAATATTGTTGAAACTCTGGGCTCTAATTATATACTTATGTTTTTTATCCATTAATTGTTTTATTTGATAAGTATATATGATGTGCTTCAAGAATCAGGGACACTGCCTTGTTTGCCAAGGCATTGAAAATCAGATAGGCCGGACACGTAATGAGAGCTGTTACTGACTGGATTCCACGGGACATCAAAAGAACGCCTGGCCACCCACCTACAAGATGGTCAGACTTCTTCATCAAGACCCTGAATGAACGGTTTGAGGCTATTTGTGTTCCTGGAGCGAGCAGATGCCACTGGTCTAAACTAGCACGCAACAGGGATGAATGGAGACATTACTGGCGCCTGCTTAAGCAAATCGATGAGCAACAGGACAACAGGTAATACAGGTGATCTGATGTGCTGGGCACTATATTGGAGGCTGGAACTGCAAATGGTGACTGACCTTAAGAAATTCACATTGCGTGGCCGCTACTGCGGCTGCGCGACCTTATTTGTCTTCACAGTAGGTCTGAATCTAGTGGGGTACTCCTAACAACAATAGTGAGGTTTGTGTTGAAATATTGAATGTAACCAAAGTAAACAGAATGTAAAATGAAACTTATCAGTTACAAGGTAGGGGGTGGGGGGGCGGGATGGGAGGGGTACTGTGTGGGTTTTTTTTTTTTTTGGTGGTGGTATATGGGCACTGGTGAAGGGATGGTTGTTTCAGCATTGTATAACTGAGACCTAAGCCTGAAAGCATTGTAATCTTCCACACAGTGATTTAATAAAATAAAATTTTTATTAAAAAAAAAAAGAAATTCACATTGTGCATGGTGAGAAAGGAAATCATGTGTTATCAGTAATTTTCCAAACACATATAAGCACTTTACAATAATAATGACTATGCCAGGGGTAAAAATGATGTTGTGGGAATTGGAAAGCCAAAGTTATTGCTAATATTGGGGGAGGAAAAATAAAGAAACAGAGGTGTTTTTTTTATTTTAATATTTATTTATTTATTTATTAGTGAATCACCGTGGGGCTACTGTTACAGACTTACAAACTTTCGTGCTTGCATTTCAGTCATACAATGATCGAGTACCCATCCCTCCACCAGTGCTCATTTTCCACCACCAATGGTCCCTGCATCCCTCCCACCAGCCCACCCTGTTACTCCCCCCACAACACACACACACACACACACACACACACACACACACACACACACACACACACACACACACACCCTGCCTCTGTGGCAGGGCATTCCCTTTTGCTCTCTCTCTTTCTCTCTGTCTCTCTCTGTCTCTCTGTCTCTGTCTCTGTCTCTCTCTCTCTCTCTCTCTCTCTCCCTCTCTCTCTCTCTCTCTCTCTCTCTCTCTCCTTTTGGGTGTTGTGGTTTGCAGTAAAGGTATTAAGTGGCCATCATGTTGGGTCTATAGTCTACTTTCAGCCCGCCTCTCCCATCCGGAGTGGGCCCTCCTAGCACCCTTTACTTGGTGGTCCCTCCTATATCTGAGCTGCCTTTTTCCTCAGCATTCGAGGCTGGCTTTTAAACTGTAGAGTAATCCTCCTGGTACTTATCTCTGCTGTTCTTGGGTGCTAGTTTTTCATTCTGTTACTTTACTTTCCACAAATGAATGTAAAAAGAAACAGAGTTTAAAGAGCCTCTTTGCAGCCTATCAGGCAGCAATTTCAGGGTTGGATCTCACAGCCATCTGGCCCAGGATCAAGTACCTGGGGAGGAGAGATTATAAATGTAGAGATTTATTCTGGAATTTTAAATTTTCTGTTCTCTGCCTAGAGTTTCCTAGGTAGTAAATTTCAATAGAAACACTTTGATTTTTTTTTAAAAAGGCAATGTTTAAATTCAAATGAAAGCATCAAGCATTTTGAATATACAAAAATTTGTCTTGTTCACATCTGCCTCTTCTCTGCATTGTTAGTAAACTCTCAATAACTCAGTGAGAGCAATGAGATGTTCAAAGCCAAGGCTGCCCAAATTGCTAAGTGGGAATGAATGTCTCTTTTCATTTCTCTATCTATGTAGTTAGAATTTATTGATCACCCATCATATTCCAAGAACACGCTGCCATAAAGGGATGATTGGTGAATATGAAGTTGTGTATCAAATCTTGTGTGGAAACACAGTTCTGTTTTGGTCAAATATACTGAACTTGTGTAAGGGTGATTGATTTCTCAAGTCAAATAGAAATATCCACTTTTCAAAAGAATTTGGATTTGGCTTAATAAGTCAAAACATTTTATATCCACTCATGGGATTATACAACCAGGATCATTCAGAGAGCCACAGGATGCTGGTATTAAATCCTATTAGTGCCTGAGTCACCAAGACTTCCAAGACCAATTAGGATTTAGTATGGGCTTTTGTTTGTGAAGCTTTCAGATTAAAATGTTAACTTTAATTAAGAGTAAAGATTCAAAGGTGCACCATAACTGATTTTCCTCCCAAGGTTTCTGGAGAGAAATCAGTAGACCCCTAGTAGATTGTGAAGACTAAAACAAAAGTTACCTAGAATTGTACATGATGGGTATAGAGCATCATGTTATAGTTCTGAAAAGTAAAAAAATCTCAGTGAACAAACTAATTTCTGATACTAGCCTTCTTTCTTTTTCTGGTAAAACTGAGATGATTTTATGCTGTAAGAAATGTATTATAAATTTGTATGTAAGTGGATCAACATGGAAAGTATCGTGTTAAGTGAAATGAGTAATAAAGAGAGAGAGAGACATAGAAAGATCGCACTCATCTGTGGAATATATCACTTGTATCACTTGTCATCCCGTTGATCTTCCATTTGCTCGAGCGGACGCCAGTGACGTCTCCATTCCTCACCGTCTCGTGCTAGTGTAGCCAATGTGGAATATAAAGTAACAAAATAGGAGACTAACATGCAAGAGTAGTAGAGATAAGAACCAGGAGGTCTGCCCCACAGCTAGGAAACTGGTGTCACATGCTGGGGGAAAAGGCAGCTGAGATAGAGAAGGGAACACCAAGAAGAGGATGTTGGGAGGACCCATTCGGGTTGAAAGATGCGTGCCGAAAGTAGACTATAGACCAAACATGATGACCACTCAATACCTCTATTGCAAGCTACAACACTCAAAAGGAGAAAGAACAAAAGGGAATGCCCTGCCGCAGAGGCAGGGTGGGGTGGTGGGGGTTGGGGTGAGGGTGGTGCGAGGGAATCTGGGAACCTGGGAACATTGGTGGAGGAGAACAGGCACTGGTGGAGGGATGTAAACGATCACTGTATGACTGAAATGCAAACATGAAAGTTTATAAGTTTGTAACTGTACCTCATGGTGATTCACTAATAAAAAATTTTAAAAAAGAAATGTATCATAACCTATTTTGTAATGTATATTAACATTGCTTTAATTCATCTTGTTTTCAAAGTGTGTTTTAAAAATTCCTTTTCAAAAATATGTTTGCTTCTGAGTGAAAGAATTTTCCTACTTTGTAGGTTCTAAAACAGTTTCTGGAAAGAGGGAGTGTGCAGGGAGAAACCGACATTAAACACGTGTAGAAAAAGTATAAAATGGATATTTTTAGAACTGAGGTGTGATAGTTCCTGGCTTTTGTTAATGGCCAACTCTTTTATTCTTATATGTTACTCTTATGTATTTTATAATGTCAAAAGCCATATTTCAAAATTTCTTAGTCTGTGGACTTTGGTTAAATTGTCAGTTGTTGAACCTTGGGGCTATATATATGCTTTTGAAGATTGTAGGATTACTATGGAAGAAATTTGGAGGTACTGGTACTTGATTTTTAAAAATAAATCTTTTTTTTTAAGACTTCATGAAAAGAATTATCTAAGGACAAATTCGAATGGAAAGTTAAACACCTGAATGTAAAAAGAAGAAAAGTAGAGTTTGACTAATAGAGATTCTTTCTGCCTATAAACTACAATCTAAGTTGATTTAAAGACTCATAATTTAGATATTTTTAAGATTAAAAATTTTAATTTTATAAAAAGTTGAAGCAAAAAGTAGGAAATAAAGAAATTTTGTAGGCGAGTAACACTGATAGGGCTGAGTGAAAGGTAAATATGTTTTCCCCACTTATATCTCTTTACAAAAGTCATATCAAACATTTTTCATGAGACAAACATACAATATAACTTATACAAAGTTAAAAAGACTGGAATTCCAGATACCACCTCCCCCTCTCATTATGTGTCTCTTCAAAACGGTGGCCATAAAACTTTGAGCCTGTGGGTAGGTAAGAGAGGAAGACAAAGGGAAGGAGACCAGGATTACTGTATTCATAGATATCATTCAGACAAGGTGGTTGGCCACTTTTGTTGTTTTTAGAACTAACCAGAAGTGAACTCCAACCTTGCCTGATGTGTCAGGAGGACATCTTTTTCAGAGCTCACCTTAGAGGCGGCTATGGATGCCAAGAGTCTATGAGTCCAAGGACAAGAGATCCTCCAGAAGAACAGAAGCAGTAATGGCATATTTGTTGAGGTGGGGAATAATTATTTCTGTTTTATAAGCAATTATATGTGCTATATATGCCATAGACTCTTGAGAGCAATCATTTTTTCTGTTGTTTGTTGTTGTTATTGATTAATTGATTTTGTTCCTCTTTCAATAATGTGTTTAGAGTACTCTTCTCCATGGAAAACTCATCTTTTGTGGCGGTATGAGCCTGTTTTGAACTGTATGTAGAAATGAAGTCTGTGCAAATGTGGAGAGTAAAGGACTGGACTGTGGAAGACACTGTTGGATGCTTGTCAACCCAGTGAAATATCTCCCTTTCTTCCTTGACATCAGAACTTTTGTTTTCTTGAAAACTAAAGCAGGCAATGCACTTTATTCTTAGTTCTAGTGAAAAACACTTTAAACATGGTAATTCCATTCCATTGTTCACTGAATGGCTTTTCCAGTGGACCTAGTCATAATCCTGTCTGATGAGAAATGACCGATTTCTGAGAAGAATTTATGGTGGTGGGTGAGAAGAGAGAGAGAGAGAGAGAGAGAGAGAGAGAGAGAGAGAGAGAGAGAGAGAGAGAGAGAGAGAGAGAGAGAGAGGGAGAGAGAGGACAGAAAGACAGACAGAGAGACAGAGAAAATGAGAGACAGACAGATAGCAAAGTTCTTTTGCTATTTAAAGTTATTTTTGTAAGTCTGATAGGACTCTTGTGGAATGGCTTCCAGTTTCTTTGGTCTCTGGCATGATGTCCTGTGGGCAGTCTTAAAAAAGAATCTTGATGATGTCACCATATCAAATTTAACCAATCCTATACTTCTTGTAAAGAAAATTATTTTTCATTACTGTTTGAATCAGTGAATTAGAGCTTGATATTATTTGCATTCTAATTACCAAAGGATCTAAAGAAGAAAAAACTATAGGTATTGATGGAAATTATTTACAGTTTTATAATCTTAGGACTGGTGAGAAAGGGTCTGACAGAATCCCCCCATGTGCAGAAATTACTATTTACCTGCTTGAAAAAAAATAGAATAGTGTTGTTTTTCAGAAACTAGATACAAATCACACTTACGGGCTGTTTATCTTGAGAGTCACTGAATGCTATTTGCCAAAGCAAACAATAGACAGTTGATTAGGTTTTTGGAAGGGTCACTTGGAAGGAGAACTGCATCATGTTTTTCTTTCAGAAGCTCTATTCAGAACAAAAATAGGAGGTGGTTCATTTGTTGTTTTTCCTTCCTTGCAGGAAGAAAGCAGCCTTGAGCTGAGCTATATGATAAACTCAATCAACTTCTAACTTCATAAGAGCAATTTCTTTCCGCTGCAGTTTCAGGCAACTTGCTAGAGTTAGGTCTTTTACCATCACAACCAATACATCATCAGGAAAACAAAGAGCTGCTTTTATGAAGTCTCCAGGACTGAATTTCAGACTACTTTACATAAGTAAAAATAAAATTTAAAACACAGAAGCTACATTGCTAGTCAGCCATGAGCATTGGTGACCACATGCAATAACACGAATGAAACTCACAAATGAGAAATAATTCTGATACCCACACACACAAAAACTACCATGTGATTCCTTAGAGCTAAAAACCAGGGACAATTTATCTCTGATGTTCAAGTCAGAGAGTAGCTACTTCAGGCAGGGAAATATTGTTGGTCGAGGAGCATTACGGAGGCATTTGGGTTGATGGAAATGCTTTAATTCTTAATCTGGGTGCTTAATTACCTAGGTACATGCGTTTTGTAGAAAGTCATCATTGTGCAGAAGATATTCTTATGTGCTATAGTTAATAAAAATTCACAAATATTTTTATAAAATTCATCCTTTGCAGATATACACTAAAATTTATCCATATTTACTTAAGAAAGACATGAGATAGTAGACAATGAGAAGTTTGAGCTATATCTTGACTTTTCTTTCAGATTATTTTAATCACCCTGAATCTGTTCAAGTATGTGTTTTGGTCAGTGGTGTGGTTATTAGTTACAGATCCCAATTAGCTTCATTTCAAGGGAGAATTGCTTGAGTCACAAAGTTAGAGGAAAAGATAAAATGTGAAGCCTGGGAAGAGTGAGGATATAGTTGAATCTCAAGAGTAATAAAATCCAGGCTCTGATAGAGGATATATACCTCCCCCCATCATCTCGCTGCTGTTCTCCATGTTGTCAGTTCTTTGCAAACTGGATCCCTTCACATGCTGGAAACATGTCCACTAACCTTTGTGTCTGCGAACTTTCCAGCCATGGTCACCAGAGGGAGAATTTCAGTGTGGAGTCCATAAAATCCCCAACAAAAGAATCAAGAGTTCACTTGAGATTTGGCATTTATTAGGGCAAACTACCTCAGTTTGGCTAGTGGGCTATGTTTAAAAATAGCAATCATATATATGACCCCTCCCGTGGAAAATATGGGTGGGTACGAGTGATAGTTTCTACAAAAATAGTATGAGGAAAGCTGGGCAGACAACCTATCGCATCACTATAGCTATTAATCTATCATTTTTATAATAAAATGAACTTTTTATAAAGAAAAGTTGGGGATAAATCGGGAGCTAAAAATGCCTGCCTTATAAGCATGAGGCCATGAGTTTGATTTCTAGTAGGTGCTGACTGTTTGTGCCAAGCAAGTCTTGACAGTGTTGTTCTTTCGGGCCCTTGGTGACACCAAAGAGTGGTGATGTCCAGCGTAAGGTCATGTGGTGTGGACAACGCTCCTAAAGTCTGATGTCCATCAAGACTACAACCAACTGTGTGAGAACCACAATCTGATGCATACAACCCTCAGTCATTACAATAATGGGCAGAAACAAAGAAGGGAAAGGAATCTTTACAAAGTTGTTCAAAATAACTATAGATACAGAACCCATTATTAAACATTCACAAACTATTTTGCATTTGCAAATGTATTTTTTCATCTTATCAACAAATTTGCTAGGGAGGCTCGCAGGGGCCAAATGTCGTTTGAGTTTCTTTTTTTGGCAGCTATGCCTGAGTGACTCTGGAACTGCAGAACTCCTACAGCATAGAAATCTAGGAATTGTCATAAGGAATAGATCTGCCTCCGTGTCACAGAGGGTGACAAGGCAGGCATGACACATATTCCTCAGCTGTGTGAAGAATGGCCACAAATAGCATCATGCAGATCCATTCTTTCAGTATTTCTAAGGCATTCTGCAGCCCAGAGTGGGTGGTAATGCAAGATCCGGTTTATTCCTTTACTTTTTTCTCTTTCTTGGTCCAGCCAGATGCAGAATTCTGCTGTCAAATCAAGCTGTTTATACAACCTGTGTCTTTGAAGTCTCTTTACTCAGATTTGACTTGGGATGTGGATAAAATCTCTTATGTCCTTTGCATGCATGTATTTTTTTCATCAAGTTTTGTTTGTTTGGGCTGAGTCACATTTCATTGCATATGCACCATATCTTTTTAAAATATGGAAATAAAAATGTATTGATACTTAGTATGAGTATCACACAAAAACTCAACCAAGTCCTTCCACCTCATGGCACACAAGTTATCTGCTCCTGGGAAAAAACAGATCTATAGTCATCAGTTAATGAATGTGATTAAATAATTTACGAAGGTGATAGTGATGGTGCATGTTGAAGTTGTGGGGGTGTGGCAGTTGAGATTGGAAGTCTTTAGCATGCCTTAGCCTCACTTTGAGAATCTGTTAAAATAGATTCCTGGGTTCCATATCAGAGAATTTGCATTTCTAATCCATTAATTTCCCAGGTAGTCCTGCTGATGATGCAGTGGAGAATCACAGGGCTGCCAGAACAGTTCTTCTCAAGCCTGGCCCCATGTTAGAATCACAGGAACACATCAGACTCTGATATAAGATCCAGATTGTATTTCATCTCTGCAGTTGATTTCATTTGTACTCCCAGAGTTCATAAGCACTACATTAGTTCAAAGGCAAAAGTTTAGGAGAAAAATAAGGAGCTTAGAGAGCTCACCTAGAACCTATTGCTGTAACTCCAAATTTACCTATGCATCAATTGCAATGAATACTGATTGCAAATTGAGCATTATAAATAGCAAAGGAAGCATCTATGTACACATGTCCACGGGCATTTCAACGCTCAGCATTGAAAGTAAGGAAATTACTCAATGAGGCAATTTCTGAGTAAGTGCCGGGCATGGCAGCTATGGAAGAAGCTGCTGGTGCAGATAAATCTTCAGCATTGTTGAGAAATTCAGTTATGAACATCAGTGAAGACAGAGCTTCCACCTGGCACTATGTACTCATGCTGGATGCTGCCAAAGCAGGGCCAATTCAAGCACAAAGATCCAAAATCCTGACCTGAAACTGTCCCCTGAAACTGCCTGCACAAGCTTGGTTTCTAGATGCTCTATAAAAACATATCAATTTATTTATTTATTTATTTATTTATTTTTAATTTTATCACCATGTGGAAAGTTACAAAGTTCTCAGGTTTATGTCTCAGTTATACCGTATTCAAACATCATCCCTTCGTCAGTGCCCATATTCCACCACCAAAATCCCCGGAAAAACATACCAATTTTTTGACCTGGTAAGTTTATGTTTCCTTTACTGCTAAGTTTCCAAAGGTACATATTTGATGCAAATTTATCTCTCGTTGATTAATAATAACCTATATTTATGGAACATTTACCTTTGTCAAGGGAGTTTTCCATGCACTATTTCACCCTTCTAAATAAGGAACTCTTTTTTTCCCTTTTTGGGTCACACCCGGAGATGCTCAGGGGTTACTCCTGACTCTGCACTCAGGAATTACTCTTGGTGGTGCTCGGGGGACCATATGGGATCCTGGGAATGGAACCTGGGTTGGCCGCATGCAAGGCAAATGCCCTACCCGCTGTGTTATCACTGCAGCCCCTAAATAAGGAACTCTTATGATGCCAATTTTACAGAATAGTTAAGCACAGAGTTGAATAACAAAACCTAGTATGGTTATTAGTACACTACTTAGCCAGCAGCAAAAACAAGATTTAAATGCAGATTCTGCCCCCCCCGCCCCAGGGGGGGTCTCTTTCACCTACCAGCCATGCTCACAGTGCAATGGCCTGGGGATACTTGGGATCTTACAGTCCCTTAGAGAAATTCTTCAAGATCAAAAGTGTTTCATAGGGGCTGGAGCAATAGCACAGCTGGTAGGGCGTTTGCCTTGCATGCAGCCAACCCGGGTTTGATTCCCAGCATCCCATATGGTCCCCCGAGCACGGCCAAGAGTAATTCCTTAGTGCAGAGCCAGGAATAACCCCTGTGCATTGCCAGGTGTAGCCGAAAAAGAAAAAAAACTGTTTCACAAAGTGCTAAGATGTTACCACAAATTTAATCTCAATTATCACAGAAGAATTTTTTAGAGAACACAGAAGACCATAATCCTGTATATATTCTTATGTATTAAACTTTCATATCAATTTCTAACATGATAATGATGGCAATAATCCATGGACACCAGGGATCCTTGAAACTGTTCATATCAGTTTGATTCTTGAAACAATAATCATTTATTTTATTTTTTTAATGTTTGGGTCACACCTGGCGATGCATAGGGATCACTCCTGGCTCTGCACTCAGGATTTACTCCTGGCGGTACTCAGGGGACCATATGGGATGCTGGGAATTGAACCCCAGTCAGCTGCATGCAAGGCAAACGCCCTACCCGCTGTGCTATCACTCCAGCCCCCAACAATAATCTTTTTTTAGTGTGGTGCTGGGGTTCCAAAAGCAAAAGGTTTGAGAACTTAGATCTATCACTCTTTTGCCATGTCAGAATCAGAGGAGAGACGTGGGGCAGCCCAGTTCCACCATTTTACTGCTGAGGACACCAAGGCCCAGAAGGCACATACATGGCTGGCCGGTCACACAAACATCAGCTCCAGAATGAGCACTGGACCCACTTCTTTAGTTTTCAATTTCATTTACAGATAAATGGAGGCATATTTAAAACAGTAATTTTCTCTGGGCAAAATCCAATCTGTGCTAGCTTCCAATCTGGCAGACTGAAACAGGGGCTCCAGGGAGTTGTGCAAAATGATAGGCTCCAGGCAAAAGGGAGCAGGAAAATGGCAGTTGCTCCCAGCAACAAAGTGGATTAGTCATGGAACAAAGGGGCTATTTTCCTCTAGGGGACAGCAGGGGTCAGTCGGGCAGATTATCCAACAGTGCTGGTAAAGGCGCTTCCTCATAGACTGGTGGGTTCCATTTACGGGAAGGCCGAATCTGTCATTAAGTCTGGTAACGTGGACTTCATATGAGCAACTCCATTTTGGTTGTGTTGTTGAAGGATTCCCACACATCAGTGAGGCAAATTCAGCATGAAGGCAATTCTCTCGGATTGTTTTCCTCACAGGTACCTGTTCCTAGATTACCTAGGTTATTAAGAGGCGGTCCTAAACTCTGCTTTTGGCAGAGGGTAGGGTTCTTGCATCTGGAGAAGGCTGGCCCCCAGTTGGTTTTGGAATTCTGCCCAAAACTGTCCTCTGTGCTGGCACAAAGCTTTCCTTTAAAGCAATAGTCCTTTCTCAGAACATTTCAAATGGAATAAATACACGTCAATCAGCGTGGCGTGGCAATCAGCAATCAACTCCCTATTCAGTCAAGCTGGTGACCCAGAGGTCCCCAGCGCCCTGTGAAAGTGGCCGGGTGACAGGGACACTGTGTGGGAGGCTGGCCTCACCATTACCTGCAGTGGAGCTTGGATGGAGTTTCTCATTCTTTCCACAGTAATTGGAGACCGGGAAAAGTTAAAGCAGAAATGAAAGAGCTTCAGTCCTTTGAGGCAGAGGAGCTAAACACCTCTAAAGGCATGCAACCTCTCAATCTGCACTTCCCTGATTCTTTCCATCTCTTTGCTTCCTTGAACTCTTTCCCCGAGACTTTGCAACCATTGCAGGTTGATAGCACCCCCTGCAGGACAATTTGGGAAAAACTGACTTTAGGCAACCAACCCTGCCTTTCCCTGACAGTTTCCAGTTGCCACTGCCTCAGATGTAGATTCTCGCCTGGTCTGTCTTCATACTTTCTCTTCTTTCTTTTAATATGTGTGCACATAAACAGCACAGCACTCAGAGGCGTGAACAGCCTCCTAACCTCTTAAGTCAGCTCAGCTTCTTTCAGTTATCTCATGAAAAATCATTACACCGTCCTCTTTTCATTCTATTTGTGTTGCTCAAATTTTACCCTAATCACTTCTGAGGAGGCCCTTGGAGCGGTAATGAACCAACTCTCTGGAGGGGACGATACAATGTGGGATTGAGGGCAGGGGAGGAAATCCTACAGAGGTTTAAAAAAGTAAAATTTTATTTGTATGACTTGAGTGATAGCACAGCAGGTAGGGCGTTTGCCTTGCATGCAGCTGACCTGGGTTCGATTCCTCCGTCCCTCTCTGAGAACTACGGAGAGTATCCCGCTCACATGGCAGAGCCTGGCAAGCTACCCGTGCATATTGGATATGCCAAATCAGTAACAATAAGTCTCTCAATGAGATACGTTGCTGGTGCCCGCTCGAACAAATTAATCAACAACGGGATGACAGTGCTACCGTGCTATTATTTAAATATATATTAATATTGACAATGGTTATTTTGATTGTCACTATCACTGTCATCCCGTTGCTCATCGATTTGTTTGAGCGGGCACCAGTAACGTCTCTCATTGAAAGACTTATTGTTACTGTTTTTGGCATATCCAATATGCACGGGTAGCTTGCCAGGCTCTGCCGTGCGGGCTCGATACTCTCGGTAGCTTGCCGGGCTCTCCGAGAGGGGTGGAGGAATCGCTCATGGGTCTGCCGCGTGAAAGGCGAAAGCTTAACTGCTGTGTTATCACTCCAGCCCATATTGTATTCTCAACTATTCATGTATATGGAATGCTATTCCATCTCTTAATGTTCTATCATTATGTGAGCTTTCATCTATTCCACTGAATTTATCCTTAAATATTTAATTCTTCAGAATAAAATTGTGACTATGATTGTTTTCTTTTAAACTTTTTCCCTCTTGCTCATTATTTTCATATGAGATTGCAACAAACTTTTGTGTATCGGTTTTGAAACAAGCCACGTAGTTATATTCTAATAAATTTTTAAATCATTTTATTGTTTTTTCTGAAAATATTATCATATTATAAGCAATAATAATAGTTTCAGTTTTCCTTTTCCAATATGGATTTCCTTGCATTTTTGTTTGTTTTTTGCTTTTGTCTAATTGCTCTAATATCTGTCACACAGAATTAAGTAAAAGTGGTAGTATAGGAAAGCCTTGTCTTGTTTCTGATTTTATTTTATTTTATTTTTAAATTTAATTGTATTGAATCACCGTGACAAAAGTTACAAAGCTTTCAGGTTTAAGTCTTAGTCATATAGATCAAACCCCATTCCTTCACCAGTGCACCTGTTCCCCCACCAACAGCCCCAATATACCCCCCCTCCCACCCCCCCCCCACAACTGAGTGGCCAATGATCTTCACTTCACTTTATTCTCTCTATACTTTGGATACATTCAATATTTCAATAGAGAACTCACTATTATTTTTTGGAATTTCCCCCCAACAACCAAACCTGCTGGAAAGGCATCATTTGATAGTGTTTTCCATTGCTGAGAATGAAGATTACAGCAGCTCTTTAGGATTTGGATTTCTGTTGTTTTAGCTCAGTTTACAGTCTAGATGCATTTCTATAAGTCTCTGGGTGCCAAAATGGGTTAGTAGACCTCCCGGATCATAGTCTTTAAGGAGCAGAGGGGCCGTGTCGTGCGCGGCTGCTCTGGATCTCATCTGTGCGGAGGGCGTGCCGGTAACACCCCCATCTCATTATCTCTTTTGCGCCAGGTCACTACAAGGTCGTACCTCTGGGTTGTGAGTCCTAGAAAATGGCGGACGCCACGTGGGCGTTGCTGCTGCTGCCCCTGCTCTCTTCCTCATAGAAAGAAAGCGTTGGGAGAGAAAATCCTTCCCCCTCCCCGGGGGGCATGGGGTCGTAGCTCAGCTCACAGTCTAGATGCATTTCTATAAGTCTCTGGATGCCAAAATGGGTTGATTTTATTTTTTAATTGAAAACCTTTTTATTTTTGGGTCATATTCGGCAGTGCTCAGTGCTTGCTCCTGGCTCAGTACTCAGGGATCATTCCTGGAAGGCACAGGGGACCATGTGAGGCGCTAGGAATTGATTGAAACCTGGCCAGCTACATGCAAGTTAAATGACTAACCTGTTGTATTCTTTCTGACCCCTTGTTTCTGATTTTAAAGATAATGCTTTCAGCTTTTCACCATTGAGAATATTATTAACTGTGGACTTCCTATAATTTTTATTATATTGAGATATGTGCATTAAATTATCATTCCAGTGAGAACTTTTAACAAGCAGGTGATAATTCTTGTCAAATGTTTTCTTAGCATCTGTTGATATGTGATTTTTATCTCTCCTATTGATATAGAGTTTTATATTAATTTTATGTAATACCATCCTGTATATGTGGAAGAAATTCTGCATGGTCATAATG
The DNA here is from genome assembly GCF_027595985.1 of Sorex araneus. Lineage (NCBI taxonomy): Eukaryota > Metazoa > Chordata > Mammalia > Eulipotyphla > Soricidae > Sorex > Sorex araneus. The sequence goes on from NC_073312.1 coordinate 35,207,471, forward strand.
TATGATCTTTTTGATGCATTGTTAAATTCAATTTGCTAGTATTTTATTGAGAATTTTTGCCTCTATGTTCATGAGACACTGGGCTATATTTTCCTTTTGGGAGGGGAGAATGTCCTTGTCTGCTTTTGGTATTAAGTTAATTATGTAGACTCATAGAATGTATTTGAAAGCATTGCTTTAATTTTTAAAAGAGTCTGCAGATAAGGTTTAGTTCTTCAAAGATTTTGCAAAACTCACTGCTAAATCATTTTGTCCTAGACTTTTAAAAAAATTACTGTTCCAATCTATGTGTATGTTATCAGTTTAGATTTTTTCTTTTCTAATTATAAAGGGAGACTAATTACAAAGGTGAAGTACACCATATTGATATTACAGATTTCCCCCCAGCACTCAAACATGAGAAAAGGAGGCCTAGAGTTAGGTACCAAATTACTCTTCCTCTCACTACCACCCTTTTTGAGAGACATGAAGACATATATTAATCTGCCCAAAAATCTGAAATGAGTTCAGACACATGATAAATTTTGCCATTACTAAGTTTGAGGAAACAGTTCCACCATCAATATACAGGAAAGAGTTAAAGGGGTTTTGAGACATGCACAGTACCACATACAGTAATGAGTATCAAGAAGTTTTTCAATTCCTGTGTACTCTCTCCATAACACCAGCATGAAAAAAAAAACAACCCACAACCCAAACCACATTTAATTACAGTGAAACACACAAAATTGGTCTTTGCTCCATCTTAGAGGATGATAGGGTGCCCTACAAGTGACACAGGTGGGAACCACCCTCATGGCCTTTTCTTCATTATCCCATCATCAATAGATCTTCATTTCTTGAAGTACTGTACTTTTCTATAGGGAGAATGCCCAAATCAGTCAAAACTGCGTTCTGGGAAGACTGTCTTGGATTTCTGGGTCTGTTCCAGTCGATTTAAGATGAACTGGCTTGTGTCAATGAAGCGCTCAACGCAGTTCACCAAACAGGCTTCAGTCCGACTGTCCAATTTCGGCCCAGGCTTGTCCATGCACTTCTCCCAACAAAGTTCTGTCATTTGATGTACCAGCTGCTGGAAGCTCTGCTTCTGTGTCTCTGCCTCAATGAAGCACTGCAACTGCCGGTCTACGGAGGAGGAAGGGGAGACGGACTCCATTCCAGTGGGACGCGCGCACGATCCACTAACCAACCGACCTTCGCGTGTCTCCGTGACGGAGACGATTGATTCATGTTTTCTGTCTTTTTTTTGTTTCATTCTTATTAAGCTATATTTATCCAAAATTACCTATTTCTTCTAGGTTATCAAATTTATTGGCGTAGAATTGTTCATAGTAGCCTCATTACCCTTAGTATTTCTATATCTGTGTAATTTCTTTTATTAGTTTTTTCTTTATAAACCCAGTAAAAGGTTTATTGATTTCATTTATCTTTTCACAAAACCAATTCTTAGATTCATCGATCTTTCTTTTATTGTTTTTTTTCTATGCTATTTCTACTCTGATTTTCATTATTTTCTTCCTTTGAGCTTTTAACTTAGTTTCTTCTGTTATCAATCGCCTTAAATGGAAAATTAAATTTTCTGTGATTTTCTTTGTTTCTTAATGAAGGGCTGTATCATTACCAATTTCCTACTTTTTAGCACCACTTTTGCTGTGTATCTCATGCTACTGAAAACTAATTTATTATTTTTCAATAAATTTTTAAAATTCAATTTATTTAAATAAAATAATAACAATTTAAACAAAATCTACAGGTCTCATTTAAATTTCTGCTTTGAATTCTTCACTGGGCCTGCGGCTGCTGAGATTATTGTTTAGTCTTCATTTGTTCAAGATTTATTTAGGGGTGTGTGTGTGTGTGTGTGTGTGTGTGTGTGTGTGTGTGTGTGTGTGTGAGATTAAATGTTGAATTTTAAAACACTGCAATCATAAAAAACACTTGGTATGATTTCAGTTTTAGAAAATTATTGATATTTGTTTTGCATTTCAGCATATGGTCTATCATTGAAAAAGTTTTGTGTGCATGCACTTAAGCATGTAAACTCTTTTGGAGCAAAATGTTCTATAAATGTCTATTAAACCCATCTGTTCTAGTTTATCATTTAAGGCTATTATTTTCTATTTTATTTAGCTGTTGTCCATAGTTATATGGTGTGCTAAAAATTCATATTATTGCATTACTGTCATATTCCTCTTGCTTTCTATTAATTATTGCTTGATGAATCTTATTGCTTTTTAGCTTGGTGCATAAACATCAAAAATTGTAATATCTCCTTACTATATTAAGCCTTTCATCATGTAATTGTTCTCTCTTATTAGTGTTATAAGCTTGAAATTTGTTATCTAGATATAGCTATACCCGCCTTTTTTAAGCTGCCATTTGTTTATTGGATTACCATATTTTTACTCTTCTCCCCAAAATTTCTCTGCTGCATAATTTTGGTATTCTGCTACTTCTAGGTATATTGTTTTTCATTTTATAAGACACACGATAAATTTCTTGCAAGGCCAATTTGGTGCCAATAGTTTTCTTTAATTGCTATTTCCTTGTAAAATATCTCATTCTTCCTTCTGATCTAAAAAATAATCTTGCATGTGTGAGTATTTTTGAAAATCCCTTCCCTTTCCTTTGAATATCTCATACTATTTTTTTATATTCTATTTGGTTTCTGTGGATAATCTTACAGGAATTCCTTGCATATCATTTATTTTTCCCTATATTCTTATTGTATTGTTTTTTTAAATTTTTATTGAATCACTATGAGATAGATCATTACAAAGCTGTTAGTGATTGGATTTCAGTCATACAGTATTCCAACACCCACCCCTCTACCAGTGTACATTTCTCACACCAGTGTCCCCAGGTTCCCTCCAATTATCTGTCTTCTTCTTCTTCCTTCTTCCTTCTTTCTTCTTTCTTCTTCTTCTTCTTCTTCTTCTTCTTCTTCTTCTTCTTCTTCTTCTTCTTCTTCTTCTTCTTCTTCTTCTTCTTCTTCTTCTTCTTCTTCTTCTTCTTCTTCTTCTTCTTCTTCTTCTTCTTCTTCTTCTTCTCTTCTTCTTCTTCTTCTTCTTCTTCTTCTTCTTTCTTCTTCTTCTTCTTCTTTCTTCTTCTTCTTCTTCCTCCTCCTCCTCTTCTTCTTCTTCTTCTTCCTCCTCTTCTTCTTCTTCTTCTTCTTCTTCTTCTTCCTCCTCCTCCTCCTCTTCTTCTTCTTCCTCCTCCTCCTCCTCCTCTTCTTCTTCTTCCTCTTCCTCTTCCTTTTCTTCTTCTTCTTCCTCTTCTTCTTCTTCTTTCTCTTCCTCTTCTTCCTCTTCCTCTTCTTCCTCTTCTTCTTCTTTCTCTTCTTCTTCTTCTTCTTCTTCTCCTCCTCCTCCTCCTCCTCCTCTTCTTCTTCTTCTTCTTCTTCTTCTTCTTCTTCTTCTTCTTCTTCTTCTTCTTCTTCTTCTTCTTCTTCTTCTCCTCCTCCTCCTCCTCCTTCTCCTTCTCCTTCTTCTCCTCCTCCTTCTTCTCCTTCTCCTCCTCCTCCTCCTCTTCTTCTTCTTCTTCTTCTTCTTCTTCTTCTTCTTCTTCTTCTTCTTCTTTCTCTTCCTCTTCTTCCTCTTCTTCTTCTTCCTCTTTCTCTTCTTCTTCTTCTTCTTTCTCTTCCTCTTCTTCCTCTTCCTTTTCTTCCTCTTCCTCCTCTTCTTCTTCTTCTCCTTCTTCTTCTCCTCCTTCTCCTTCTCCTTCTACTCCTCCTCCTCCTCTTCTTCCTCTTCCTCTTCTTCTTTTTCTTCTTCTTCTTCTTCTTCTTCTTCTTTTTCTTCTTCTTCTTCTTCTTCTTCTTCTTCTTCTTCTTCTTCTTCTTCTTCTTCTTCTTCTTCTTCTTCTTCTTCTTCTTCTTCTTCTTCTTCTTCTTCTTCTTCTTCTTCTTCTTCTTCTTCTTCTTCTTCTTCTTCTTCTTCTCCTCCTCCTCCTCCTCCTCCTTATCTCTCTCTTCCCCCTTCTCTCTTTCTCACTTTGTCTCTCTCTCTCCCCCAGCTCTGTTTGGGCATTGTGGTTTTCAATATTGATACTGAAAGGTTATAAAGAATATGTATTGTTTTTATTCTTAGTTTAAACTCTTTAGTGATGTATTGGGGTGTGTTTATTTGGTTCTTTAAAAAGGGATTCTTAGGGGCTGGAGCGATAGCACAGCGAATAGGGTGTTTGACTTGTACACAGCCGACCTAGGTTCGGTTCCCAGTATCATATATGATCCCCTGAGCACCGCACAGCAATCATTGGGAAAGACGAGTAAGGAGAGGCTGCTAAAATCTCAGGGCTGAGTGTAATAGAGACGTGACTGGTGCCTGCTCGAGTAAATTGGTGAAGAACGGGATGACAGTGATACAGTGATACCTTAATTCAGACTTTTGGGCACCCAAACCCCCAAACCTCACACAAGTTTTGAAAGTGTGTAAATATATATGTCTTGAAAGAAAACATACCAAGGTCTTGCTGACCAACACAATCAGGTGATCTACAGGGATTCCTTGGGTGATGGCTAAAATAATCAGTTCTTCAGGGAAGCATATTAACACCTTTCTGGGAGATGCAAGTGAGCTATAATGAAGTGAAATGCAAAGATGGCAACTCCCGGTCTATACTTCCAAAGAATATTTCCATGAGTGCCCAGCCAGAATTCTGCACTCCAGTCAAACAGGCCCCTTTCATAAAAAGATTAAGGGTATATTTAAGTCTTTGGTTTTGAGTTGTTCTGTGTGGGTGGTAGTAAGTAAAAAAGTTGTTTTACATTTATTATAGTTCTTTGAGACAGAGGAATGCCACCAGACCAAGGTGTATGCCTTGGGTGGCTGCGTTTCTGGGTTAGTAGGTGTAAAAACTGGGGCACCAGTCATATGTAAATGCTCCTTTCAAGAATATTAATGCTCTGGATCATGATCGAGAGTACTAGGCCTCCAGAGGCTCTGGAGAGTGGTTATTAGCTTAGGTGCGTGTTTCATTAGATGTCTACTTGAGACCACCATTATGAAGATAAACTAAGAGGATCTTTCACAGGGTGCTTCCGTAGCCATGGAAAAGGGAGCTGTTGGAGTAGTTTTCTCCTTTAATGATAGTCCAGCGAGCCTAGCTTTTGACCTCTTGCCCCATCAGGTCCTGGAAACCACTGAAACTCATGGGTAGCAGGACTTCCCCAAGGGAGAATGGCCCTACCTCCTCTCATCTGGGAACCCTAGGGCTGTGTTATACTGCCATATGTTTTCTTGTTACTAAATAGCAACTTTTTATTTCAGCCTATAGAGGCTCCCTTAAAATTTCTCATAACAGAGGGCTGACAAGATCCTTTGCCTCTTGACTAGAAAACTTTCTCTTCTTTCAGAAGGACAACTCTGGTAAGAATTGGGGATGGTTGCATGCGACTCTATAGCATTGTATATATAGCACTGTAGTTCCGTTGTTCATCAATTTGCTTGAGTGGCCACCAGTAACGTCTCCATTGTGAGACTTGTTAACTGTTTTTGGCATACTGAATACGCCATGGGCAACTTGACAGGCTCTGCCATGCAGGCAGGCGGGATACTCTTGGTAGCTTGACTGGCTCTGAGAGGGCAGAGGAATCAAACCCAGGTCAACTGCATGCAAGGCAAATGCCCTACCTGCTGTGCTATCGCTAGGTAGATTGCTAGGCTCTGCCGTGTGGGCGGGATACTCTCGGTAGCTTGCCAGGCTCTCCGAGAGGGACAAAAGGTCAGCTGTGTGAAAGGCAAATGGCCTACCTGCTATCACTCCAGTCCATGGTTCTATAGACAACTCTAAATACTTCAGGCACATAATATGTGGTCCTCATTTGAAGGCAGTTTATGCATGGTTGCTCAATGCTCAAATGCAATTAGTGACTACCATTCCCCACCCAGAGTGTCTGAAAGTCGGCAGCAGTCTTGGATACTGGAGGTCTGACACTTTCACTTGAACCCACCTGAACCTAGACTGGAGACTGACTTGATTGAGAGAGAGAAGATGCTCTGGGGAGCCAGGGTCTTCCAAAATTAGCACAATTGGGGAGATGCGGCTGTCTTCCTGTGACTCAGAATATATAATGTCAATAAGTACCATTCCCCTTCTCTGGCTTCCCACACTGTGACCCTCCGCTTTTCTTCACTCCCCAATCTCTCAATCTGTTCCTACTTTCTGTGGTCTGTGAACCCTAGATAATTAGTTCCTCTTTCCTAATTTTTAGTTATCATTATCATCATCATTCCATTGATTGTCAAATTTCTCGAGCAGTCTCAGTAATGTCTCCATTCATCCTAGCCCTGAGATTTTTAGAAGCCTCTCTTTACTCGTCCTTTCCAATGGTGCTGCATTGGAGGCTCTTTCAGGCTCAGGGAATGAGACCCAGCATTGTTACTGGTTTTGGCATATGAATACGCCATGGGGAGCTTGTGAGGCTCTCCCATGTGGGCAGGAAACTCTCGGTAGCTTGCCCGGTTCTCCTAGAGGGAGAACTAGGCTAAAAGATGTCGCTTCCAGGACCTTGGTCTTATAGTCTCTGGATGTTGGCCATTGGTGGTATTACATGGTGCTGGGGACAATTTCTGGGTGTGACCGCCTAGCTACTGGAAAATGGGGAATCTGGGCGGAAGAGGTCCAGTCCCGATCCGAGCAGGCTTGGAGGTCTCAGCCCCGGGTCCTACACACCTGGGTTCCTCTGCTGGTTCCCTCATGTGTGAGGCTCGTCTGAACATGTAGAGAGGGGCCTTGAACATGGCTGTGGCTAGGCTCCGGAGGTCTTCGGCTGCGGGAGCTCTGTTTGGGGCGGGGAGGGAAACTGAGCCTCCCCCACCCCCTTCCGAGGGGCTCCGGGGAAGACAGCCAGGTGCAGGGGCAGAGACTCTGCCAATTTTTAGTTATATAATGGATTATTTAACTCTCAAAAGAAATTTAAGGGGGAGACCTATGATGGAGTTTGTATAATATAGTGCCTTCTGAAAGGCAGACACAGGACAAAAGGCAGACACAGGATCCCCCAAATTCCATACTGATTTTGGTTATTCCTTCCCAGCCTCTGGATGGTCACTCTGCTCTTGCAGTTGCCCGGGTCAGCAGTAGGCTTGGTGATGCAGGAAGAGCTTCAATTTCCCTCCCTTCCATCCAGACCTATTCTTAGTGGGCAGGCTGGGCTGCATGCTGCAGCACAGGGTACATGTATCTGTTCATGCCAGCAGGAGCGCTTTCGTGGCAGCGCACCGTGTCATCTAGAAGAGTAGTAATAATCTTCTATTCCAGGGGTACTGGTGATAGCACAACTCTCTGTCCATTGAGAGTACCATCTGTGAGGCCTAGTTTAGGACTCACTGCTCATGCTGCCCGTGCTGGCCTCTCATTTTCTCTAGAGCATGACCATGGATCAGTCCTTGAAGTAGGTACTGGGACAGAGAAGTGGACTGCACAGGCTGTCTTGAATGGTTGTAGGAAATGCAACCTGCCTGGTTGCTACACAAGCTATTGCAATTGAGATGAGTGTTACGAAAAGAACGGTACAGGGCAACCTAGCCAAGGCAGGTACCTGAGAGGGGAACTGAGTTTATAAGGTCATAAAACTGCTGAGTGACTGAAGCCTTCCTGTGTTCACTCCCGTTTCCTGATCATTTCCCACCACGCCACCCAGCCAGCCCAGGATTCTGGAAACACTCTAGCAGCACTAAGATCCCTTTCAATGAACACATGTTTAAAAACCAGACAGAGTCAGTGTTCTTGGGCTGTTTCCATCCCACTTCTTGGTCAGCTCAAATGGGAAAAGTTCCCAGAACACCCACCACACCTCCACCCCTCTAGCAGCTGCTCATCCAACTGCTTCCACATGGGAGCTGAAGAAATAAAAGGAGTTTGATGCCAGCAGGTTGCACTGACCAGCCCAGAACAGCTGGTACCAATTCTTCAGAAGCAGAGCAGAGCACTCTGCAATTCAGGAATTCCCAAAATCCCACACTGATTTTGCTTATCCCTTCCCAGCAGATGGTCACTCTGCTCTTGCAGTGTGCCCGGGTCAGCAGTAGGCTTGGTGCAGTAAGGGCTTCACTTTCCCTTCCTTCCATCCAGACCTATTCTTACGTGGGGGACAAATTAAATGGGCAGGCTGGACTGGATGTTACAGCACAGGGTACATATATCTGTTCATGCCAGCAGGAGCACTTTCGTGAAAGGGCACCATGTCATCTTGATTCTAGACAAGATCACCATGGCCAGATTCATGTTTTCTTGGGAGCCTGCAAAATTCCCATTCCATGGAACAGAAGCATCTGCTCCTCCCAGTGGTTTAACACCCTGGCTTCTGGCCACCTGGTGAGTTCCTTACACCATTCAAGGAAGACTAGGAAGTGGGGGTACAAAAACTTTCTGTGGAAATCATTCAAGTGCAGAATTCCACAAGGTGCAGCTCATGGGAAGAGAATCCCCTTCAGTAAGAGACTGTCCCTGTGGAGTAAAGATGAACTTGCTCAGAAACAGCCCACTGAAACAGGCACAGCTCCAGAAAGATTGCCGAGACAGAGGAGCTTTAAGGGAGAAGCCAGGTCCAGCTTGCTTGGAACTATCCTAACAACCTGCTCATTTCCTCTCCCCTACCCTGACACCACAGACCTAAAGAGTGAGGGAGAAAGGAAACAGAGTACCCTCTTTATAGAAGGCATGTGAATGTTTACCAGACACTAGTTAGAAACAGGGACAAAGTGTAAGATGAATACTTAAGCATTAATTAAGAAATTAGAAGGTCTTCAGATTTCTGAATTGAGATGGTTTTGAGAGTGAAAGCATGCTGAAAAAAGTGCTAGGGATTGTTGAGGTTTTCACCTAGTAGAAGGGGCTTACATGGGGGACAAATTAAATGTGTGTTTTAGTAACATGTCATGGGGGTCAACTAATTTAATGTCACATTTAGCAGGTCATTCACTACTAGCTACAGATCGGGTAATTTTTATCCGTTCTTATGGTATCACTAACATAAGACAAAACTTTAAACATCAAAGTAATAACAGGTCAGAGAAAGGAGTTTGCAGGTGTCTTGACTATCTATTTGGCTTAACCAGAATTTTGGGGGGCAGATATACAGGACTAAAACAAAGAAGCTATCTAACTGCTAAAAGAGGCAATCTTTTGACTTGGGCCATAATTTGACAAAATGAAATGTCCTAAAGTATATTTGTGGTTACAACTCAAGTATTATTTGAGAGAGTCTGCCATTTTTTTTTGTTTGTTTATTTTCTGGGCCACACCTGGTGGTGCACAGGGCTTACTCCTGGCTCTGTGCTTGGGATTACTCCTAGTGGGGCTTGGAGGACCATGTAAGAAGCCAGGGATCAAACTCAAGGCAAGTGCCCTACCTGCTGTACTATTGCTCTGACCACCCTCAGGAATCTTTATTCAAATATTGAACAAATTTCAATGAAAATTTTAAAAACCATTTGAATTGATGTATCAGGATTTGTGATAGTTAGTTATACTTTTCATGCAGACATCATCCCAACACCACACCCACCACCAGAGTACAGCTTCCCTCCCCAGTGCTGTCCAAGGCTTCTGCCACCCTCCCCATCCTATGTAAATTCATTTTTATAGACAAAAATCTCTAGTTCTGATGACTCAGGCCAATTGTTTTCCCCCTATTATGTGTTTTTATATCCCACATATGAGAGTTTATTTATTTATACTGTGGAGGTGGTGATGCCTACACACATAGATGATTCAAGTTACACTTGGGGAGACTTTATAATGAAATCTAAAACTACCAATGTTAAGGATGACAGACAACAATGAATTTTGCAATCAAAAATTTAATAACAAAGATACTATTTTTAACATGGTCAAATATTCTTGGCTAAGTCCAGATTTAAAAAAAAACAAAAGTATCTAGCCCAACAGTACAACCATACAGCTTTGTACAGAACATTCCATAGATTGACAGAAAATACATTTGAGCACAAAAATAAAAAATATTTAAAGAGAATCTCTAAGCAGCATTTTATTTCTGCAAAACAGACATATATCTTGTACTGATTAAATATCTACAAGTGCTTTTCCTTTACAAAAATACATATACTCTTAATAGACTAAGTCATTAACAATGACCTGGTAATTCTTTCACTTCAATTTGAATGATTTATAAGCTAAATCTTACAACCACAAAAAGGTTTTTATTTGTATTAAGATGTTACCACTTTGACAAAAAAAGCTGAAAATATTTTATATTTCAAAGGAAAATGAGCAACATAACTGTACAATATAGTTGATTATGGTTTTATTTAATGTGAGGGCTACTCTATTAAAAGCTGATGTTTGCCATTGTGTTGCCAGATGCAGGAATGCAGCAGAACACTGGTGCTCCCCCCACAAACTCTCGTTACGGACCACAGCTTCATAAGGACACTTAGGCCCCACTCCCATTCTAAAACACACAGAAAAAGAAAACCTATCCCAAACAATATCAGGCTGATCTCATTGTATCTTATTATTTAGAACTCCTGGTTCCAGTGAACCGATGTGAAGTATGGATAATGTGTTTACTATCTCTACACTGTCCAGAATATTTAATCTTTATTTGCACTAGATGATTCATCTTTCATGAAGCTCTAAAAGCTAGGCCTTGCATTTTTATCTCTCGCAGCTGATTCTAGATTTAAAGACAATTAAATTAATTTCCAAAAACTGTCTCCTCTCAATACTAGAAAAGGGTGTCCAGAGTATACAATTTTGGTGAGCATTTAAAATAAATTACTTGCAAGTTTAATTCCTTAGTTTCCTAAAAAGAAAGTGCTCAATCTTTTCATTCTATTTTGAAATACAGCAAGGATATCAAGTAAACACACTATTTGTGGAAACTACATTAGACTAGGAAGAGAATCACTTTTAAATCACTGAAAAATGACAGTGCTTTCAGTAAAAGAATTATGCATATTTAATTTTTATGCATATAAGCCCTGAAATGCATTTTTAAGTACATTTTAACGAGCTTTCGGTCTGTTGTTTTTTCATCAAAATTCTCTGAATTAAGCTTATCAAGTAAATCCAGAAACAGTTGGTTAATTTGTGCTTTGAAAGGATTTCTAAGTTTCTTAGAAATTAGAAATATTAGCATAGTAAGTAATATTTTATGTCTAACAGTTATGCTATGCTCCTTATAGTAGAGATATTCATTCTGGTAATATTTTGTAGTTCTGTATTTCTAGTCCAGAAAATTAAAGTCATGGCAAAATCAGTTTTACAATTTTTACAACTAACAAACATCTTACTGGCATAAAGCAGTCTTGCTGGTAAATTTCTTATGCTAAACCAGAATGTGTAATGGTGCCATCAATTTTCATCCTAATCAAGAAAGTTTACTTGGGGGCCTCTCCCCAAAACTTCACAGTACGTGAGCTTTGCCTGTCGGGTGGTCCATAGCATGTGCTCCCAAGAAGAAATGGGTTAGGAGAAGGTTTAAAACTCTCTTGATATGTGTTCTGAAAACATCTGCTAAATCTGGCTGTCTGACTAAATTTTAATAACAAAGTAACAGCTGAGAAATAAGACAGGTACTTAAAAAAAACACAGGCTCTATGTAAATTTTGCTTTGGAATACAAGAAAAAAGAAAGCACTTCTTAAGTAACTCCAACAGAATGTATGTTTTTCTATACAAAGTAAGCACATCGCACTTTTACTAAATCTGTCTTCCATAAATTTCACAAACCACCAAGAACCAAGGAACTAAATAGGCATAATTTTAGTTCAATCTTTCTCTATGGAATAAAAAGTATCCTTAATTAAGCATTAAATTTCCATTGTTTTCTTTTCCAAGTTTGTATTTACTCCACACCTTTATCCAGGGGGAGACTTTTCACGGTTTCTTTTGACAAAACCTACAACTGGTTTAGATGTTAGTAAAAAAACCAATGAACATATTTAAGAGGAAGTATATTTTGGTCATTAAGAAAAATCTACCCTTGATTGATCTCCCCATAAAAATCCAGTTAAAGCCTTTCTTTGGTGACATTTTAGCCATTAGCCTAGGTTATTGCCTAACTATATCAAATCAAATTGGAATGAAAATGTTTCCAACCTCCAAACTGTTAAAACTGTCTCTCCACGATGTTATTAACAGTTAAATATCTTTGGTGATACCTATTTTCTTATGAAAATCTTAAGAAGTTTTCTTATGAAAATCTTAACTTATGAACACCTATTTAGATGCACAACCATTCCTAAGAGATTGGTGCAGATTAACTTAAAATTTATGCAGTATCTAAACCGGAAATGCACTTTATTAATGAGGCACTTTCTCAAATTTTTCCATAAAGCTAAACAGTTCAGAATATCATGTAGTTCACTTGTTCTTAAAGATTCACTTAAATTTAGATTACATTTGAGTGTATAACATAGTTGAGCAAATGCATTACATCTATAAAATGTGGCCCAGTAGTATGTGATAGATTTTCAATGATAAAAAAAAACACTATTCCATAAATAGTGAATAGACAATTACATAAAGTAAATGCACCCCAGATTGATGACCCAGTATTACTCACTAAAGGGCCTTTCTGTTTACTTTTTGAAAGTATTTCATTAATCTAAGGAAAAGATCACATTATGATTTTTCTGTTCACTTATGATGAATATAGATTACTTTAAGTGCCTATAACCATAGACCTATTTACATCCAAAGTTCCTTGACCCTTTTGTATCTATGATAGCTAAGGCAGAGTAAACATTATAAAATCTTTTAGGGGGAAGTTCTTTCTGTTTATTGCTTACGAAGCAAAAGATTAAAGAAAATTTTAACTGAATTTTATTCTGAATTTTCAAATTCAGATGATTATTCCTATAGGTTATTTGTATAAAGAACATTTTATTAGAAACCTAAATTTATAAAGCTAGTCATAAAGGTCACCAGTTAATTTTTTTCTGTACCTGGTTTCTTGCAAACCTGACTGAGGAAAATATTAACTGGGAATTTAAAGGATTAAGACACAAAAATAGTCCCACACTTACAAAATCATAGGTGAATATACCCAAAGAGGTCAGTCTAAGAAGTCTGTGGTTCTAGCATTAAATGTTATTACACAGGACCATAATAAAAATGTGTACCTTTCCCCAAATGACAACTGATACTCTTCTATATTTAAAGGGTTCATGTTTTGGCACATATTCCACTGTATTTCAATAAAAATGTTAACATATTGACACTGAAGAAAATTTATCTGTAACTATCCTCAATTCCCTAACTGCTTCTTATGCCATTTCTGTGAAAATAGTGAAATTACATCTACTAATGCAATTGACCAAATTTAACAAAATGCTGTATATAAAACTCCTTTAAGGCTCTTAAAGTTTTGGCTGGGGACCCCAAACATTTAGATTTCATTTGTGGTATATAAAAAACACTCTCAATTCATTTTGAATTAAATGAGAAAATTAAATTCCACATGAAAATCACCGACCTAGGTGTGACAAATATATAATGAATTAAAAAAGTCCAAATTCTTAGGGATTTCAGAAAATTAGACTTTTAAAAAACAGCAAAATACTTTCTGTGTGCTAAAGAGTAAATTCAGTTTTGGGTTGTAAATGGTCCAACCATTTAAAGAATTAGAAATCTAATTGGCTTTTAAAATTCTGCAAATCCTTCTAAGAACAAATATAGTCTAACTAAATAACATTAAGTACTGCCACAAAAATCAGAATGAGGAAACTTTATTATAAACTTTACATATATGGGAAAGATAATTATGAAGCTTCAATCTTTTACATTGTGAAGTGCATCAAGATTTAGCTGTATTTTGTGGTTTTTTTCCTCTCCTTCTATTTTTAGTTTTATTCTTAAGAAACATCTGGACATTTAGAAGGCAACAATTTGTGATATATTTTATTGGAAAATATAGCACACCTACCATGTATGTAGTATAAAAACTATGTGCATAACACAGATTGTGCTCATGTCAGATTTCTAAAATAAATCTTTTTCCTAACTTTCAAGACTGTTTAAGTTTCAGATGGTATTTGAAGCAGTTAATAAAAATTAATTTCCAAAGACTCAAGAAAACAGTAAATTTTAAAATGTTTAAAATGAAATTCTTCAGGTAACTTAGGGTAACAAGACTTTCTCCGACCTGCAGCTATTCTCAAAAAGAATGGAAGACTTAACATAACTGCAAAATCAATGACATTATTTCAGTTCTGACTTTAATGAACTTGTGTTTAAAACAACAGTCTCACTTCCCCCAATTACTACAAGATTTAAAATGGTTATCTTAAAACCATTACTTTTGGTTAGCATATTTATCTACAAAGTCAGCATTAATTCTATTTTATGTATATGGTTTGGACATATGATAAGCAAGTTTTAATCTAAGATTGCTTTGAGCTTTTGAAATCCATAAAATAGTGCTATATGCCCTAAGAATTCTAATATTTAAAATCATCAAAACCCTCTGGCATGCCAGTGACATATACCCAACGCCAATGTAAAAAAAAAAGAATATGCTCATTAAATAAGAGAAACACCAAATTATGCACACTATACAGTGACATTTCATGAAGCAGCACCTGCTTGTCATAAGGCATTATGAAAGATTAACCTTACATACACACTAATTTTGTTACATATGAACATAATCAGCTGCCCACATTTTGAATGGTTGTGAATCTTACTTCAGTTCTCCAAGAAGTGACACATTTTAAATCCAGAGAGCTAACATGCCTTCCTTGTGGATCTAGTAGACTACACAGAGAGATGAATGGAAATGTCTACAATTATGTGTTCTAATGTTAAATAAAAAGTGGAATTCTTCCTAAAAGAACTGAACATACAAAAGCAAACTGTTTTGTACACACATACACACACACACACATTCTCTCTCTCTCACTCTCTCTCACAAACTTACTGAGAATAGGACAGTGGATCCAAAACCACTTTTCTAAATATATTTTCCATATAAAATAATTTCAGATATAATAATTAGCTTCATGTACAGTACTCTATTTAAAAAAAGAATAAAATAGCATGTGAAAAATGCAACACCACAAAGATTGAGCCATATTACTAGTGTAATCAAACATTAGAACAACCTTAGAACAGGCAAGCAAAATATTCAGATGGCTGAATCATGGCCACACAGCTGACTGGTTTTAACTATGACTTGTACATTCTGAGACAATACAAACACCTTATGTAGATGGTTCAGTAGCAGAATGGCACTTGGTTTGCTCTTAATAGAAACAACATAAATGCAACTGACAACTTAAGAGACATATAATGGCCTTATTTGCATGCTGAAAATCTGGTTGTGTCCCACTAGTCCACATACAGGTTCCCTGTGCAATCTGTTGAGTAAACAAATAGTGCAGGATTCATCTCAGCAGGCTCTATGCCCCGGGGTCTAACCGAAATCAATTCTTGGTCGATACTGCAATACCATGGGGTATGACTATAAAATAAAAACATATGGTCAGTAAAAACTATATCAAAATAGTATCATTCACATACAAAAGATTTTAAGAATACATGTTTTATTTTACTAGTAGTGATTATGACAGGGTTAAAATTATCATGGATTTTCAACTGCGACTTTTCTAAAATCAGCCAAGTTTTCCATAACGTGCAACAAAGGTCTAATAGAAAGGCATATAGATGTTGTACTGGTCACATATTCAGATTGTGAATATGTGAGTAGTATAGTACTCATGTAACAGAGAGAGGCACAACCCCTGGTTAAAGGCATCCAATCATCAACCCCTGTGCGGCTAAACAATGCAAGTCCATAGTCTAGATTATGCTGGTCACTGCTTGTGAGAGCCCAATGACAGACAAGTTAACAAAGAATTCCCGACCCTGAATCTGAGAAACCAAGGTTAATCTGACATATTTCTTATAATTTAAAATTTAACTGCCCTTTCAAAATGAACAATTGCTGTTATTGAAACATTTAAGCTACTACCTCCTTTCAATGAGTTGAGACTATTAAATATTAGGACTTGAACATTTCATAATTAGATGGTTCATATTATCCTCCATGCTTCTCTAGTCATATAGAAGAGGCGTCATACAACCACATATAATACTTGAGAGAAAAGGATTTCATGGAAAACAGGCATATGCCACACTACTTCTGTGTCTGTTTTTACCTTCCATTTTATATGGTATGTCGTATAAACCCAAATATCACAAAATCAAAAGGGCCTATAGAGTGAATGGTTTTGCTACTGTTTCTCTTCATTGTTGGTGAATGGAAATTTTAATACATAGAACTGTGTCTTTCCTGTAATGGAAAAGGTGAGATCTAAAAGTCTAAAAGCCCCCAAATGATCATTTCTACTCTTGTCACAGCTGTGTTACATACTGGGAACTTTGCTGGAGTCTTTTACCCCTGTGCTCAGTGTGAGACTAGAAGAAAGAAATGGAAATTCCTACATCTTGTTCTTCCTAACAGTGAGGTCACTACCAATATTTAGAGAAAGTCTTGGTATTTGAGTTTCCACGGTCTAAATCTGTTTTGGTTTAAATTTTACTTGTTTCAGCTGAATCACAGCATCTGGTAGTGAAGCACAGAAATTTACATTTTTCATAGCTCTCTAGGTTTCCTAAAGCATGGTCAGATACAACGACCGCCACTTAGAAATTCTGCCTTAACTTTACTAATTTATATTCTACCAATTCCAGACAACATCTGGCTCTCTACTACAATAATCTTTCCAGCTTTGCATTCTATTCTTGACACTGCTGAATTTATACATTTTCTGTAAACAGGTGACTTTTTAAAAATAGAAATGTACAGTGTTTCAGTACATTTAGAAATGTACAGAAAATGTACATTTTCTGTATACAAAAGTATCCAACACTAATTCTACTAGGATAAATTTTGAGAAGAGAGAAAAATAATTTAGTAGTCACTAGTTGGAATTTTCTAGTTTGGGTAAAAATGGCCTTGCATTTTTGTCCTACTGTTAACAGGAAGATGAACAATTTCGTTAAAATGTATTATAATACTGGAAATTGTTAAGATAAACTTGAAGTCCCTGTGTGTCGGTCAGCTTTGTGAAGTAAAATGGCATCACGTATACTATAATGAAATATGGCATTTCACTGTCTCTTTATGTTATGTAATAGCATGAAGTAGCCTACGTTTTGTATTGTTACTAGTTCTCAGTCTCACCAAGTATTAAAATAAAGAACAGATACTTTCAAACATATTTCAAATGTGATAGCTTTAAAAATAGTAATACTAACTCTGACATCCTTTATTATCTTAAAAAAATAAATTCTTTATCATAAACTTGCTTTCACTATTTGGAATTTGAAAATATAAAAAAGTCCCTGGGGGAAAAAAAAAGAAAAAATTATTTGAATTCTAACAAATTATCTCAAATCATTTTAAAGTACATTGTAGTTTAAAGTACATTCTGTAGTCTAAAGTATACACTTTTTTCAAAACTGGAAATCATATTCACATGTTGTTTGGCAAATAATTTTGTCCATTAAGAGTATCATCAATATTTCTACATAAATAATTAGTCTATGTGATCATTTTTATTATATATTTTCTGTTTTGGGGCCACACTTGAGGAGCTCAGGACTTATATCTGGCTCTGTGCCCTGTGATCCCTCCTGGCAGTGCTGGGGACTGACACTGAAAGCATTACCATGATACTACCTCTCTGGCTCATGTAGCCATTTTTTAAGGCCTGCATATAATGCCTTGTAGATATGAATTACAATCAATAAATCTTTTCTGGCTGTACATCTTAGTTTATTCCACTGTTTCTCTTATTATAAATTAGTCTTGACCTAAACCTAATGTATGTACATCCTGCTCTCCATTCCTCACCTAAATCCCTCAGGATCCAAAAAGTAGAATTGCTGACTCAAACAAAATACTTAATTTTAAAAGAAGTTTTTACAGCATTGCAACCCACAGTGCCCAAAAGGAAACAGAGGCGGGGGAGGAGGAGTGAGGTGTGGGGGGGAAGCCTATATGACTCTGTATCTCAGTGATTCGATAAAAAAAAAATAAAAAGTTCAGATAAATACTCATACTGGGCTTTAAGAAAGTGGTCCCATTTTTATAGTTCAGAAAGAAACATAAATGTTCATTCTTCCACAGTCTTATCAATCTTGAGATCTTGTTCAACTCTTAATTTGGCATTACAGAAAACAGTATTTTATTTTTTCATTTCTTCACTTTTAAATAAGGTCATAATTTTATATTCTTATTAGCATATTTTGTTTTGTAAAAATGTCTTTTGTTCACCTTATATGGAAAACAAACTTTGTCTTTAACATGACTTTGTTATATATTAATGGCTTTTCTGCTGTATGTTCAAAGTATTTCCTTAGTTATAGTGTTTGTATTTTTCTCTATTTTCAACTCATTTTTCTTTTATATGTACAACAGGGTCATTTCCACTCTGAGATTATTGAACTAAACATATTTCCTTCTTATTCTTAAAGGTTATTTTTAACATTTACTACTTTAAGGACTGAGTAAGTACAGGTAGTATGAGATCTGGATGGAGTCACAAACCTCACCCCCACCAGTAGTCTCAGTATAATTCCTGAAAAGCAAGCCCCACTGTTTCATTTCCCACCCATAGGAAGTCTGCCTGCAAGTTCATTGGCCACCGCTAGTCTCAGTCTTCACTCAGTCTCACAGGCTCCTTGGAGTCCTCAAACAACCACACATGACCTCAGGGTCTCTGCATTAGGGTCTCCCTGGACGGGACTATCTTACCCCAGATACTCATATGATGATTTCTTTCACTACTTTTTGATAATAAAATCACCACCTTAAATTAAGTGACTGTCCATTTTATCAAAAATTTCATTTTTCTTTGAACGCTCATATATAATTCTTATCCATTTTTTTTTAATTTGTTACCATTATGAGTATAAATCTCCCAAAAGGAAAAGAATGAGGAGGTTTCTAAGCAGTGCTCAATAAGACTGCGGGTCATACCTGGCTGTACTTGGTCAATTGGGCCAGATGGTTCAATGCTAAGGGGCTTCAGGCCTTGTAGTGCCAGGGCCACCAGGGCTGCACCTGGTTGTGCCAGGAAAACATGCAGTGTTGGGGATCAAACTGAGGTCCTGCACATGCCAGGCATATACCCTGTCTCCTGCACTATTTCCTCAGCCCTGGGGAAAAAAATTGATAACTTTACTTCTGGATTCTGGGGTTTAAGAGTGGGGCATGGCTAAGTGCTTAATGAATATCTGTTAAATGAATCCTTTACTAATTTGAAATACTCTGTGAAAACTCCTACACACTAGTCATTATTCTACATTTAAGATTGTATCATACATATGTTTTGGGGGGTGCCTCCCTAGTATGTTCAGGAGGTGCACAGGTCCTGCTTTTGAGTCTCAGTCAACAAGGGCCAGTGGCTCAAAGCATGGGCCCAAAGGTACAGTGTTTCTTGGGTCACACCGTTACCCTGTCCCAAATAACAGTGTTGGGGACCTAACTGGAATCAGATGAATGCACACTCCTACTGCTCCAGTCCCTAGAATTATTTATTTATTTTGCCACACCTGGCTGTTTACTCCTGGATCTGTGCTCAGGGATCACTTCTGGTAAGGCTCAGGGGACCACATGGGATGCTAGAGATCAGAGTTGGGTCATCTTGTGCAAGCAAAGTGCCCTTCCTGCCCTTCCTACTACCTCTCTTCAGCCCTCTAGTATCAAAAATTTTGATTAGGCTTTAAAATATATGTGGTGGTACAGAAGTCAGTCACAATTCCTTTAAACCTGTGACTGACCTCTAGAAGCACCTGGTTGTATTTCCTGGTGAACTTTAAAGCCATCTTAGATTTCATTAATTTAGAGGCCAGAGAGATAACGCACAGGGTTGAAGCACAATCTAGGCATATGAAGGCCTAAATTCAGTCTCTACCACCACATAGTTTCCTAAGCACTGCTGGGAGTGGCCCAAGCTCCCCTCAATTGTTTCTCCCTTTCAATAAACTTTATAATTTAATTATGGGGTTATATTAATCTCTATGATATTTAATTGCTACTTAAATTTCTTGTATGGGAGTAGTGTTTTAGGGAAATATCAGTATGACAAGATCTTTGATCTTAGGAAATACTTGGGAAAGAAGTTAGTGGTCGGTTGTTCCAATACTTCCAAATTACTATCAAAGAGTTTCACAAAGAGATAATAGATCTATTTATATAGAGAGTACAAGAGGAAGAAAGGGAAGGGGGGAAAAGGGCAGAAAAATGTAGTTCACTGGTAAATTTAAGTGAAAGTTACTGTCTGGGGGATTGAACTTGAGTTGGCCATATGCAAGGCAAATGCCCTGCCTGCTGTACTATTGCTATGGCATGCCTCACTACCCCACCATATTTTTGGATCTTCCATGAACTAGTGATTTAGGGTCTTTTCCTTCTTGAATAAATTATGGTCCACTAATAATTTCATAGAAAACTGTCCATTTCAGGAAATCTTTATAAATATAATAGCATAAAAATATGTATGTACATCTTTTCTTGTAGTAAAGTGATACTTTTTAAAACATTTTCTAGGGGACTTTTGGCTAAAGGTACAAACTAAAACAAATTCAAAGTGTTGAAGATAGAAAAAAAATATGTGGATTTAAAAAAACTGGTCTTAATACAGTTGTCTTGTACTACTTTAGAATAAAATGCAAAAATATGTCTCTATCTTAGGAAATGTGCATTATTGCCTACAGCAAAAGCAAAAAGCTATGTATGAACTGTAGCTACAGAAGGGAAATCATAATTCTTCCTCAAAATCAACTGTGAAGCTAAATGCAACTGGAACATCTATACACACTTTTTAGATGTATACAAATCTAAACCTATCAGTTAAATGATCTCTCTATCCTTCACTCTAAACTGTTTAATGTGAGAAAAAAATTTCCCACTATTTTCCCTTGATGTTGAATATACTTGTTAAATATGCTTACAACATTGCAAAACAAACCAAAAAAACCTTCAGCAATTAGTATTTTCTAAATTTATAGAAGGTATTTCAATTTTTACTAAACTTTTCTCAGATTCATGTTCAAGTTTTCTCAGTGTATTATGTTAGTTCACTATAGTTTTGTTACTAAGGGAGATGACTCAAGAGAAGTCCTTAACGGCAGGGTCAAGTAAGCAAGCTAACAATTACATTTAGCACTTGTTATTATTTTATTTAACTTTATCTTCTGCTTGGGGGAGAAAGGTAAAAATGTCTACTTAGAAAACAAAAGGAAGTATAGCTGAGATATTCAGTGGGGCAGAGCTTCTCAAGGGCTAATGCTGGTAATTATAAGAAGAAATTTTTTTGTTGTTTTACTTTTGGGGTCATATGAAGGTCCTCAGGGACTACTTCTAGGATGATACTGAAGGTAGCTCCTGGTTGCAAGGGATAAGACCTGAGGCGCTCACATGCAAAGCATGCATTCCAGTTCTTTAAGCCATTTTCCAAGCTTCATAACATTAAGTTTTATTTATTTTATGGTTCATAAGATATGGCCTTAACAGTTATAATCATTTTCATTCAGTAAAAGTCAATAGATAATGGGAATTCTGGGGAAATGAATTGAAAAGATCAAATTTTATGGATTATATTCATTTTGCATAGGTATGCATCCTAGGAATTTGAATCTGGGATGGAAGCAGTCACCATTGTGGAGGGGCATCGTTAGGATCTTATGTACAGTCGTGAGTGCCTCTTACCTGATACAAAGGGCCATCCTGAGAGCAGACTTGCGAAGCTGAGCAGTTCAGACACCGAAACTGCGGAGGAGATGAACTCATCAGATAAGAGGCATCCACAACTGGACACATATTTAATACTAATTATTTAAAATATTTTAACGTCAAACATGAGTCAACATGGCTAATTTTCAGTAAAACATTGTAAAATATGGTAGCTTAAAAAATAAACTATTTTAATAACTCAGTGACTGGTCAGTTTAGCCTGAAATAATTTCAGCTCTAAATGTGATCATGTTAATATTCTGTAAACACTTGTCAAAATGGTGGCCTATACTTTCCCTCTCCTCTTTTAATACTATTTCCAACAAAAACCCTGACATCTGCTCCATTTGGTGGACATCCTCTTTCTTTAGTTATTGCTGCCATACTCTCTCCTGCATCTCTTCAACTACCCTGAATGTAACAATATTCTAGGATCCCAGAGCTAAAAGTGAGGCATGAAACTTGACTGAATTAAATGGGGATCTCTTCTACTTTATTAATTTTTCCTCACCAGGAACCTGCAGAGAGTGTGACTGCATGCAGTAGCATCAGGGATTGGGGGTGCTTTTTAAACCACTGAATTTTCTTCCAGACACTTTTGCACTGGGAGCTCCAAGTAGCAAAGCTCTGGGGATCACCTCAGTGTATATGAGCAGCACTGGGATTTAAGCTCTTGGCCTTGCACTTACTAGATAAGTGTTTTAAGCCATTGAGTCATTGTCTGAGCTACCATTTCCTGCTTTAGAAGGGTTCTTTATATTGCTCATATCAGAATCTCAGTTTTCAAATCTATTTTAATAGTACTATGAGTTTCTTTAATTTATATTGTGTTCAAATCTGTAATCCCCTAAATGTCACACAGAAACCCCACATATAAATTCTTTTAAGTAAATCAATGGGTGAACATACTTTAAATTGTTGTAATAGCTTGTCATTCAAATTAAAATATAATTCCCAGCTCTTGATTTTTCAGTATCATGTTAAACATGCAAAGACATTTTAATTGTAATGGATTATAAAATAAATGTATTCTTAATGTCATACATAAATTCAACACTGCATGCCTCTACAAAATGGAGGAAAGAAACATAAAATAAGTAAGGTATGTAAACAAGAACAAACCCTAACATTCCAGAATGGCTTTTCAAAATATACCTTCTGAAAGAATAGCTAAGCATTAATTAAAACAAACATTTGGTAGCCTTTGAAATAACATCTTAGAAACTTTCTAGTATTTCATGCCCCAAACAACTTTAGCAATTATTCCCCTAGATTTTATTCCCTGATTTCTGTCCAGTGCTCGCTGACATGCTTGCCCAGTGTTGCTACCCATGACAAAATTCTCCTTTCTGTTATGAGTCACTAAGCTTTGGCCTAATCAGACTTAGCCTAACTATGCAATCCTACAGGAATTTAAGAAGAGTAGAGAGTTATGAGGCTATTTCACCAAGTGATTAAAGTTTTCTATTAATCCCTTTGGGATGGGGGGGGGTAAGTCAAGCTGGATATTTACATTTCCTAACATTAATTGATACTGAAAATAAAGGAAAGCAAGACAAACTGGCTTGTTTGGTGCAATAACTTTTGGTACGGGTGTAAGAGATGAGACCAAACAGGATCATCTGGGGGAAGGGCTCTACTTGAGCAGACTCTAGTCAATCTACCCAAGAGAAGGTAGGCAGGAGGAATATGATTCTAAGATAAAAGCTGAGGCTGAATAGAAAGGGATGTTAACAGTAAGCTCTTAGGGATGAGACTGAATAAAAGAGATAATTATAATAAGAAAAGTTAACAAACACAAGCTATTTACAAAACAACTAAGCCCTTATCCATTATAACTAAACCCATAATATCCATTATATTATTCTGATCAGTACTTTATTATATCATATTAATTCTTACTAAGTTTTCAAGAAAAATATCTGTAATCAAATTTTAAGGATTAAAAAAACTTCATCAAAACTAGGAAGCAGGCAAGAGATGTCAAAACATAATAAAAGATAACACAGATACATAAGACATTCCTAGACATTAATATGAAAGAGTAAACATTTTCATAAGATATGCTTAAAAGGGATAAAACAGCAATCACTATGAAACAAAAGTTCAAAGAAGAAAAACTGATACTAAGCAGTGTTCGTGAGTATGTCAGAAAAATGGACACTCAGATGTTACTGATATGATTACAAATTGCTAAAACCTTGCTAGAAGACAGACAATTCATTAATGTCAAAAATTTCCCAGTATTACATGTCTGATATGGCTCTGCAGGCAGCCCTATCACTGCAGATCCTGAGCAGCACTCAGCCTTGGGTCATCCGTCTGTTGGCTGAGATCTGCTGGTGGGGCCCTGAGCCTCCTGAGCACCACTTGGGAGCACCTTTGAGAACAGTGAAGCACGAAAAGGGAAAAGGGATTGAGAGTGTCAGATGGGGAAAGGAGTTGTTAGAAACAGGAAGACAAAGTTCCTACAGAGAAGATAATTTTGAAGCGAATTCAATGAGGGTAAGGCAGGCAAATTTGAAATCTACCGGGGCAGGAAGAGCAAGCCTTGCCTGTCTGAAGAAATATAGAGATCAACAAGAGGAAGAGTCAACAAACTGCAAAGACAGCTAGGGAAATTATGTGGGGGCCATTTCTATAAGTCCCGGAAAGTACTTTGGCCTTTTTTCTTCGGTGGTAGTGGGGCCTCAAAGTGATGCTCAAGAGGCCCAGGGTTCTCAACTGGCCGGGCCAGCATCAATGTGAGGCCCAAGAATGGTGCTCTTTGGTCCTGTAGTGCCAGGAATTACCTGGTCATGTTCTGGGGCCTCCAAGGGGGTACCCAATAATTCTTGCGGACCATGTGGTACTAGGGCTCTAATGGGTGTTCTGTCTTAACTTCAGTGTTATATCTCTTTGGCCTCAGATCTGTGGCTTTTACTTAAGTGATACTAGATGTTAATGGAGTGTGTAGAGTAAAGAGCAACAAGTTTTAAGTTGTTTTAAGAGGATCAGTCTGGTTGCTGTGTTGGGTGAGGTTGAAGGAGAAGCATGGGAACTAGTCAGTTGAGTTTATGGAAATCCTGGAGGAGAGCGACCATGACTTACATCTGATGGTCCAAATGAAGGTGGCAAGACAATAAATTGATTCTGATTTAGTGCTCTTGTGGCAGAGTCACATAATTTCATAATGATGGATAATGGAACTTCAGGGATTTTCTTCTTTGTACAACTAGAAAAAAGAACTACTAATCCCCAGACTACTGAAATTGCAAAAGACTGACAGCATACCAGGCTTGGAGGAGGAGAATAAGCAAAAACATTTTCTAATGCTAAAAAACCAAAACTATTCCACGACATGTTAAAAAAAAAAATAATTTTTTTTTCTATTTACTGGTCTACTTTGTTTCATCAAAATTAAATGTCATTAGTTATTGAGCCATTTTTGGAAGCAATTTCTAGTAAGATATGCCTAAATAACCAAGGCATTTTAAAACTATTCAGAAGTGTATAATCAGAAACATAATTGGAGTAAAGACTGATTTAATTGATAGTTTATTAAGAACAATTTCTATGGCACAAATATTTCATGCTTTAATATTAACATTTAAATACTTGGGAGTGTGTGGGCAACCTTTAGAAAAGGACCTTGAGAAGAACAAATAAAGCTATTAGCGGCCCTGCAGTGGATGACCACTTACATTTCTTCAGTCTTAAGGCAAATATATTCATTAATGATAATTTCAAGCACTAATACTAAAAATGCTGAAGGACTATCAAGGTTAAAATTACATTCAATACAATTTTATTGTGTGTAATATCACAATATCAGTTCTCGCTGAGAATCAACTAGTTATGTAATCTGCATTTTTAGTACCTGAAATGTTTTGATTGTAAGGATTAAATCAGGGTGATGTATGCACTATTGAGAAAAATTATAAAATGTCATAGAAAGGAAAGTGGTAATTTACCAAATTTACAAAGACGATTAGATAAAGAATAAAAAAGAAAGAGCCCCATAGGAGTTTAATAAGTTTTTTAATGGCACACAACTAGTGAGCAGTATTAGAAATAACTTTTTCTTCCTGGCCATGAAAATTCAATCTTACAAGAAAAACTTTACCTAAGTAGCACTGGAACAGATAAAGAAATTCTGATTTAAGATACTAGGTGATTCAGTTATTATATCACATGAAGACATTTATTCTGAAAAGAGCCAAAGATCCTACCCACTGAACAGCACAATTTTTAAAAAAATGTTTCCAAAGAGTTTCATCCAGAAGTTAAGTGTATCTGTGAATCTCTACAACAAGGCAACATATTCTACAACATGACAACATACTTAATATCTGATACTTTATACTACTCTAGTTATATTTCTAAATTTTGTGGTTTTCACTAATTTCTATTTTTAATAAAACTAACAGAATAGAGATAAAAGTTATCCAGTTTCAAATGACATGCTCTGCCACAAACACACCAGAATCTTAACATCTGAAAGTCCTTGAAAGTCACACATTATAACCTTCTAGTCAATCTTAATGCTTGTTTATTTGTGTAACAGATTCTGAAGAAATCCCTGGTTGTTACTACTCTTGTTTCTTAGTGTGCTACCAGACTTAAAACCTTAATCCCAATATCATCAATAACTTGCAAGAAAAGTACTTGAACTTTCTAATTAACTCTAAATCAAAGATATAGTTCAACCTAGGAAATGCTCCTTCTGGGTTTTGGACTTCCTCAAAGGTTTCTATTTTTAATCTTGTTCTTCATGTTGCTTATTATCTAGGAACTATCTAATTCTGCCATAGAAACCACTGAAAAATCACTTACCCTTCAATCTGATTTTATACTTTCGATATAAATTATGATCCTGAAAAAAAGATGATCTAAATTCTACACTTTCCTGTTCCTTCTATTACAATAATAATAAAAAAACCTCACTGTTCACTACATGTAGTCAGGGCAAAACTTGTTCTTCCTCTTTCATAGTAAAATGCACTTACATGCTGCTTTCTTTGTCTTGTGAGCAATAGAGTTCTGAGCATACTTGGATATAGTTTCAAACTTACCTTATTTATAACAAGACCACATTTAATATAGACTTAAATTTGTAGGGCCTGGGTGATAGTAAAGCAGGTAGCTTTGGAGGGGGCCAGAGTTATTGTACAGGGGGTATAGTACAGCGTTTGCTTAACACGTGGCCGACCTGGGTTCTATCCCTGGCATTCATCTGGTCCCCTGAGTACTGCCAGGGATAATTCTTGAGTACATAGCCAGAAGTAACACCTGAGCTTCATGGTGGGGCCCAAAAACAAAACAAAAAAAACAAAAAAGAAAGGAAAAGACTTAAATTTGGGACTACTTGTCATAAGGTCACTGGGAGAAAAAAATAAGAGAAATGAGGATCTCCTTTTCAATTCAGTTTTTTCTTGTAAGTATTAAAATAATAGCTAAATGTAAAAAATATATATAATTTATACACTTAGGTAAATATGAAAGCAATTTACATTTTCTCCTCTTAATCGCCATCTTGTCATGTAGATGAATTCCATAGTATGATCCTTCCCCATAATTTCACCATTGCACAGCACATCCAACTTTAAAAAGAATAAAGATCCATTAATGAAAGCAATTTTGAATTTTAAGCATTTGTACACTTTTATTTTCAAAAGATTCAAAGTTACAATAAAAGATTGCTCACTGAAAAGAAAGCTAAATGCTAAAGTGCTAACACATCACTTCAATAATAATTTAAATATAGGTGATTCAAATATACATTTCTCATATGCCTATATCTAAAATACATATAGTTTTTAATGCAATGTAATTTTCTTAGTCCATTTCCCCATGTACTTTTGAGGTTTCAGACTTTTGTGGAGGGCAACAGTGGAGGTGGGGGGGGTTAACTTCTACTAAATAAAACTGCAGAAGACTCATCTTCATCATAGCACCTTTGGCTTATAAATTAATTTCTCAGGATCCTCTTACAATCCCAAGGTGGAAGTATTTGTTTTTCTCTCAATTTGTATTTAAAGAGACAGTAAATGAATGAATATAGACACAAGATTTATAGACCCTCTGAGGCCTAATTTTCAGTAATTACCTATTGTCAACTGACTGAATTAGGCATGCCATTGGCTGCCTCTCTAGCCTTCCACCCCCAAGTTTCTCTTTTCTGCTTGAGTAGCACTTGCTGCTAATATTTAAGAACCCTTTTTCACCTTGCATGAAACTCAAAAAAGGTTATATACTTATTAATGTTGTCTTTTTCTCTACGTAAATTATTTTCTAAATCTTTCAGGAGGCCAAATGGAACTATGTCTATGAGTTAATAAATTAATAAAGAATAATTAAAATGTTAATTTTAAGACTCTACAATTTAAAGACTCTACAACTTCTGCAGTTCTCCAATTATTGAAAAAAAAACCCCATAAATTCACATAAATTATGTGAAAAGGGAGAAGAATGCGCTTGAAATAATTATTTGTCAAAAATGATTGTAATTATAAAAAATGATTATAATTCCAATTTTATTAGACAAACTTTTAGCTAAAGTAACTGAATTTTTTTAGTTATTATAATTGGAGCAATAGCACAGCGGGTAGGGCGCTTGCCTTATACGTGGCCGGCCCGGGTTCGAGTTCTCCGTCCCTCTCCGAGAGCCGGGCAAGCTACTGAGAGTATCCCACCCGCATGGCAGAGCCTGGCAAGCTACCAGTGGCGTATTCGATATGCCAAAGACAGTAACAAGTCTCACAATGGAGACGTTACTGGTGCCTGCTCTAGCAAATTGATGAACAATGGGATGACAGTGCTACATTGTAACATGGAATTCAAAATGCTTTTCAGATATAATTTTATTAATTTGGGGATTGGGGCTTCCCAAGCAGCACTCAGTGGGCCCATGGCAATTCTTCGGCAACTAGGCCAGCAGTTCAGTCAAGGGCTGGAGAATGCAGTGTTGCTCAGGCCCTGTGGTAGAGGGGTTCCCTGGCCACTTCAGTGGTGCTGCAGGCCTCCAGGGCCAAACTTGTGATGTTCAGGGACCATGTGATGCTGGAAATCCAAGTCAGGTAGGCAGCCTGAACACTGTAGTATCTCTCCTGCCTGATTATCTTTATGCCGTCCATATTATAAACACATGAGCAAAGAAGTCAAAGGAACTTATTTGGATGAAATTCATTATCAAGTATTAGCTATCCTGACAGAATTAGCAATACTGTTACAGAAGTTTCAATTGCCAGGCATTGCATTAAATCACCCCTCTACACTGCTGGGATGCAAAGTAAGAGGCAACCAGTTAACTGCTTCTAGAAATCTTAGGAAAAGGCCTTTGCATTGGGATAGGTAAGGAGAGGATGCTGCCTTTTCTTCTTATCTTTTTCTATGAAGGAATATAGTATGTCCCAGCAGTAAGACCATGAGATAAACTATTCACTTAGCTCTAACAACGTCCTGAGAATTAGAAAAAGTTGTTCAATAAGTCACAGTAAAAGGATATAAATCTGTGGAGATACTTTGCAATTGAAGAATATAGTGAAAAACCAAGTAAGGGTAATAATTTTATTTCTTTTTTTCATTGTTGCACCTATAATTTGTTGTTAGCATATTGCATTTTAATCAAGTATATGGGACTCTGGTTACCTTTCACAAAGTTTTCCTTAAATAAATGTTGATTTCTCTGGGAATTTTTTTGCTATATGTGGACAAAACCATAGCAAAGATTAATTTTTAATATAAAACTATTAGTCACCTGAGAAAAAATTTAAGTATGTTCAAAGCTTTCTTGAAATATATAATACCTTTAAATGCTTGATCAAATCCTTTTATTTCTGCTATGACTACTCATGTTAATATTGTACATAAGCTCAAAAAGCTGCATTGTCTTTAAAGTCTTTGTTATAAAGGAAACTAGTGTTGGTCCTATAACCAGAATCGAAAGGGGAAGAAAAAGGAACTAATACAAGTGGTAAGACTGTCATCAGAGTATGTCAGAAATGATTGTCATTTCCTTATTATGTTAGAGCCTAGGATCATATTCTCTAAATACTGAACACATTAAAAATGGTGCTATATCAACATCAGGGTAATTTATCCCTCCAGTAAAGAAATCAGTGAATCAAATTTATATAGTTATAACTTAGTGCCAAGCAAGATCAGTTATGCATATCATGGAACTAAAAGACTATTAGTCACCAAATCTCTTTTGATAAAGACATCTTACATAATGAGTCTATAGAGAATTAGATAAAAATGGATCTCAAAGATCTCAAAGGAGGAAAAAAACACATTCTAAAGCATGTTGGAAATTGAAAATAATTCATTTAGCTGCTCTATTTATTTTGAGAATACTAATGTAGTCTTTCTTTTAAAATGTCCTCTAATTATAAAACTCAAGCATATTACTACCATGATTTAGTCAGGATGTTATCTTATATAAAATACAAATTACATAAATTATATTCTTAAGCTTAGAACTTTGGATACAAAACCATTTCCATAAAAGTTAATTTAAATTTATTCTGTTAAATACTTTTCTTGATGAATTTTACTTCAGATCAACACAATAAACAAGATTAGATTATTAACTTACCTCATAAGAACTTGGAAGTTTTAACTTCAAACTTAGAAATTTTTTAATAGTTCCCACAGTTACTCGTGTAGAACATCGTATGAATTTCTTCATTAAACCCTAGGAAATAAAGATTACTAATTAATATAATCTACCTTTTAAACTATAGGTGTCACTTCTACTATCATTTTGAATATTTCTAATGTTATTCTAAAAACGTTTCTATGTACAGTTCTCTAATACTTGTGAGTGAAAAAGATTTCTAATTCTTGCCCACTGAAATGATATTTTCTTTATTTGTTTTTGGGCACACCTTGCAGTGCTCAGAGCACACTTCTAGCTCTGTAGTGAGGGATCCCTCATAGGGTTTGGGGGACTCTATGAGGTATGGGGGACTGAATGTGGGTCAGCTGCATGTAAAGCAAGTGCCCTACCTGCCGTACTGTATCTCTCCAGTCCCCAAAGCCCTGACATTTTTAAAGAAGGCACTGTATCATGTGTATTAGAAAATGCTTGCATCCCCTAGACATTCTGGTAAAGTATGCATCAAAAATTTTACTGAAAATAAAATTCATAAATAATGGATATTAGCACATTACTTCTGAAAGCATCAGCAGCATTAAAATGTCTCAAACTTTAACTAGCTTTAAAAAGTACAGTATTTCAAAGAAGGCTCTAAGGAGCCCCTAAGATTCAATAGAGAGGGGCCAATTAGATCACAAGATCCTGAGTAACAAAAAAAACCTTGCAGTTTACAGACACAATTTAGGAGGAAACACATGCAGCTAGTATCGAGAGTCTCTGGCAGTGCTTTGCTAGCTATAAATTCCTTGACTCGACTACACTAATACAAATCTGCAACGCGAAATTACAATTTTAACTTTTAAGTTTCGGCTTTAATTTTCTTGGCAATATATAGAGAAACAAGAGACTGTTGGGTTACAAGGTAGCTCTGATTTAATTTTTTTTTTTTGAGGAATCTCCATAGTTCTCCATAAAGTCAAAGCATTTTACTATTCCAGCAGGGCATAAGTGTTCCAATATCCCATCTTCACTGACATAATACTTTGGTTTGATTTTGATAGTAGCTATCCTAATAGCTGTGAGTTTTGCAGTTTTGACACTAATTTCTCTGGCTAGTGATGCTACCTGTTCTTATCTTTATTCATCCTTTCTATACTGAAACTAAAAAATGTCTATTTCCTTCACCTTTAAATTGGATTATTTAATTTTTAAAGAGTTATTTAAATATCCTGCATTTTAAGCTCTTATTAAATATATGATTGCAAATATTTTGTTCTGCCTTTTCATTCTGTTGTGTTCTTCGATATATGAAAATTCTTTCACTGGTTTTACATTCAGGAAATACTGGCCTCAGAATGATCCAGGTATACTGTTCTTCTATTTCTTTACCACTGTTTCATTTTGTTTTAAAACAGTAATTTTCTAGAGCTAACTTGATTTTTCTAGTGTCATCACTTTAATTGCTGCATCATTTCTTTTACTATTTTTATAAGAACAAAGATAAAAAAAAACTTTGGTGAAAAAATGTAAAAAAAAAATAATAACAGGTATTGCACCAGAACAAATAAACTGAGAAGCTTGGAAGTATAAACAGGTACTTTTATACAATTACATAGGAACTGCCTCTAGAAATACTACTATTATATGCCTTGTACAGCCAACCTTTCTTATATTATTGTAGTTAAACTAAGACCTAGCCAAAGTTTCTTGAATAAAGAAGTGTCCTCTTGCTACTTAAATTTTCAGGTCTAATATCCACATAGTGAAAATTCATTAAGTAACTCATAATTCTATGTTGCATAATGTTAAAAACAATCTGAGTGTCTGACGTACTGATTTGAATTTTCTAATAGGAACATGCCAATAAAAGATTAGTGTTTTTTTTAAATGAACACACTGGTTTACAGATTATAAAGAGGAAGTAAAAGAAAAGAGATAGATGATAGGTATCTGAATAAAATACGAAATAAAAGAAACATTTTCAATAGATGGCATTTGCCAGGATGTGACAAAAATCTAAAAGCTAAAGTTGTTAAATGGCTGTTTGCAATAAACAGGTAGAAATCACTATTTAAATAACACAAAATGAAAAGACCAAAGAAGATGAAGTAGAGTGCTTAAAATTCTTAGTACAGGGATCCATTACAGAAAGGTTCAGCTAGCAAATATATGACTGTGAACAAGAAATGTTAAGAATACAGAAAATATCTAGGAACTCAGGAGCTCTAGAAGTTCACAGGCATTTAATGACATGAAAAAATAAAGAAAAGGATTAGAGTCACTGCCGGACATGAAATTACTGGCATCTGAGTTGGTTCTCATGTTGAAGAGAGGACGCACTTGGTATGAACTCCCAACAAAAGTATAAAAGGAGGTAAAGAGAGAGAGAGGCTCGATTTTCTGTACAAGCCACTAGATGGTGGCAGTAGCCCAGGACGATTTGCTTGAGAGAGACGAAAACAAAGTATCTGGGTAGGTAAGCTGCCTTTGTAGGTAAGGATGGCAAAGAATAGCATTCTGCTTATGTTCATAAAAACTCTGAAAGCAAATATTAAAAATATTTGTTATAAAATTATAACAAATGGCATTTGTCCACCCACCTTTACGACATTGTCTCCTGATTGTCCATTATTTCGTAGACAATCTAGACAAATAGCAATCTGTGGGTCACTTCTGTGATAATCTTTGTCATCTTGATTTTCATCACCTTCTTCATCTACTTTAGGTTTGTCCATTTTTGAAGTATCATCTGTATTAAAGAAAAATAAAATATGACTTGAACTTGATTTCAAAGTTAATAGCAATGTTAATCATCTGAACAGTAAACTTACATCAACTTAATTTAACAGTTATTGATTATAAATAGCTGACAATTTTAATATGTCTTAAATGTTCCAAACAAAACAAAAGAAATTTTAAAAATTTTGGGGGAGGGGGTCACAGTCAACAGTGCTCAGGGCTTACTCCTACACTCAGGGATCACTTATGGGAGTAAGAAAGAGGGGCAGGGCTCAGAGAATCATATGGGATGCTAGAGGGTTGAACCTGGGTCAGCTGCATGCAAGCCAAGCACCTTACCTGCTGTATCCCTCCAGGCCCAGTTTTTTTTTCCAAACCGTAAGTGATTTATTAACAGACTAAAATGTCTAGGCTCACTGTGATATTCAAAGGAATTATTACAGACTAGCTATGCTTGGTCACAAAAATAACTGCAATTAATTATTAGGTCACTTAAAAACTAGAAAAGATTCTTCCCCCATGCTGGCAACCTAATCAAGAGCCTGGGCTCCTCTCTTTTCACAAAGAGACAACAAATTGTGTCTTTACTGGAGTTAATTCCTTTAGGAGAGGCGAATGTTTGGGGAAAGAATACAGTAGAGGAGAGAGTGTCAAAGAATATCAACATGGGTGGGTCAGAAGTCAAAAGCACATGACCAAGAGGAATAGGCTCAGAAACTCCCCTCTAGGGATCTACAGGTATGTCACCCCTACACTGAGTGACCCAGGATTTGAGAGGATCAGAGAATGGGAGCAGGAAGGGCCAGGCATGAGAAATACAGAGACTTATGGTAGAGAACAGGACTGTGGAGAGCAGAGATCAGTGAGGGGGTTACTGGTAGATTAAACTATTGGAAAACTGCTGACGTTAGAACCTAACCATGTACAGCAAAAAGAAGATGCACTTCTTCAATGAGGGAGAAGGATATGGATACCTTCCCAGTGCTCACCTTTTTCTTGGAGTCATCAGCACCCCACACTGTGCTTGAATGATAAACACAGATGAGATCAGGATCACCCGCCTCCTCCCACTACACCATACATCCAGGGTAAGGCTTGGCTCTGCTAGATTCTCTGTCTTCATTCACATGGCACCCGGGTTCAATAACACCTGCCAGGTCTTTTGAGGTGCTCATTACTACACAAACTGGGAGTCCACCATGCCTGGTTTGTGAGGGTTGGATGGAGTTGACAGATTACAGCAGCCATCTAGAAACTGCTTCCTGGATGTAAACACCTATTCGTTCTCATCCACAACAAGGACAGAACATTTCTCCGACAAGGTCTATCATGGATCTATGCAAACCCACATTTTCTGTCTCCCCAGCCTCAGAGCACAGTGCAGTCAGTGATTACATGAAGTCTGTGTAAAATCAGCTCCTTTCCAGCTGTGTAACTGTGAAAAGCTGGATTCCCTGTGCTCAATAACAAGGGCAGAGCATGCCTTCCACATAGGATACAGTTAGGAACAGGCAGAGACAAGTACTCTGAGCTAGGGTACATTTTCAGTCAACCCTCACATAGGCAGAGACCAGAGGGATTGTCTGCTGCTACCAGTGGCATCTGCCAGTGGCTGGGGTCTCAGACCCTCTGTTATCTCCCTTGAACTTTGAAAGCCTGCCTATAACCTACCATGCTCCAAGCTAGGTTACAACTGACAGGTCAGGCACACAGTCTGAGGCATGAGACATCTGAAGGCAAGGAAGAAAATGCTTCTTGAGCAGATGGTGAGGGTAGGATCCATCCCTGAATCCTCCTCAGCTCAAGCAGTCACTGCACCAAGAAAGGCCGGTATCACTGATAATCTACAGCATCAATCCCATTGCTTCCCATCTCCCTCCAGGTAAAGATCTTGGGCTTCTACAATATGCCTGCTTCTAAGCTCCTATCATGATACCTACAAAACAACAGAAAGCTCAGTTTCTAAGATCAACCCGAAACCATCAATTTTAATAGGACTGGAAAGAAAACTACTTAGCCTTTTACATATGCATAAGAACGATGAAGAAAGAACTTCACCTATTACATATAAAGCATCAGAACGATGAAGAAAGAACTTTGCCAAGTGATGAATCAAGACAAAATACTTGGAAACCTTTCAATGTGACATAATTAAGTAAACTACCCAAGAAAGACTTCAAAGTCACAGTCACAAGGAGGGTTCCCTGAAATTAGGAAAACAGTGGATGGACCAAGAGAACTTTAGGAAAGAAGGAGGAAGAAAGGAAGGAAAGAAGGGAGGGAGGGAGGGAGGGAGGAAGGAAGGAAGGAAGGAAGGAAGGAAGGAAGGAAGGAAGGAAGGAAGGAAGGAAGGAAGGAAGGAAGGAAGGGAGAGGGGGAGGGAAGGGGAGGGAGGACCAAACGGAAACAACAGCTTAAAAGACATTGTATAACTGGGCTAGAGAGTTAGTACAGCAGGTAGGGTGCTTGTCTACATATGCCTGAACTGGGCTTGATTCCCGGCATCCCATATGGTTGCCAGAGCACTGCTAGGACTTATTCCTAACCCCTCTCTTCCCAAAACCCCCACCTCCAAACAAAAAATGCTGCAGTAAAACTTAAAAACACAATAGAAGGGTTCAACATCAGAATGGGCAATGCTGAAACTGAGTAAGCGAACTGTGGGTAGTAAAAGGCATTCATAAGAACCAGCAAAACAAAACGATTCATAAAAGCAAGATATTGGCGTTGGAGCAGCAGTACTGTGGGTCGGGTGCCTGCCTTGTACATGGCTAATTTGGGTTTGATCACTGATACCTATTAGATCCCCTGCACTCACCAGGAGTGATCCCTGTGTGCAGAGCCAGAAGTAAGCTCTCAGCACAGGGTGGGAAAATAAGCCATGATCACATAAAAGGGAATCGCTGTGAGATGAGCAGTAGAAACTCTACAGGCCATAGAAGTCAAAGTTCTGAATGAAAGAAAGACTTCCAATCAAGAATACACTTCTCAGTGAGCTTCTCTCTCAGGGTTGAAGGAATGGCAAAAAACAACTTTACGGGGGCGGGATGGGGATGTGGGAGGAGGGGGCATGAAGGCCCATTTGTGCATTAAATGGGCTTTATGAGGCTATCCTAGAATGAACAATAAAAAAATACACTATCACTTAGAAGAAACAAAATACCAATAATCTAAGATGAAGGGGATAAAGAGAGTAATGATGTGACTCTTAAAATGAGTTTGAGATTTTCTTTAGATTTAAAATAGGACCTAACAGGTGGAGATAGTATAGCAAGCAGGTAGAGCGCTTGCCTTGTACACAGATGACCCAAGTTTGATACCTGGCATCCCATATGGGCCCATGAGCGCACCAGGAGTAATCTCTGAGTGCAGAGTCAGGAGTAGCATCTGAGCATTCCCAGATATCACCCATAAAATGAAAACTAAATAAAATTTTAAAAATAGGACCTAAGTTTAGAATTAAACCATAGGTATCCTCAGAACATAAATAAAAATATAATAGAACTAGAATATCATACTGCCACACAAAAGGCACAACTCAAACAAAACAAAGAGCAAAAAATAACAATAAGCAATTTTATTTCAATTATCTCCCTAGACTTTTAACATCCTCAACTCACCCAAAGGATCGATCTATCAAGAAACATAACATATTTGCACCAAAGGAAGGATAATCAAAATATATAAAGCAATTATGAAGATCTAAAGAGCATTAGTAGCAATTCAGTAGTGGTTGGGGACTTCAATACCTTATTATCATCAATGGACTGATCAAAAATAAAAATATGAATAAATAAAAATAAAAATAAAAACAACTGTCCTCATTGAGAAATTAGACCACACAGGTTTAACAGACATCTAGAGTTCACTCCACCCCATAAAACTTGAATATATACTCTTCTCAAACACAGTTTTAAGAACTGAATAGTTTTTAAGAACAGATCATAAACCAGGATGCAAAACAAGGGTGAACAAATTTTCAAAACTAATCTTATCTCTGTCCAGTAATGTTTCTAAACGATGTTAAAAATTACTATCTGCTAAATAGAGAATATGAAAGAGAAATGTGGTTACTTAGCATTGGTGAAGTTTCAAATTCTCATAAATACCTAGAAATATGTTTCAAATTCTAGGATATGTATATTGTTATCATGTAATTTCCATCTCTCAAAATTTCAAACCAGATTATCAGAGCAAAGCAGGACCCTCTGACCTGGTTTTTAGCTACATCTCAGTTGTCTCGCCTACTAAAATATACAAAATTCAATAAAACAGAAAACCCTCACTGTTTACTTGAAAGTGATGGCTATTTTTTCTTTCAGTTTCCTTTAGGTTTCTAATAACATTCCATAATTAGCCAATTTTCTGTTTCATCTCTCTTTGCCCTTTCTAAAGTAAGATTTCTTATATTTCCAATTACTCTCAGTGTGAAGAATAATACCATTTTGTGTTTTTGGATCACACCCATCAGTACTCAAGGCTTATTCATGGCTCTACTCTCAGGAATGCTCAGTGAACCATATGGGATGACATAAATAGAACCCAGGTGCAAGGCAAGGTCCTACTGGCTTGTACTATGTCTCTGGCCCCTGAAGAACTCTGCTTTTGCTTGAATTTATATAAAAGGTTCATAATGAAAGAAAAGTTCACAATGTTTAAAAAAAGGTTCATGAACTATTTACAGGAGAATTTTGAACTTGAAGAGATAAGGTTCATCAGTTACCAAAAAAAAAAAAAAAAAAACCCACCAAAAAAACAAAACCAAAAGAAACCCTCCAAAAACCAAAAAAATCCTGGGTGATTTCAGAGACGCCATCAGATACACACATTTAAAAAAGTTACCTTGTGAAGAAGCAGTTCTGATAGAGAAGGAACCACTAAGCAAAGGGTGCTAGGTGGGCCCACTAGGGATGGGAGATATGGGCTGAAAATAAGACTACAGACTAAACATGATGCCTACTTAATACCTCTGTAGCAAACCACAACACCCAAAAGGAGAGAGAGAGCAAAGGAAATGCCCTGCCACAGAGGTGGGGTGGGGTGAAGGGGACAGGGTGGGGGTGGTGGGAGGGATACTGGGAGCATTGGTGGTGGAAAATGGGCACTGGTGGAGGGATGGGTAATGATCATTGTATGACTGAAACGCAAGCATGAAAATTTGTAAGTCTGTAACTTTATCTCACAGTGATTCACTAATAAAAATTTTTTTAAAAATAAAATAAAAAAACTAAGTTACCTTGTCCATTTTCCTGAGGCTTGTTTTTCTTCCAAAATTCAGATTCACGCTCAAGTTCTTCTAATTTAAAAGAAAAAATAAGTATAAAAATAATGAAGCAATCACAAAATCTTTAGTAGAACTTTTGATTTCATAAAACTCAAAAATCTGCAAGAAGTCAAAGAACTTACGTTCTCGTAGTCCAGGAACCAGCTTAAATATAATTTCCTCTAATGTATTATCCAGTCTTCCAAAGATGAAAAAAAAGAAATATTAACAACAAAGACATGAAAATCCAACATGTAAACAGTTTGTGATCTTCATCTTGTATAAATTACAAAATACAGAACACACACATTTTAACACATCTACTACACCAAACTCTTTTGCACATGGAGCTCATCTGTTTCTAGCCTTTTCCACAGTGGGAGATTGGTTACAAAATGGGTCTCCTCTCAAAATGACTTTGAAATTCCTGCAATGATTAACAGATTGAGTCTATTTCCCCACCCAGGAATACAAGCTGGCTCTGAGACGAACTTTAGACCAATAGAACGTGGCACAAATAAGACAAACTGCTTAGTTCTGAACCTCAGACTTGCCAGGCATCACATGCTTCCTTGCTCTTTCTTTTTAGAATACTGTCAATATTGGAACAAGTTTGAAGATTGACTTGTATCCTGCAGTGGAAAGCTAAGTTGCTTCCCTGAGGTCATTTTACAAGTTCATTGACAATTTAGCATTCCATGTCTGATAGAAACAGCAGTGGTCTATCTGACTGGCAGCTAGCTTAAAACCAGCCAAGACCAGAAGAATCACCTAGATTTGCGAACCATAAATAAGACCCTAAAGAGAGTGGTATACTTTTCTGAACTCAGAAAATTTCAGAAGAAAAATTATATTAAATCAAATCAAATAAATGTTAATAACGGACATTCCTAGGTAAAGAAAATAACGTATTCTTTGCTTTTTGTGGGAATGGCGCTATTTTGTTAATAAATTTTAAGTTAAAAGGAAGTTTATTTTCTGAATTATTTGTATCTGGGTATCCATTTTAGGCTTCATTATTTGTGGGTGGGGATGAGAATGAGAGTGTGCTATCCTATAAACTGAAGAATTCTCAAGGGCATTCAGTATTCCCAGTCTTCTAGCAGCCAGCAAGACCACCCAATTCTGACAATCAGTACCATCACCAGATATTGCTAAATGTAAACTGTGTATGATCACCGATATAAATCCAACTATTAAAGCTTTGTTCAAGACTACAAACCACAATGGCTCTCAAATGTTAGCCAGTGTCATAACTGGAGATAACCGAAGATGGGTTTCACTCTTTAGAGTTTAGATTTTTGGCAGGTGTGAAAACTATCATTCTGGAACCACACATTAAAAGTCACTGGATCAGACAGAATTACCTATAGACAAATTAATCCAGCTTTACAGACTATTAGATAACAGTCTGCATCGTGCGATGACACAGATGTACATAAGGAGACTACTTAGAGCACAGCTTTTAACTCTTTTTAACTTTTTCCACTCAAAACCCATTTCCAACTGAGAAATTTTTATGTGACTCTAGGCACAGAGGTATGTAAAATAAGTACATAAGTAAAAAATTATTAATAATTAATAACAAATCTAAAGACAACCTCAGCATTAATATATACAGGACTGCGTTTCATAGTTCGAGAAGCTAGGTTCTAGAGAAAACTTGTATTACAATGAACAGTTCCCTAAAATCACAGTTAACCTGTGGCAGAGCTGTGGTAGGAACTTTGGGAAGTAAGGAGGGTTAGAAAAAGGTTGGAGGGGAAAAAGAGGGACATTGGCCTGCAGATAGGAAGTGATATCTGAGTTTGCTGAGACACTGAACTGCCATTTACATAAATCTCTACTTTATAATATGGGAAAAAATGAATTGGGATCTTATAAACCACTTCTAGCTTGAAAAGTACATGGTTATACTTAAGTAAATACTGTATCACTGTCATCCCATTGTTCGTTGATTTACTCAAGTGGGCACCAGTAATGTCTCTATTACACTCAGCCCTGAGATTTTAGCAGCCTTTCCATACTTGTCTTTCCCAAGGATTGGAGGCTCTTTCAGGGTCAGGGGAATGAGACCTATCATTACTATTTTTGGCATATCAAATACACCATGGGTAGCTTGCTGTGCGGGTGGGATACTCTCAGTAGCTTGCTGGGCTCTCCAAGAGGTATGTATATATCCTTTTACTGTGTCTGGGATATGAATACGCTACAGGGAGCTTGCAAGGCTCTCCCATGTGGGCAATAGACTTTTGGTAGCTTGTCAGGTTCTCCAAGAGGGAGAACAAGGCTATTAGGTGTTGCGTGGCCGCAAAGCTTCCGGGAGCTTGGTCTTACAGTCTCTGGATGTTGGCCGTTGGTGGGATTACAAGGCGCCGGGGGCAGTTTGGGGGTGTGGCTACCACAGTACTGGAAAATGGGGGGTCTGGGTGGAGAAAGTCCCAATCTGAGCAGGCTTGGAGATCTCTGCTCCGGGTCCCGCACACCTGGGTTCCTCTGCCAGTCCCTTTATGCATGAGACTCGTCCAAACGTGTGGAGAGTGGCCTTACTTGAGCATGACTGTGACTGGGTTCCAGAGGTCTTCAATTGTCACGGCTCTGCTTGGGGCGGGGAGGGAAGGGCAACTCATCCCCTTTGAGGGACCTGGTGAAGACAGCCAGGCACGGGGGGCAAGAGACTCTGTGTTGCTCTTTTCTGGGAGCTTGGTCTTATAGTCTCTGGATGTTGCCCGTTGGTGGGATTTTTAGGTTTGTTTGGACAAGCCTCACGCATGAAGGGACTGGCAGAAGAACCCAGGTGTGTGGGACCCGAGGCTGAGATCTCCAAGCCTGCTCGGATTTGGACTGGGCTTTCTCCACCCAGACCCCCCATTTTCTAGGCAGCCACACCTATAAACTGCCCTCGGTGCCGTGTAAATAAATACTAGTTATTTTTTAAAAATTAAGGACCAGGGATAAGACTGAGTAGCAAAGTGTATGTCTTGCATTGTTTGATATTGTTTTATGTAAGCACTTATACAATCTTTAAAAAATATGACATATACTTTGAAATGAGTAATACCAATATTAGTTTCCATAACTATCAGATCTACCCTCTTTTCACTACCAGGTAGTTCAAAAAACTATGAATAATAAATTTAGGAAATAACTAAACCTGTAAGACTGAGATATAGTTATAATTTTTGTTTGGAAATATATTTAAGAAATATTTAATATGTACAGCTTTCAGTCACTTAATAAAATACTTTAAAAAGAAATAAAATGCTTTACATGAAAATTACAAATTTTGTAAGAATCTATATTACCTGGGTCAAGACACAAGAAATATGTTATGTGATAAAAATTAAGAATCTACATAATTTACTTAAATAAAATAAAATGCATTTACTTACCTCAACATTTCTAAAGGGTTTGTCTCATGAACTTGATTGCCACACCTTGGACAATCATTGCTATCTTCAAAGTGCTGGACAATGCAAGTCTTACAGACTAGGAAAAAAGAATATATTAGATTAAAATGCATCATTTAAATTATCATTTCATTTTAAATTATATGTAATTAAGAACAGTCTTTTAAAAGATCCTAGTATTAGTTCACTTCTGTCTTCGATCACATTTTATAAAAATCTTAAAATTGTTACATTAAAAATCAATCTTATATAATAAGAACTACTGCTATAATTTTAAAACTGTATATGTTTTACCTATTATTTTTATTTAAAATATGTACAAACCAATTAATGTATTAGTATTACTAATACAAATTTTGGTGAATTAGCAACAAATTGGGTTTTCTTATTTAAAGAACTAAGAAGAATAAAGGTAGAAACTGTTGTCTGCATTTACTCTTTTATTAAAATTTTAGTTGAACACAACACAAAGAGGACCTTAAAAATGTAAGGGTTTTCCCTAATCTTGTATTAATTTGATTGGCACTGTGCTCCTTAGAAAAACAGGGAATATTAATGGAGCTTCTGGTCTTTGCTAAGCATGAGTGCTCAGAGGTACCATAACTGCATCTAATGCAAGGTATGGGCAAGTGGCATCTAACTGGTTTAAGGGGTGAGAGGTTAACTGGAAGAAGGACTGAGAAAATGACCAGGATACTGCTTTTGAGGGGATTGAGGAAGAAGCCTCCTGAGCTCTGCTCAGGAAGACTAGGGCTCCTCCTGGCAATTCTGTCAACTGAGCTGATAGTCCATTGTAAGGGAGTCAGAGAATTCCATGAGGCGTAGGCCCTGTGATGCCAGGTTAAAGACCAAGGCCACCTGGAGGGCCTTCAGGGCCACACCCAGTGGTGCTTATGAGCTTCCCGGGCTGCACCTAGAGATGCCAGGGGATTATGTGGTGAACTGAACTAGGGGTAGCAACATGCATAATCCCATACTATTTTTCTGGCTAAATTTGAAATTAAATTTTATAAATGAAAATATAATTTTGGATGTAGGCTAGAAACTAATGTAGTCCACACTTTTTCCAACCTTTTCCCTATTACCTACTTATTAGGCAAACTGTTTTGTATTAATATCTCAGATATATTTATAGCATTGGAACTACTATT
Organism: Sorex araneus; assembly: GCF_027595985.1. Classification (NCBI taxonomy): domain Eukaryota; kingdom Metazoa; phylum Chordata; class Mammalia; order Eulipotyphla; family Soricidae; genus Sorex; species Sorex araneus. The sequence goes on from NC_073312.1 coordinate 35,250,329, forward strand.
TTGAATCCAATTCTCTATCCGGATACTCCTTTACTCCATTTTATTATTCTTTATGAACTAAGATATTCACATCACACAGTGCTTTCATTACACCTTGATAACTTCATTACAAACTATTTTATGTCTCTTAGCCTCTTCCTCATGCCTCACGTGATCTAAAAGGGGAAAACAAAGTGCATCTAAATGATTAACCAAGAGTAAATAATAGGAATATCAAACTGTGGGTGAAATGGTAGAATAAACACTGCAAGCAAAACTTCTTGCTAAAGCACAACCAGAAATCAACTATATATCCTCATGTACTCATAACCTGGCTTGTTTGAAAGACACATGCATCAAAGGAATTAAATTGGAGGGGCAGTGTGAACTGGGGGGGAGGTATGAATCAGGGAAGTGATATCTAAGCAGCACAGTGCACCCCAACCTTGATTACAGCAAGTAGTCTTTACCTGGCAGAGTGAAGGACAAGACTCTAGAAACAACGTTCACTTTAGATCAGAGGTGCCAGATAAACAAAAACAAACAAATCCGCATCTGCTGTTTCAGGCTAGCAGCAGTTTGGATGGCTGAGTCTCTGGTCCCCCTTCAAAGGGGAACAGTGTGGCCGTATACTTATGGCCCAGAGACAGAGACAAGGAGGCAGACAGCTGTCAGGAACCAGGACAGCATGGAGCTTTCTTTAGGCTATATTCAACCCCTTCACCCTCACTGCTTCTGGTAGCACTGGGATAAAACCAGTGAGGATTATTATCTTACCCTCCCTCTACCTGCCACAGTTACAAAAACAAAGAACTCCAAGATGAAAGCTAAGGTGCCACCAGCAGGGAGGATGAAAGATGCTTCCCAGATTCTTTAAAAACAAAAACAAAAAAGCAGGCAACTGTTGCAAAAATAAGATGGAATTTCTCATAGAAAATGACAGGTCTCCAAAGGACAAACTTATAGAATTGAAGAAGGTAACAATGGAGAATGAATATCATTAAAAAAAAAAACAACCTTAATACAGAGAATCTCAACTAAACACAAAAGCAGTAAGTTTAATGTAACAGAAAGGAGCTACATGAATACAAAGCATCACCATAGAGACCAAAGAAACTACAGAATTCCAGAGATGCTGAGTATGTAGAGTCTACTGAATGGAATTTAATCTATCATAGAAAGCATAACAACTCTCACCAAAGAAAAAATAGAACATACAATCACAAATTGTATGGGAGAATGGAACAAGATATGGGAAAATAAGGAAAATGAGAAATACCAGCATACATTTAAAAGGTTAGACACCAGACAAGTACAAGCAAGTGGTAAAAAAGAAAAGGGAGCAGTCAACATTCAAGGAAATAATACTGAGAACTTCCCAAACCTACAGAACAAACCAACCAAAGATATCCAGGAACCTGAGGTAACACTCGAGCTTTTAATTCAAAATGCCTATACTGAGACACATCATTGTTGAACTACCAAAAAGTCAAATGACAAATAATATTTAAAACTTAAGGAAAACAAAAATATGTAGCATACAAATGGAACTTCACCAAACTTTCATCAGACTTAAAGGTCACAAGAGAGTGAAATGACATATTCACACTACAAGATCTTAGACCAAAAATCTTGCTGGGGAGATAGCTCAGTGGGCTAGAGTTCATAGTTTGTATACCAGCATTCCAGGTTTGATCCCTGGCACAGCATGGTCCCCTGATTATTTAACTGGAAGTGACCTCTGAGTTCAGACAGGTGTGACTAAGCCACCCCCCCTTCCCCAAACACAAAAATACCAGCCAAGAATAATTTACCTGGCAAAATTATTATTTTCAAACAGAAGCTAAGAATAGCTTATAATAATGAGGCCTATTCAACAAGAAATACTCAAGAGTTAGGCATGAAAAGCAAAAACAAAAGATCACAAAATTTTGAGCAAGAGGATAAACAGAAGTATAAAAACTGAAATAGAATGATGATATAAAAAAAGTCAAATGAAGAGCCAAATCAAGGGAAAAACGGGCCTCATTAAGCACAGAAAATATGATATAAACATTTAGAAAAAAGTGAAGAAAATAAATCACTAAGATATTACATGCATATGTAAAAAGAAATAGACACAAAAATGGGAGAAGAACCTAAAGGATGAAACAAAAAGTGAATGGAAACCAAGAGCTGGTTCTTTGAGTTAGGAAGACTTGCAGACTCTTGAGCAACCACGTTCACCAGGAAAAGAAAAACTAGGAAGGAATAGAATCACAAGTACAGAAATTTCAGCAGCAATCAAAAGCCTTCCCAGGACCAGATGACTTCACTGGTGAGTGCTAGAAAACATTCAAAGACTCCATCCTACTCAAACTCTTCAAAGTCATTCCATGAGACAACTAATAACTAATTCGCAAGCCAGAAAGGGACTGAAAAAAGGAAAGAAGAAAACCAGAAAACTATAAACCAGTATCTCATATAAACCAAAAGACAAAAACCTCAACAAAATCTTGACAAATCCAATCCAACATGTGAAGAGATCATTCATTATGACCAAGCAGCAATCATTCCAGACATGAAAGGACAGTTTAACCCAGACAATTCATTTAATTCAATGCACCACCTCAACAAAAATTAAAAATTATAGGATTGTATCAGTTGGTGATAAAAAAAAATCCTTTCACAAGATTCAACTTGTTTATGATAAAAATGTTCAATAGACTGAGCACCCACAAACTCCCCCGGCACCATCCATGTACTCTGACCAACGGCCAAGACACAGAGACTATAAAAAAAAGTTCCCAGAAGAGAGTGATGCAGAATCTCGCATGGCAGAGCCTGGCAAGCTACCCGTGGCTTATTCGATATGCCAAAAACAGTAACAACAACGGGCTTCATTTCCCTGACTCTCAATGGAGACGTTACTGGCACCTGCTTAAGCAAATCGATGAAGAATGGGCGACAGTGATACAGTGATACTGAAACTAGAAGGAGAACATCATAACTTAATAAATGCTGTAAGTGACACAGCCAATATTCAATTGTGAAAAAACAAAAAAGCTTTTTCCTTAACATTTGGAAGAGGACAAAGATACTGATTCTCACCAGTGCTTTTCAACATAATTTTTTGTAGGTCTTAGCTAGTGAGCAATTAGGCAAGAAAAAGACATAAAGGAATTCAAATTGGAAAAGAAGCAATAAAACTATCACCCTTTGTGAATGACATAAGATACACAGAAATGTACACAGCCCTAAAAACTCTTCTAGAAAACCACGAGATAAGTTCACAATAAAGTGGCAGTCAAAAAAAGTCAATATACATCAATCTGATGCAGTGAGTTGTAGAAAAGAGAAATTAAAAAAAAATCCCTTTTACAACAGCACGAAAAATATGGAGTAAATCTAATAAAAGAGATTAAGGATCTATACATGAGCAATAGCACTTTACTAAAAGAAATATAAGATGAAACAAAGAAATGGAAAGGCACCCCATGCTCATGTATTAGAATATTGAACATTGGCTAAATGGCCATCTTAACTAAAGCAATTGGGCAGTGCAATCCCTATCAAAAATTTAACGGCATTTTTCAAGAAAATTAAACAAATAAATTAAAATCTGTGTGGAACCATGAAAAAATCCCAAATATCAAAGCAATTCTGAGAAAAGAAAAACAAGGGCATCACACATCCTGGTTTCAATGTATATTATGAAACTATGATAATTAGAATAGTATGCTATAACAAAATCAGACACATAGACCAGTAAATTTAGATGGGGATTTCCTAAAAAAAAAAACAAAACCAAAAACCCAAAAAACCATTAGGATTCCATATAATCCAGCACCCTTTTAGACATATATCTGAATAAGATAAACACTACTTCAAAATTATATTTGTATCCCATTTTCATGGTAGGTTATTCATCACTGTCATCATCATCAGTGTCATCCCGTTGTTCATCAATTTACTCGAGCGGGCACCAGTAATGTCTCTATTCCTCACCACCCTGAGATTTTAGGAGCCTCTCCTTACTTGTGATCCCATGATTGGAGGCTCTTCCAGGCCGCTTTCCGGACTGACACATTATAAGACACTTCCTACTCATTTTCAATAATTACCACACCATATTTGATGGAGTTCAGGCTGTAGGCAACGAATCATAGAGAGTAGTGTGTGTGTGTGAGTGTGTGTGTGTGTGTGTGTGTGTGTGTGTGTGTGTGTACACACATACTCTCAGAGAGCCTGGCAAGCTACCGAGAGTATCACGCCCATATGGGCAGAGCCTGGCAAGCTACCCGTGGCATATTTAATATGCCAAAAACAGTAACGATAGGTCTCATTCCCCTGACCCTGAAAGCCTTATTCACAATAGTAAAACACATGGATTCAATCTAAATGCTCATCAACAGATGAATGGATTTCAAAAGTAGTGTGTATGTGTGTGTGTGGGGGGGGTCGATATACTGTCTCTAAAAAAGATGAAACTGCCTTCTGAGACAAAAACGAGTGAATACTGAGGTAACTATGCTAACTCAAAGACTTTATCATATGTGTTCACTCACATGTGGAATATGAATTGCTACAGCAAATGATGTGGCAAGAAACAGAAAATTAACTCTGAGGCTTAACTAAAACCATTGGTGTTACCTGATGGGAAAGGTAGGGAAAGGAATGTGGAGAGAAATATGATATTGAAACATGGTGGCAGGAGTGGTAATAATTACATTCATACAAGGGAAAAAAGATAGATCCTTGAAATTCCATAATACTGCAAACAAAAAATACAAAAAAATTTAAAAAGTATTAAGATTCCTACCACTAAGAATAGGTCAGAAAATTCAAGCATAACACATCAACTCATCAGAGCACAGTCAGAGAAATTCTTTTTTATTTTTTATTATATTTCATTCCTTATTCTGGAGAAAATCTTTTAAAAATATAATTAGGAGACTCAGTGTGATATAATCTAATTTTTAAAAATTTATTATAGTTAAGGGAATGTGTTGACAATGATGGTGTCATTTATGTCCAGGTGTACACAGTTTCCTCACCTCACCACCACCAAAGCATTCAAGACTCCTCCCCCCAAGCCTAGGAATCTAATTTAAAAAAATCAGTATGTAAAGAGAATAGCATTTTTGTATTTCCTTATTTTTTTCTTACTGGCTGAACAGACATTTGCTGAAAAGTCAGGCAATATACAACAAGTAGGTGATGCAGGGCAGGGGGAAACAAAAAATATCTTTATCTGTAGGAAACTTAGACCTTAGACTGGGGAAGGCAAAGAATTTTAGTAATAAGTGAAATTTACAGAAGAAGTAAAAAGTTAGAAAACAAAGTGGGAACTGACAGCTATCTTAGATAATGACTGGTTGAGGAGGAATTCCATCCTCACTCTTTTCACCATTACATACAGCTACATAAAATCTGACTGAAAGAATCAGAAAAATTTATATATGTGATATATAAAACACATATAAACATTTATATCATACACATAAATATATATCACATATATAAATTTATAGATATATATAAACATGTATTTATCTATCTGTATCTACCTGTATAAATACGTCCCCCAGCACTAATTCTCTTGGCACCTAAAAACTTCTAAAAAGTAAAAATAATGTTCAGGCAGAGGGGGCTGTCTTGGTAAACCTTACTGAAATGTAAGAAGAGAAGCTGTATTCTTTTAGAAAATTACTGGTATTTACTCTTCACGTCAGTCCCTGAAATATGGGAAAACCAAAAAAAAGAAAAAAAAAAAGGCAGCAAGAACTAAGGGTATTGCAAAGCTTGATCCTAACCTGATGTTATGACCCCACCCTGGAGCTCTGATCCTTGTGATTCAAAAGGCTTATCATGCTCAAGAATTTAGGAATTCCTCCCGGTTATCTAAAAGCCTTGGACAAACAGATCCACATGACATGCTCAAATCAAGTTCTCACTTGAGTCATTCATTGGGTAAGGGGAAGAACTGCCTTAACAGGAAATAAAGATAAAATCCAGATTGAAGAAAGAAATATACCTCTCTTCCATCCAAGTTGTGCACTATTTCAAGAATAAGGTGGTGTTAATTGCTTAAGGTTAAAGCAATATTTGTGCCTTAGGAAGCTGTTGGGGAATTATTTATATTCTATATCTGGACTGTCCAATATGGTAGCCACTAATCACTGGAAATGTTAGTTGATATGACCATGAACCTCAAGTGAGTCTTTCATTTGTCAGGCACACATTCAAAGCTCCTGATCCATCAAGCTAAAACCAATGCTCAAGTCTCTCCACTGGTAACTAAGGTTACTTTACTAAAGAGAGAGAGAGAATGAGAGAGAGAGAGAGAGAGAGAGAGAGAGAGAGAGAGAGAGAGAGAGAGAGAGAGAGAGAGACTGAAAGAAATGAAAATTTGTATCACTACACCAATCACTCACTAGCATCTTAGTACTCTTACATATCCCCATAAATTTCATATGCCTATTAGATGTCAATCTCTACTTTATGCACTAGATACCTAACCAGTGACCCAAATGCATTGCTCCATTATCACCTTTCCCTACTTCAATCATCTGCTAGCTAATAAAGATTCTCATCAATATTCAAACATACTATTTCCCCATTTCAAAAACAAAAACAAAACCCAAACTTCCATGGACTGTATTTCTCTTGTTAGTTTTTATTACATTTCAAAATTCCCCAAACAAACTCTAATTCCTTTCTTCCCATTCTTTCTTGACTGTATCAATACCTTTAAGTAAAATCTTCACATAGTCACAGTATAATGATCAAAACCAGGACATAAAACATTTCCCATTCTCTCACCTCTTCATTTGGTACCACTCTATTGAAATTGCTTGACAAGATTACCCACTACCTACTCTTGCTAAATCTAGTGGTCTTCAGAAGGAAGGGGGAAATAAAGTAAATACACTGGGTAAAAGAGGAACAGTATGGTAATGGACTTTCAGTGGTGAACAATATACAGATGTTGATTTATGATGCACACCTGAAACTTACATATTATAATACAGCATTATTTCAATTAAAGGACTGGAGCAATAGCACAGCTGGTAGGGCATTTGCCTTGCACATGGCCAACCCAGGTTCGATTTCTCCGTCCCTCTCCAAGAGTATCCTGCTCTCATGGCAGAGCCTGGAAAGCTACCTATGGCATATTCAATATGCCAAAAACAGTAACAAGTCTCACAATGGAGATGTTACTAGTGCCCACTCGAGCAAATTGATAACAATAGGATGACAGTGCTACAATGCTACTTAAATTAAAAAGTGCAAAACAGGGTCTGGGGTGACAGTACAGCAGGTAGGGTGCTTGGCCTGGTATCCCATATGTACCCCAAGCATGGCCAGGTATGGTTCCTGAGAACAGAACCAGGAGTAAGCTCTGAGGAACACCAGTATGGCCCATAACCATCCCCCAAAGTGTAAATTAACTTTTCTATTCTCTTACATCGCTGTCTGAGAGGGGTGGAGGAATCGAACCAGGGTTGCCTCGTGCAAGGCAAATGCCCTACCTGCTGTGCTATCGCTCCGCCCTCTCTGAAAGCCCAGTAAGCTACTGAGAGTATCCGTACTGAGAGTATCCGGCCCACACAGCAGAGCCTGGCAAGCTACCCGTGACGTACTAGATATGCCAAAAACAGTAACAAGTCTCACAATGGAGACATTACTGGTGCCCGCTAGAGCAAATCGATGAACAATGGGACGACCGTGCTACAGTGCTATTCTCATATATAACACAGCTGACTCAGCTGAACTCTCCTCCTCAATACTGTTTGCATTTTGTCTCCCAAGATCACATAACTTGGTTTTCCTTCTACTTTACTAACTCTTTCTTAATACCCCAAGGCTCAGCACTTGAACCTGTATCTTCACTTATTCCCTTGAAATTTTCATTGTTTAAACATGATATGTACACTGATAAATCATCTCTAGACTCATATGTTTAACATCCAATTGGAAAATTCCATTTACATGTCTCATAACTTACATTTAATTTTCAAAAATTAGTCTCTTGCTTATTTACCCTCATTTCCCCTATATGATCAGATGACATTTTTATCCTTCACGTTTCTAAGATACCAGTCACTGAATACAACCTGACTCCACACAGAGCCCGGTTGGGGTGGGGGCACTACAAGGGACACTTGATCCAGCTATGTGGGATGGACAGATTAATGTGTAGATCTGGCAATGTACTGCTGTTCAAGCCCAGTGGTGATAGAGGTCACCACGGCCATACCTAGTGGTGCTTATAGGCCACGGGCCTACAACCAGCAGTACTTAAAGGATCATGTGGTACTGGGGTTTGAACACTGGAACTCTGATATATCAGGAAAGCAATGCAGCCCTTTGACCTCAGTCATAAAATTTTTTTAATTTTTAGAGCAATATACAGACCCTTAGCAAGTTTGACTGTACCTTTAAAACATTCAGAATCTGACCACGTTTTATTACTGAGGCAAGCCTGGATTACTGCAATAGCCTCTTAACAGGTTTATTTCAAAGTAAACTGAGTGACGAAATTAAACATAAATCAAAACTTGTCATTCCTCTACTCAAAACTACGCCTGGTACAGGTCTTCATTTTACTTGGAGTAAAACTGAAATCTCTTAAGTGGCTCTATAAGGCATGAATAGTGTCAACAACTTACACTCATTTCCATCCATTACCTCCGAACTCTCCTTCACTTAACTGCTATCCACTTACAGAGGTCCCTTGACCATTTTCTCAACCTGGCAGGTATAATTCTATGTCAGAGTTTGAGCTTTTTTCCTTCCCTTAATCCAAAATACTCTTCACCCATGTTTAGTTAACTCCTTTATCTCCTTAAATCACGTTCTTAATGAGGTCTACCTTGAATACAGGTTTATTTGAAATTGCAAGCCTTCTACTATAAACTGTGACTTACTTACTGCCCTTGCTGCCTGATGTGTCCTGCTCAGGGTAGGCATGCTCAGAATGGTACTAGGAGAATGTAATCAGTAGAAATTGGTAGAAAAAACAAGGACAGATGGGTCAGGAACAGAAATGTGACCAAAGCTTTAGAGCCAACAATCACACTATTGTGGTTAAGTCAGAAATCAACCTACATTTTCAACTAAGCAATGGAAGTGACTCTGAAATTACTAACATTTCCCCTCCCCCCCAGTGCTAGAGGCTCACATTTAGGAGCCTTGTACCCTAATCACTGAGTCACATTCATAACCTCAAACTGGTAATTTTTGAGAATTTAAAAGGTAATTCAATATAAACTAAAATCTATTTTCAATTTTTAATAAATACTATCATTTTCTGTTAACCAATAAAAAAGATGCCAACGTTTGAGTATTCTGAGACTATAGCTTTGTTCACTGGTGCTTAAATTGCCATATGAAAATTATCTTTTGTTTTTACTACACAGTTGGATAATACTTGTTTATGATGTTTTCATTCAACCTTTGTGCAAACATTTAAACATACACGTACACTGGCCACGATTTCTACCTCTGAATACCTCAGCATTTTGGATTTTGTATGTGTGTGTGTTTTCACAATTCATCATTGGTATAGGCTCTAACTCATTTTGATATAGTTTATTTTAGAAAGCCAATATAGAGGACAATTACCACTTTTGTTATCTTCTAATTATCTTTTAGTGTCCGTAACATTTGCTCAACTATTTAAATACACTTTGCTACTTAATGCAGTTTCGAAAACTAAATGAACTATACATATAATATTGAACATTATTCTTAATAATAGATGACATCTAAAGCCCTATAATCATTCTTTTTATTTAAAAAGAATCATCATGAATCATCAACACTAGTCACTCTTATAATCACTCTTGTGAATGAGTGACTAGTTTCTACTAAAATACTATTTGAAATATGCAACACCAGTATACCAATGACTTCTCTTCTAATAGAATCAATCCTAAGACATATTAGTACCTGCTGAAACTTTATAATTTCTGTTTGGGTGGTTTGTGAAAGGATGAATATATTAATGAAAATATAGATAGGTATATTAAATGACTATGCGCAAAAAAACATATGTATAAATTTAAGTCACATGTTGCTTAATGAAATTTGAAAAAAAAATACTAAGCAGAAAGAAAAAATAAAAAATAAGGAACTATCATAACTTAAGAAAAAGATTTGCCTCCACTAGATATTAAATCACCCATTTCTGACTTATGTTGTTATAATTTAACCTTTCTGAGTTTTGTCTCTGGAAAAATAAAACAATGAAATGAGAACTTGGAGTTTTCTTCTTCAAACCCCAAAGCTTGCTCCTTTCTATTATTCTTGTCTCTGCTCAAAAGGTAACTTTTAAGAAAGACCTCACTCTGCTTTATTTTTCTTCAGAGTGCTTATTATACTTGAAGCCTGAAAGCATTATTATTTACTTGCTTTACTGTCAAGTCTCTTGCTAAGACATAAATTCTAGTCACAGACCACCATGTTTGTATGATGACTGACACAATTAATTCTTCATAAAAATTCCTGGGAGGGTTAAATAAGGCTCATAACCACAAATATTCGATATTAATTCTTTTTTAGTATTTATTTTAATTACTAAATGATAAAAACACAATATGAATACTATTATTATAAAATTTTAGTCCACTGAAGGCATCTTAAACTTTAATTCACCACAGAATCACCAGGAGAGCCTGTTATTACACAGCTTCCTGGCCTTCTCCTCAGAGGCTCTGATTCAGTACATCTATGGTTAGGTCAAAGAACTCATACTTCTTCGACAGGCCCAGTGACCTCGGTAGGGCCAGGGTCAGCCTCACTGCCTGCTTGTTGCCTCTATCTCAGAATCCTCTTTCCTCCCCAGTTGCCCCTGGCTTTGCGGGTCCAGGCGGGGAGGGTGGGGAGCTGTCCAGTGCTAGCACACCTTCTGGCCCTCAGTGGACTTGGCCAGCGCCCAGCCAGGGATGGGCCCTGGCAGCTCCCGGCCGGAGAGTGCCTCTCCCCTCTGCCACCCGCACCAGGTTGTTGGTGGGGGGACCCCAAAGCCATTCTGGGAAGGGCTCCAGAGGAACTTCCAGCCTAGGTTGGCAGCCCCCCGACCCCCGCCCTCTGGGCCACCTCAAGAAGTACAGTCTAACCGCAGGCTCCGAGCTTGCCCTCTGCCTGCTTTCCCGCCCCCAGTCCCATCCCCCCTAGCCTGGTCCATGTTTCTTTGGCTCTTGGTTTTCTTTCCAGATTGGGGGTTCCCGAGAGGGCTCCCAGGGGAGTGGTAATGGGTGCTTCCCTTGTGGGCAGCTGCAGGTCCCAGGCTTCTCCTCCCTCTCTGGCAGGGCCCTATCCCGGGCAGGGGACCTGGGGCTGGGAGAGTCCAGCCGTCCAGCTGCCCCCTTCCCAGTTTGAATAAATAAATTCAATAAACCTGTCCACCCCCCTCTTTGGCGGGGGTGAACTTTTTTAAAAATAAAAAAAAAAAACTCATACTTCTAATAAATTCCCAAGTGGTGTTACTGCTCAAAGATGCTGGTCATCTTCTGCGCTTCGAACAGCAAGTGTAGGTGGCAAAGATCTTTAAAATAGTTAATATCAGGCTGGACTGATAGCACAGTGGGTAGGGCGTCTGCCTTGCACGTGGCCGACCCAGGTTCGATTCCCAGCATCCCATATAGTCCCCAGAGCACCGCCAGGAGTAATTCCTGAGTGCAAAGCCAGGAGTAACTCCTGTGCATCGAAAGGTGTGACCCAAAAAGCAAAACAAAACAAACAAACAAAAACCAGTTAATATCAACATACTGAGTTCTCTGTACCTTAATTATTTGTAGACTTGGGGCATGGTATAGTATAGTGGCTAGGGTACATGTCTTGAACACAACAAACCTAGGTTCAATCCCTGGCACTCTATATGGTTTCCTGCGACCCCCAGGAGTGATCCTTGAACACAGAACCATGAGTGAGCTCTGAGTATTCTGGATGTGGCCAACAGCCAAAAAAAATTTGTGTATTTAACTTTGTTCAAAAACACTAGTTGAGTACTTAAATATTACCATCTTCAAATAAAGATTACCACACAGAATTACCAAGTCTCTTCTTAATCATTACATATTACTATTACTTGGGGGACCACATGTGGTGCTGGGACTCACAGTTAAGCTGGGGTCAGTTGTGTGAAAGCCAAATGACTTAAATCCTGTGCTGTCTCTCAGATCCTACAACACTCAGATTCTTTTTTTTTTAAAAGAGATTTAGTGTTTTTCTTTATTATAGCATTTTGACTAAAAAATCCCCCCATTGGCTCTTCTCTTACAATAACATCAGCAATGACCTTGGCATTTAGGTTTTAGGTTTCATTTAGCATAAAACCTAAAACTTTCAAAAGGTCTTTTCTCCTCACTTTGCTGGTAGGTAGTAACCCAATTTATATCTATAGTTAAAGTAACTACAAATGGTCAGACATCTGTAAATAAACCTTCTTTTCTCTAATTCCTGCAATTCTAATTTTTTGAAACAAATGTCCTTTTAGTTCTTCAGTCCTATTATGTTGTTCTAAAAACAGGGCTGAAATTTTGAAAGGGGAAAATTACACCTTTCCCCCATTTTCTCTAATGGAGGGCTTTAAACAAATTTGTAAAATATTTATTTAAAAAATGTTTTCAATTGAATCACCATGATACAGTTACAAAGTCTTCATGTTTGAGTTTCAGTCACACAATGATCAAACACCCATCCCTCCACCAGTGCACATTCCCCACCACCAATATCCCCAGTGTATCCTCTGCCCTTTCCAACCCACCCCCTGCCTCCATCGCACACAATTTCCCCCATACTCTCTCTCTACTTTTAGGCATTATGGTTTGCAATACAGATACTGAGAGGTTATCATGTTTGGTCCTTTACCTACTTTCAGCACACATGTCACATTCTGAACGATTCCTCCAACCATCATTGTCTTAGTGATCCCTTCTCTATTTAGCTGCCTTCTCCCCTAGCTCATGAGTCAGGCTTCCAACTATGGGGAAATATTCCTGGCCCTTGTGTCTACTGTCCTTGGGTGTCAGTCTCATATGATGCTATTTTATATTCCACAAATGAGCAGTCATTCTATGTCTGTCCCTCTCTGACTCATTTCACTTAGCATGATACTCTCCATGTCCATCCACTTACAAGCAAATTTCTTGACTTTATCTTTCCTAACACTTACACAGTATTCCATTGTGTAGGTAAACCAAAGTGTAGATGTACCAAAATTTCTTTAACTAGTCATCTGTTCTTGGGCATTCGAATTGTTTCCAGATTCTGGCTATTGTGAACAGTGCTGCAATGAACATAGGTGCAGATATTATTTCTACCATGCTTTTTTTGTATCCTCGGGATCTATTCCCAGAATTGGTATTGCGGGGTCATATGGAAGCTCAATTTCTAGTTTTGAAGGAATGCCCATATTGTTTTCCAAAGAGGCTGGACCAGTCGACATTCCCACCAACAACACTCAGATTCTTAAAGTGGTTTCTAACCACAAAAAAAGTTAATGAATATACTATAGAATTCACATTTTAGCTGCTGAAACAAAATACTTTGTTCTTAGTTTAAGTGAAAAGGCTTTCATTTTATGTCACAACTGGGCTGGAGCGATAGCACAGAGGTTGGGCTTTCGCCTTTCACGCGGCTGACCGGTGTTGGATTCCTCTTCCCCTCTCGGAGAGCCCAGCAAGCTACTGAGAGTATGGAGCCCGCACGGCAGAGCCTGGCAAGCTACCCATGCGTACTGGATATGCCAAAAACAGTAACAATAAGTCTCTAATGAGATCGTTACTGGTGCCCACCCGAACAAATCGATGAGCAACAGGATGACAGTGACAGATTTATACAACCAACAGACAATACAATGCAAGCAACTTCTAAAAGTTTTCCAGAACTTTACATACAATATACAGCTGCCTTTCATCTACAACTGTCAATTTCCCACCCAGTCCAGTCTTTCTTTCCCTCTCCCTCTCTGAAACCTGAAGTTTTTTACACTTTGTAATGTTTAACACTGACTACATTCCCTTCGATGTACCTATCACTGCATCTGAATCTCTAAAATACAATAAAACAAGAAATTAGCCATTTATTTATTTAAAATAATATTGAGCACTGAAGTGGTAAGGAATGACAGCCTTAATATGTGATATCAGATGATTATCTTGGAAAAGCTGAGTTTTAAAGGAAGAGTAATGGTCACCCAGACATATAGGAGAAATGAATTTCAGCAGATTACTTTAACCTATGTATCGATGTGTAGGAAATCGAAGAGGAAGAGGCAAGCAGACAGGCACTGTTAACAACTAATGATTCTAATTTATGCTGCAAAGCAACAAGGTGTTTCTAAGAAATTGGAGTTAGCATGAAGAACGAGTGACAAAGCACCAAGCTTTTTCAAATGATCAGCACTCTGAATAACAGCAGTGGCTCTGGAGAGACATGATAAGGGTATAAATAAGAATAGTGAAAGGGGAGGGAGTCTATGTGGAGACAGATTGTAGTAGTAGTAAAGACACCAGATGTGTAGTAATGGTAAAGAGAATCAAGTGTGGTAAAGAGAATCATGTGTGTATCATATTTCCTGCTTGAACACTGAGTGTTCACAACCCACTCATTCATTTGTAGTAGACTGAGTTCACATAGTTTTAGGACAACCAAGTGGACAGCTGGGAAGATTCTGAAGCTCAGAAGAAAGGATTCTGACCCCAAAAAAGAAAAGAATAGAGAGACATCTCTATAGGTAACCAATGTTTCAAAGTAGTTGAATTCACTAAGGAGGAAAAATATATATCCAAAAGTACATATAGTCATTCTCTTTGTACCATGAGAAGTGTTGCTTGCAAAGTTCCAAGTTCATAATATTTACCACTCCTATTGATTATGTACAACACTGAATTATAGACTACAATAAATATGTGTGTGCCCATTCATTTCCTTATGCTTGGTTATTAAAATTATCTTACAGACACATAACCATGGTTAATGTGGATTTAGCTCTAGTACTGTGATGACCATTTATAGCTAACGCTCATAAATGATGCTTTGTTTTATTCCTCTTCCTATTCTTTGGAAGTTGCTGCAATGACCAGGGGTCACTCACAGTCACGGAGCTCATATACTTAGTTTTCTTAAATTTAGCTTTTTTTGTTGAGGTTCTTTGATTTACAATACTGTTAATGTTTCCCATGTACATAATTCCAACATCACAGCTATCACCAGCGTACCAACCTTCCTCTCCAGGAACCCCAATGGTCCTTTTTTTTATAATAAATTTATTTATTTTTAATTAATGAATCACCATGAGTTACGGATTTGTGCTTATGCTTCCCTCATACAAAGTTCGGGAACCCATCCCTTCACCAGTGCCCAATGGTCCTTTTTAACCCCCATCCCTAGCAAAACTCTGTGTGATCATTTCTTCCATTGTGTTGATCCTTTGTGTTACCCTGCTGTGTATCTTTAAAAGTCCCACAAGTGAGAGGTCATTCTGTATCTATCCCTGTCCTTCTGACTCTAATTCCATCTATGATGCTGCAGCAAATTAATGATTTTGTACATTCTTAGAGCTGCAGAGTATACAATTGTGTATATATACCACAACGTCTCGATCCATTCATCCATAGTTGGGCATCTGGGTTCCCCTATCTTGGCTATTGTACTAAGCACTGTGATGAACATAGATGTGCATATATCCTTTCAAATTAATGTCTTTGAGATTTGGGGACAGATGCCAAGAAGGGGTGTGATGGGTCACATGGGACTTCGATTCCTATTTTTTTTTGAGAGCTCTCCACATTGCTTTCCACAGAGGCTGATACTGACAACATTCCCACCAGCAGTGTATGACGGTTCCTTTCTCACCACAACCCCACCACAACTGGCTATCTCCACACTTTTTGACATGTACTTTTATTACTGGTATGAGATATCTCAAGAGTTTTGATTTGCATTTCTATAATCATTAATGATCATTATGCCTTGTTGGCCATCCATTTATCTTCTTTAGGAAAAGTATTCACCTCCTAGTCCCATTTTTGGAAGAGTTCATTGTTGTTGTTGTTTTTTTCGTGTTAAGTTCTGTGAGTGCATTATAGATCTTATTACTAGCTTTTATCTAATGTATTGTATGCAATTATTTTCTACATTCAATAGGGTGCTTATAGCCTGCTTTTCTTTTACTGTGCAAAAGGCTTTTTAATTTGATGCCCATAATCTGGGGCTTAATTTAGGACTCTCAAATCTGTCCACTGTTCTGCAAGTCAATCTTTATTCTAGTATTCCATGAAGTTTTTATTGTTATAGCTTTGTGATATAGTTCAAAACCAGAAAATACAATGTCTATCTTTTTTTCCTTCTTAGTATTTCTTTGGCTATTTAGTTTTATGGTTCCATGCAAATTTTAATAGCTTATCCCAAGTCTTTGAAACATGTCAAAATTTTAATGGGGATTGCAC
Source organism: Sorex araneus (assembly GCF_027595985.1). Lineage (NCBI taxonomy): Eukaryota > Metazoa > Chordata > Mammalia > Eulipotyphla > Soricidae > Sorex > Sorex araneus. Next base: position 35,266,747 of record NC_073312.1, read on the forward strand.
CGAATCTGTAGAATGCTTTGGTTATTTTGAGAATGTTAATTCCTCCAATTTATAAATAGGAAATATCCTTCCATTTCCTTATGTTCTCTTCTATTTATCTTAGCAGTGATTTATAGTTTTCACTGTTTTATTCTTTCACTTCCTTTGTTGATTCCTAGGTATTTGATGTTTTAGAGAACTTCTTTGGAAAGAATAGTCTTTTAAGTTTTCTTTTGATTTAGTTCATTATTTAGGTACAGGAATAGGTACATAAATGCCAATTTTTTCTTTATCAATTTTGTAACTTGACATTTTGCTGTATTTATTAATTCTAAGAGTTTAATTTTTTGGGGGGGTAAACCTTAAGGTTTTCAATGAACAGTATCATATTGTTTGTAAATAGTGATTTTCTAATTTGGATTCCTTTGATAATTTTTCCTAACTGCTATAGTGAAGACTTCCAAAACTATGTTGTATAAGAGTGGTGACAATGGACATCCTTGCCTTGTGCCTCATCTCAGGGGGGCCTTTCAGTTTTTCACCATTAAGTATGATATTGGTTGTGGTACTTTATGTGGCCATTACTATCTTTAAGCATGTTCTTTTTATCCCTAATTTTTTTAAGGGTTTTTTTTTTTATCATATTGGATATTGGATCCTGCCAAAAGTTCTCCTTACTTCAACTGATATGACTATATGATTTTTATCTTTTTTTTGTTGCTATGATGCTATTACACTAATTGATCTGCATATACTGAACTATCCTTGCATCTCTGGTATGAATCTCATTTAATCATTTGTAACTCTTCTGATATAATGCCGTATTCAGTTCATTAGAATTTTGTTTAGTATCCTTTCATCAATGTTCATCAGGGATATTGATCTATAGATTTCTTTTCTTTTCTTTTATTTTCTTTTTTTTTACTTTTTGGGTTACTCCTGCCTCTGCACTCAGGAATTACTCCTGGTGGTGCTCAGGGGACCCTATGGGATACCAGGGATTGAACCCAGGTTGGCCACATGCAAGGCAAATGCCCTACCTGCTGTACTATCACTTTGGCCCTGGTCTATAAATTTATCAGTACTGTTTCTGTCTTCTTAGCCACAACGGTCTTACATTTGCTTCATATAAGTTATTCAGTAGGATTTTTATTTCCTTGATATTTTGGAAGAACTTGTGCAGTATGGGCATTAAGTTTTCTTTGAAGTTTCAGCAGAACAAATCAGTGAATACATCTGGACTTGGACTTTTGTTCTTGGAGAGATTTTTAATTATTGTTTCAACTTCTTTACTTAAGATTGGTTTATTCAGGTTTTCTGTTTTCTCTTGGATCAATCTTGGTAATTCTAATGATTCTTAGAATTCACCCATTTCTTTTAGAAATTCTTGAGCTTAGAGGCATATTTCATGATAACCTCATGATTTAAAAATAAAAATTCTGAGGTGTCTGTTGTAGTTTGTCATCTCTGTTCTTATTCTGGTTTTCTTTTATTCTTAGTGAATTGGGCTAAGGGTTAGTCAAATCTTATGTACTCTTTTAAATACCCAACTCTTGGTTTTCATATTATTTTCTGTTTATCACTGATTGACATTATTTTTTATTATCTGCTACCTTCTACTTGGGTTTATGATTCATTTGTTGTTTTTTCCCTAATTTCTCTAACTCTAGGTCAAATCATTAATTTTAGCCCCTTCTTTCTTTCTTTTTTTTTTTTTTTTTTTTGCTTTTTGGGTCACACCCAGCGATGCTCAGGGGTTACTCCCGGCTTTGCACTCAGGAATTACTCCTGGCGGTGCTTGGGGGACCATATGGGATGCCGGGGATCGAACCCGGGTCGGCTGCGTGCAAGGCAAACGCCCTACCCGCTGTGCTATCGCTCCGGCCCCAGCCCCTTTTTTCTTCCTTGTGTGCTACTGAATAGCTTTAAGCTTTCCATGTGGCACTGCTTTTGCTATGTCCTACAGGTTCTGATAGTTGGTGTCTACATTTTTATTTCGAGGAATAAGAAAATAAGGAAATCTTTCGATTTCTTCTTTGACTTCCTCTTTGATCCAGCTACTATATGGAGTTTAGTTTCCAGGTAATTTTTTTTTTTGACACTTTGATTTCAATGTTTGTGTCTTTGTGGTTTGAGAAGACACATAGTATGATTTTTATATTTTGGACATTCAAGTTGTGTCCTATGACGTGCTCTATCTTGGAGAATGTACCATGTGCAGTGGAGAATGTATATTTATTTTACGAGGTCTGGAGGGTTCTGACTGTTTATTAGATTCAGTTCTTCCAGTTCTTCATTTAGGGTCTTTGCTTCTTTAGTCAAGTTTTGCTTGATTGATCTGTCCAATGATGAGAATGGTATACTGAAGTCTCAATTACTATCTTTGCCGTCATCAATATATTTTCTCAGGTATATCAGCAGTTAACATGTAAATTTTCTTGCCATACATCTGTGCATATATGTTGATAAGTAATAGCCTTCATTACCCTAAGCAAGTATGTAATGTTTTTTCCTATCTTCTATCATGCTCTTTAGTTTGAAAGCTATTTGGTTTGAAATAAGTATGACTATCCTGCTTTTTCCTGTCTGGCATTAGCCTGTATATCTGTCTTCCAACCACTGACTATGGGCCTGTGTTTATCATGGGAGTTTTAAGTATGTCTGCTGTAAATAACAGAAGGTTAGGTTTTGTTTCCTAGTCCATTCTGCTACTCTCTGTTATTTCATGGTGGGGGGAGTTAAGTCCATTGACATTTAGAGAAATAATTGATATGAAAAGATTTATTGCTATGTCTGTATGAGTAGTTTAGTTACTTAAGCTATATGATATTTTTCTTTTTCTATGTGGCATTTTAGTGTCAGTGCCAGGACTGGGTTAGATTTCAAATATGACCGAAACTGCTGTTTGAGAATGTTTTTATATCCCTCTACAACTCTGAGAGATAACCTTGCTGGAAGAGGAGGATTCTTGGCTGGAAATTCTTTTCCTTCAAGAATTTGTATATGCTGTTCCCTTCTTTTCTGTTATGTAGTTTTGCTGGAGAAAACTGCTGTAAATCTAATTCCCCTTCACCCCTACCCAATATATGAGGTATTAATATTATCTTGTGGGTATAAGAAGTCCGACTCCATCTCTGGTTCTTGTCATCTGATTACAAAATGTCTCAATATAGTTTTGTTTGGGTTTACTCTGCTTGGTATTCTCTGGGACTTTTGTATCTGTGCTCCCATTTCCCTCTGCAGGTTGGGAAAATCCTTCAATTATTTCTTCAACTAGTATTATTTCTCTCCCTCTGTTGTCTCCTGGAATTCCTATGATACTGAAATTGTTCCTTTTGGCACTGTCAATAATTTCTCTTATAATCTCATTTTTCCTTGCTATCTTTTCGATTTCCTATTCTTTTTGGCTGGATTTGTTTACTGTATCTTCAACTATACTAATTCACTTTTTAGATTCATTCATATTGCATCTAAGGCTTATCATTCTAAAGGCCAATCCTGACACTCGTTAAAAAATAAACACATCTATCTTAGTTACAATCCTTTTGTGTTTCTCTTTACAACATTTGCTACTATTTAACACAGACCCAGGTTTTATCCCGGGCAACACCTGGGAGTGACCTACAAGCACAAAACCAAAATAACCTACACATAATTAAGTGTGGTCAAAAAAGAAAAACAAACAAGCCCAGACCTCAATGGAAAATCCACCAACTCCTCTAGAGTTAGGAGTATGTGCAAGTTTAGCAATGACCTATGTGATATTATTCTATTTTTATTGTGGTAAAATACAGAATATTTAAGAAAAATTTTCCATTTCGCAAATGATTCTATGTTGCATCCCTGTTTAAAGCTTCATATTTAAAATTAAGTAATTCCAACAAAAGGGGGATAGTTGAAATGGAGCATTAAAGGAAAAATAAAAAAAAGATACCACATTATCTTAGTTGATACAAATCCATGGAATTTAATGTGGAATACAGATCTGTGAATTATCTGTTGTGAGGTTTGGCAAATGACTTGTTTTTGTCTCCACACTCATTCCAAAACAATCTCTAAATCTCTCTCACATCACATCAACAAAAACTTGATTCAATTCTACTGTAAACCTTGAATGAAATAAGTAGGTATCTACTCTGATATACATTATAGGCATTAAAACAGAATACTAGAATTACATTCGCTGAAATAGGAAAATTAACGTTTTGTTGATAGGAATACTAAAAGTACGTGGAATCCTGCATAAATGGCTATAAAAATGGCTCTTCCTCTCTGATATAATTAGAAAGAAACCTGTTAGGAGTTCCACCGCATAATATTGCTTGAATCTGAATATGTTTCAGAATCACCTGGAGAGCTTGTTAAACAAAGATTGCCATGGCCAACCCCGACTTTCTGATTCAGTCGTTCTGGGTAGAGCCTGATAATTTGTACTTCTAACATGTTCCCAGGTAATGAGAAGAAGGTTGATGGATTAGTTGAAGAATACAAAATTTTGATTATACAGGAGGAATAAGTTCTGTACAGCATAGTCTATGAAACTATATAACTATAATTAACAATACTATTGCTTTATACTTAAAACTTGCTAAGATTATAGCTTTTAAGTGTTTATTTTATTAAATCACTGTGATTTACAGTTATTCACAGTTGGGTTTTATACATACAATGTTCCAGCACCAATCTAGCCACCAGTGTCAACCTCTCTCCACCAATGTTCCCAGGTTCCCTCTCTTACCCCACTACCTAACCCCCTCGGCCTGCCATACTGACAGTCACCTTTCTAAATTTGGTTGTTGAAGTTTGGGTCTCATGATTTCAGTACTGTCAACTGAAATTGGTTTAGATATTTTGCTCTATCATTCCTCAACACCACCAATGTACCCAAATCCCCTTGTCCCATTGCCCCCACTCCTCATTTGCTTCTCAGCAGGTTCTTTCCTTCTCTTCCCTATACTCTGAAGCCAAGTCATCCATCCCCCCTTAAATCATTGCATTTCCTCATCCAATTATTCTAAATACCACATATAACTGATATCATCTTGTGCTTTTAACTATAAAAATTAGAATAATAAGAGAACAGAAGGTAACTTTTGGTAGTGATAGCTAAGTTTATGGCATGGAAGGGATGGCGATGAGTTCAATATTTGCACTGAACTCATTAAATTATATTCATCAAATATGTACATCTCTTTGTATATATATATGATACCTCAATAAAAGTGATTTGATAAAAACAAACAATGAGCTGCATACCCTATATCACTTCAAAGTATATTTTTAAATCCTAAATAGTTCATTTTGGTGTGGCGGCATCTTTCGAGAAGTGGTCAGGAGCCCCAGGAGCTCACCCGTGAATCCTCAGATATCCAGACCAGCTGCTTAAAGCAAGTGGCCTTGCAGTGACAGGGATTACTTAGGTTACTCTGGTGATATGTGTTTAGGGACTTCCAGGGCTCTATGTACCTGGTGATGCTTGGGAACCTCCAGGGCCACACCTGCTGGTGCTAAGGAGTCCACCAGGGATGCATGTGTGATCCTTCAGGGGAATTTATGTTGGGTGATATGCACCCTAATCTCTGTACTATCTCCTGTCTCCTCAAATAGCCCTCTTAAAAGCTGTAACCAACAATAAAGGTTTTAAATTCTGAAACATTTTTAAATCAGATGAAAGCCAATGATTATGATAAACATAAGAAAAATTTCTTTCCGATGGTATCCCAATGTTAAGTTCAAATTTAACTTACTTAAATTTGAACTTAATTCTTAGAATACTCATTGTGTTAAAAATTAAGATATAAAGATGGTAGTTTAAAAAGAGGAAATGTAACCAGTAACTTATAATAGGCAGATGAAAGAAAGAAATACTCACATGTATGAAGGCATTCTGTCACCGTAGTTGGCTTGATCAGATAGCCTTTGCAGATATAGCAGGTGATATAAGGATTGAAATCTTTCACCAAGTGTTTCCTTTGAGTAGCCATTCGTGGTTAGCTAGGACTGGCTTCAGTAGTTCAGGCAAAGAGGGATATTATATGGATAAAGGTCTGATCCCAGGAGTTGGTGTGGCGTTCCCAACTGGGCATCCAGAGGCATAAGAACAAACATCCAGTTTTATCATGAGATCGCTGCTCATCACTTCTTTTGGTGGTTCTGCTTTTCCATATCTGTTTTCATAAGTGAAAAAAAGTGGGACAATTGTTGTCAAATTGCTCATATTATACTAATACCATTATATCAACAGCAAGTGTTACTAGTTCCAAATTAAGCAAAGAGTTGAACAGAAAACTTCCCCCACTATCAGAATCATTTTAAAACCTGTCTATTTAATTCAAAATGACAAATCAATCTCATTCTGAAGCTTCAAATATCACCTTTACACAAGTGATACCCAAAGCCATGTACTCCCATTTTGTCTTTACTTTTCTGATATTTTTTCCTGTTGTTTGGGGTGCTGGGGGGCACACCAGGCAGTGCTCAGGGATCCCTCCTGGCCAGACTGAGGACTATAGGTGGTGCCAGGGATTAAAGCCAGGCCAAATGTGTACAAAGCAAACACCCTACCCACTGTACTATCATAAAAAGCCTCTGATTTTTTTAAAAAAAATTTATTGGTCTGATTACTCTACTGGGGTTCCCTACAGATAAAAATGAAAAGACTCACAACGTAAGCCATTGTCCTCACCTATCAGAATGCTCCATCTCTATTCTGTACCGGAAATCCAGTCATCACTACAAACAAATTGGTGTCTTCCTACGTTCCATCCATTCACCCAACTTGTGTACCACCCATCCACTAGCAGCTCATTTTACTTTCTGCTGGTTATATTTCACTTTAACTGGGGCCCTCCTCTCAAAGAATGTGTCTTCTCTTTGAGACAAAAAAGTTTCAGTTTCTTTGCCTGTCACATGAGACCCTCCACAGGCTGCCCTTCAAGTACTTTCCTTCCTGCACACTGAAGGAAGTTTGCTCTGCACACTCTTTGCCTTCTACCCAGCAAGCCCTTTCTCTATCTACATTCTACAAGGCCCTTCTCCAGTATTATCCTCAGTGTAATCTCTTCTAATTTTTAACCTACACTTCACTTTTGTGGTGTCTTCCTCCATATCTTGAATCTTTGGTCACATTAGTAGACCTGCATACTAGGCAAAACATAACCTAAGCAATATTGCTTATCCTCTCCAAGCCCCAGTTTCTTAACTGTAGAATGAAAATAACAGAATCAGGTTCCTAGAGCAGTGAGAATTAAACGAGACACTCTACAAACAAAAGCAGCACACAGTAAAAATGGAATGCTATTAATTCCCCCACCCCAGAGAAGTTTAGAAGTTTAGCAAAGTTAGCTTGTGACCCTCCACCCCCCCCCCAAAAAAAGTGTTTCAAAGACTTCTCACAACAAATTGCGCCCCCTTAGAAAACAACGGGGGGGGGGAGGTGCTGATTTCTTATGTTAATTCAATGAGTGTGAACTTGTGTTTCTCCAGCTAACTTGTGCAAAGGAAACCGTCAGTCATCCCACTAATAATACATTCGGGGCGTCAGCATCCTATCATCTCGAAAATCGTCCCTTCTTGAAGGTCAAACAGAAGATGAATTAGTCAGGGGGTGCGAGTTCAGGTCCCTGGCCCCCAAAGGCCCCTCTGCAAGACACTGAACTGCATATTCGAGCCTGGGATCTGGGTTTCCTCCCATCCGCTGGAATTAACGGCCACAGGTTTGCTGAGCAGCTACAAAGTCAGGAAAAGTCCTCGGACAGAGAGAGTTGGCACAGTCCCGACCTGGAGGGAGGGCTCGAGACTTCCAAGTCACAGTGTCCTGTCACCAGGGCAGGTTTCAAAGGAAGCAAGTACTTGCAGAGAGCGAGTGGGCACGGGAGGGAACTTTTCCGCGTCCTCCGGCCAGGACCCGGGGCGCGGCTCGGGCCCGGGCAGTTCCCGCTCAGTCCGCCGCGCCCGGTCGGCAGGTGCGCGGGCCCGGGCCGGGGCTCGGCCGCGGGGCAGGCGCCGCCGCTCCCGGGTGCCGGTGCACGCAGCCCGCCGCCCGCTCCCGCTCCCGTCCCGCCCCGCGGGCAGCAGGGCAGCCCGGGACCTCACACGACCACCCCCAGGGTGGCAGGGCGTGGGGGGGGCGCTTTCTGGCCCCAGGCTGGACGGGAGCGACCGCGGCAGGTGCCTGGACGCGCCGCGCCCGCGGCGGGCGCAAAGTTGGGCGGGGAGCCTTGGGGTCCTGGCCTCCCGCCCCCCGGCCACGCTCCAAACCTCCAGGCACCTACCCCGCGGCCGCCACCTCCTCCGCCTCCGCTCCGCGCCCGCCAGCGCGCCGGCCTCCCAGGGAAGGAAAGTGAAAGAGAAACAGCGCCCGCCGCGGCCTGGCCGGTCCCCGCGCCCCGTCCGCCCTCCCCCTGCAGGCGGGAGCGCGCCGGCTCCGCGGGGCCACTCGGCGCGGGCCCGATAGGGCGCGGCGGGCCTCGGGGCCCTGAGCGGGCACCGCCTCCAAGGGCAACTCCACCCCCTCGTAACCGCCAGCGCGCCGGCCGGCCCGCCCCGGCCCCGCCCCCGGCGCCACGCCCGCAGGCCACGCCCCTCACCGGCCCGCCCGCCCGCCCGCCAGCCCGTCCGCCCGCGCTCCCCGCAGGTGGCGCGGCTGCCCTGCCCTCCCTGCCTCCCGGGAGCCGGGCGCTAGTGTGGTACTACATTGTAGCTTTGCCAGATTTAATCTCGGTTCTTCTTCCTCATCATTAACCCCTCCAGGCTGTTTTCATCATAACAATTTTTCCTGATGGATTTAAAACCTACACTCAATATCGAGATCGTTGAAACACAGAAATGTTTCATAAAACTGGAACCGCGTCGTTGCCCAGCCAGTCCCACCTGGGCTGTAGACACAGGCAAATGAAGGGATTCTTCGACTTGCAATTTACTTGAAAATCGCTAACTGGTCGGGCCTGAATGATAGTACAGCGGGTAGGGCGTCTGCACTGCAAATGGTCCCCTGAGTACAGCCAGGAGTGATCCCTGAGCACAGCGCCAGGGGTAAGCCCTGAACACCCAAAAACAAAACGAAAAAAAGTAATGAATTGGTTACCGTAGAGGGGTCCAGAGATCATGATCCTTGACTACTGTAAGAGCAGGAGGAAATGGTATAGCAGTGGGTTGAAAAAAGGTTTCTGCTGTTTTAAAGGTTCAGGACATCATCACTACTCCCACCCAATCAAAAATGTATCTTCTCTAGTGGGTTTTGAGTTCTATGAAAACATTCATCGCAATAAAAACAATGGAGGTGGTACTCAAATGTTGAGAGTTCTCTTTTTCTAGTGTGCTCCACAAACACAATTTTCTACTATGATCACTATTATTGCTAAATAATAATTAGCCTCAGTGCTTTGCTTCTTGAATGACTGCAATTGAATAATCCTAGGGGTAGCAGGTAAATCAATGTGGCCTTCATAAGTGAACTAAAAATTAAAAGCCCCTAAAGGGAAACATACTTTTGTGTATGAAAAAGAAGAAAATATGTAATTACATCATCTTTGCTTTTTCTAGAAGTGAGAGCAGTGATGACTAAGGAGCTGGCAATAATGAGTAGAGGGGATTAATCAAAGTGTTGAAAGGGATCCTGGTAGTGCACTTTTAGGAAATACTAATAATAAAATGTAGCAGAGATTTCCTAGAATTGAAGCAGCCCACAGGCATGAAGACCATATCCCTCTGACACGCAAATCCTGAGCTCTTTGGAAAGGAGAAACTGAGTCACCACTCTGATGCAGAAATCTAAGGCCACACCTAGATAAGGATGAATCCCTCAGAAAAGAAGTAGCCACAGAAGAATCCATGAGATTACAAGAAGACTGTCAACAGCACAAGGCTTTCCAAGGCAACCAGGTTAACTTTACGAATGCAAACCTCCAGGAAAAACCCATTTGGAAGAACTGCACAAAATACCCTTCCGAAAGCCATCTGGGGTTTGATCTTCAAGCCATGTTCTCCCTTGAACACATAGCTCCCTTGCTTGTCTGTTTCTCTGTGTGCCTTTTTCTACTCTGGAGAAGCCTGTGTTCTCTCCGTTTCTCTCCCCTCACATCTTTCTAAATAAAGTTTCAATAAAAACTTTCTTGCTTCACCATTTCACCTCCTCCTGATATTCTTGTGAGGGAAAGGCAACAGATTCAAAATGTCTGTGCTGAGGTTGGGACCGATCTGATGGAGGCCAGCACTTCTCTGCGAGATGATGGCAGAGGTGGGTTGAGCAGAGAAATGGGAACTCTTCCCTCGACTTCACCTCCCAGGCTCCGCACTTGACTGAGTCACTGGCAGCAAATTTTCTAAATCTACAAATAAAAGATATTATTGTATGTCCCACAACATGTGCAAAATGACTAGTACTTTTCTATTTTGCATCTGAAGCTATTTCACACATTTTAAAAGACTAACAGTCAATGAGTACCAGGAGTTTAACTGTGATGGGTAGTCAACGGCAGGTGGGATTTATCTGTACTCCCTGAGGAAATAAGTTAAGGCTAGACACTGGGAGGGTTTATATGAACAATGAGGGGAGGGATCATGAATATGCTACAGAGCTGAAACTGAACATAAATGAGGAAGTGAGATTGTGTTAACTGAAACTGCAAATAGAGTGTTGGAGTGATAGTACAGACGGTGTTTGCCTTGCATGCAGCCTATGGCCTACCTGGGTTCAATCCCTGGCACCCCATATGGTCCCCTGAACACCACCAGGACTAGTATCTCTGCGTGCACAGAGCCAGAGGTAACCCCTGAGCATTTCCAGTGTGATCCGGAAAGAAAAAAAAAACCTGCAAATAGTAGATTTAAGTGTGGGGCTGGGAGATTACAACCTTTGCAAAGCCATCTGTACTTTGTGGTCTTAGAGGCAATATTCCCCATAAAATGATTTCTGGGTTCTTCTTTCCCCTCTTCATCCACCACCTCACCTTCTCCCGGCCCAAGGAAAACTGCATATACACATATGCACATATACCACCAACAACATAAAACAAGCAAATTAAAAACCTAAAATCTAGTTTAAAAAATAAACAGCCAGAAGGAGAGCTCATATGCTTAGAATACATGTAGGTGTAGGTGCTAAGCATGGAAACACTGGACTTTCCAGCTCTTTGTATTGCTTCTCCTCTGGGACTTTTCCAGCAATTCATGCTTTAGTGTCCTGTTTCTGACAGTGGGGCTGGAGAAATACACAGAATAACAAGAGATTGCTCTGGTAAGACCTAAGTACCAGAGGGACCCACAAATAAACAGAGACCTGGAAGTAACCGGATGTACATGATCAAAAAAAAAAAAAGAAAGAAAAGAAAAAATGAAAAGAAACACAATAAAAGTAATAACTGGTAGTACCCTTTTCAAAAATCTATTTCCCCTCTCACTTTATAGTAACCTAAACAATGCAAATTCAATATCATAGAGCTGATGTTTATAGAACCAAGACTTAAACAAAGGGGAAGTGACATTTTCTTTATTCTTTACAAGTCCATGAATGAGAGGAGGCTTGGTAAGAAACAGATTAATTTATAAAGCTAGAGATATAGTACAGGGGTTAAGGCACTTGCTTTACACACAGTTGATCTGGGTTCAATCCCTAGCACTGCATATGGTTCCCTGAGCCATAACAGGAATAATCCCTGAATGTAGAGTCAGGAGTAAGAATCTGAGAACTCTTGGTCAGTGTAACAGAAAGAAATTCAGAAAGGGAGGGAGGGAGGGAGGGAGGGAGGGAAGGAAGGAAGGAAGGAAGGAAGGAAGGAAGGAAGGAAGGAAGGAAGGAAGGAAGGAAGGAAGGAAGGAAGGAAGGAAGGAAGGAAGAGAGGGAGGGAGAGAGGGAGGGAGGGAGAGAGAGGAAGGGAGGGAGGGAGGGAGGGAATGGACAAAAAGAAATGACTGTGTAGAGTACATTCAACACAGGCTGGCCACTATTGATCTCCCAGCAAAGTGGGCATCATCCCAAAGAATTGACTTGTTTTATTTGATCATTGTTCTCTTCCAGAAAACCACAAATGACTTGGAGCTATCTTACATATACCTAATAAATGTTTTCATTACTTTATATTGTATACCTATAGCTTTATTTCAGTCAAGTCTAGGGAACAGATAAGATTCCCAATGCTGAAAAAAAATCACACTTTCTTTGCCAATCATCATAAATGGACTTTTTGTGACATTTTATTTTTTTTAAATGTCTATGTAAAGGTAACGAGAGCTCAAAGGGGTAAATTATATACCCTGCACTTAAGATCCTGATGTAGATCTGAGTTGGAGTACTACATGATCTTTTCATGACCCCTGACTACTGCTAGGTAGAGGCTACCTCCAAAATTAAATTAAAATATGGTGATTACCTCACATTTCTAAGCAGTATTAGATAAGAACGTACTTTCCTGTCACTTGTATCACTTGTCATCCATTAACTCATCGATTTGCTCCAGCAGGTGCCAGTAACATCTCCATTCGTCCCTGTTGCATGCTAGTGTAGCCCAATGGCGTCTGCTGCTCTAGGAACATGAAGAGCCTCAAACCGTTCATTCAGGGTATTGATGAAGTCTGACCATCTCATAGTTGGGCAGCCAGGCGTTCTTTTGACGTCCCATGGAATCCAGTCAATAATGGCTCTAGTCCAGCTGTCATCTCCAAATCGCATTTTGTGTCCGGCCCATGTGATTTTCGACACCTTCGCAGAGGAGACAGTGTCCCTGATTCTCGATCACTGATGGAGGTTGGAATTCTGGATTCCTTCTCTCACTTGAGTGAAACGTGATACTCCAAGCATAGCTCTTTTGATTCCTCTTTGGGATACCCGAATAACGTTCTCATCCTGTTTTCGCAGGGTCCAGGTCTCTGAGGCGTATGTTAGTGCGGGAAGAACGGTGGAGTCGAAAAGATGTGCTTGGAGCCAGAGGTTCTTGATCCTCTTAAGAACTTCTTCGAAGCTCTTGAAATGGTATGACCCTGCCAAACCCCTCTCTTTATGTCGACGATCACTTCCTTGTAGAATGGTGAGATCCTGGTGGTGAATCCGTAATACGGTTCACAGAGGATCTTGGTGTACTGAGTTTGAACACCCTGTTTGGCTAGGGCTTAGATGACTGCTTCAGTCTCAATAGAATCAAAGGCCTTCTTTAAATCAATGGACGTTAGACAGAGTGGCATCTTGAACTCTCGTGAAACTTCAATGAGCTTGGTCACCATGTGGATATGGTCGATCGTGCTGAATCCTTTTCGGAACCTGGCTTGCTCTTATGTTTGTCCTTCGTCTAGTGTTCTGCCAATCCTATTCGGGATGACTCGAGTGAATATCTTGTAGACGACGGACAACAGGCAGATCGGGCAATAGTTGCCAATGTTGTGGATGTCTCCCTTCTTGTACAACAGAACGGTCTTGCTGATTTTCCATTGGGATGGAACTTTCTGTTCTGTACTTTCTCATATGATAAATTATTTTATATACCTAAGTATGCTTCTTAATCTTTTTTTTTTTTTTTTTTTTTTTTTGGTTTTTGGGTCACACCCAGCGATGCACAGGGGTTACTCCTGGCTCTTCACTCAGGAATTACCCCTGGCGGTGCTCAGGGGACCATATGGGATGCTGGGATTAGAACCCAGGTCGGCCGCGTGCAAGGCAAACGCCCTACCCGCTGTGCTATCACTCCAGCCCCAAGCTTCTTAATCTTTAACGTAGATCACCTTTCATAATGACTACCCTCTGAAACCGGAAGCTTTGCTACAGCGTTTTTTATATTAAAATGTGATTAATGGTCCTATTGGGCCTAAATGTGCTTATTTTATGGGTACTGTAGCTCAAATATCAGTAAGAGCCTAAAAATCAACAAGAGATGATTGGGAGGGGGACAGAGAACTGAAGAATTTCTAATCATTCCTGAGCTGTCTCCTTTTCTCTTGATGTACTCCTCTCCTAGAGATAATAGTTCCAAGGACTCTGCTTAATGTCCCTTGAATCCTTCCACTTAATCCACCTTGCTTCAGATCACTGTAATCTCTACTCTCTATCACTTCAATGGACTCTTAAATCGTCTCCCTACACCACTTTTCTGCCAAACTACTCTCCACAGCCCAGTCAAAGGATTCTAAGTACAAATCTGATAATTCTGCTATATGGCTTAAAAAAAGACTTGTTCTTAAAAGCCCAATCATGTAATAAAGTCATCTCATGCCCCTGTCATGTCTGCTTCTCTTTTCAACTACACACTATAGCAGTAGAGAATCTTATTACTGATTCTTTCTACCCTCTCTCTTAAGAAATAGGTCTTCTAAATGAGCAACAAGACTTAATTCTTCTTTTTCCAAATCATTAATAAATCTGGCCAGTCCTCTGTAATTCTTTAGTTACCAGAGAATCTCAAAAGCAACCTCCACAGACACTTCGTAGCACCAGGAAGTCTCCTTCATATACATGTAATAAAATACAGAGGTATTCTTTCATCTCACATATAATGGTAGCTTAGATTATTGACTTATTTGATTTTCCTATTGGAGTAGAAACCTAGTGGACCCATCTCTAGCAAAGGGGATGACTAACAGTAAGCAAATAAATATCGACTATAAAATCAATTTATTGCACAAATTTAATAACACAATACCAGAGTATTCTTACTGGACTTCTTTTTGGATATAACAAAACCTTTAGAAACAATATGTCAGCTGGTAAAGTGATGGGTGTTGGAACATAGTATGACTAAAACTTAATCATGAACAACTTTGTAAGAGTCTATCTCATGGTGATTTAAAAACAATTAAAAAAAAACAACCAATGTGTTAAGGTAAATTTGTTGCCCTCCTCCGTCCCTCTGGGAGAGCCCAGCAAGCTACTGAGAATATCCAGCTCATACAGCATAGCCTGGCAAGCTACCTGTGGTGTATTTGATATGACAAAACCAGTAACAAATTTCACAATGGCTACTGGTGACTGCTCGAGCAAATCGATGAACAATGAGACAACAGTGCTACAGTGCTATAGTGCTGAGGACTACTAATTATACTCAAACCAGGGAGTAGAAACTAATTCACAAGATTTAATTATGGGCCAACACACAAAATTTATTACTGAAGTGTTAAATGGGACATGATAAAATGATTAAAAAAAACAACTGCAGCTGAAGGAAGAAGTACTGTGGGTAGTCAAGAAATTTGTCCTACAAACTTAATATTCTTTCAATTTTAAATAAATAGGTAAAATACCAAAGGTTATAGATTATGGATATGGAAAACAAATGGGAAACCCAGAAAGAAAATTATGTTAATATACTAAAAATCAAATAGGGAAAAGAAATATTAAGTATAGAAACAAGAATGGTTTACAAAGATACTGAAATTAGCAAATCAGCAAAATGAATCATATATAGTACTCTAAATACATTTTGCTAAAGAAAGACCAAAGGTTTTTTTTTCTTTTGCTGGATCTATTTACCATGATGTCAATAGTTGAATGGAGCAAGTTCCAAGTTATGTGGGAAGAACAGAGAAAGTAACTAAAATAAATATAAGTTATAAGGAACTAACCAAATCATCAGGATTATGGTATTTAAAAGCCTCTTTACAGAACCACAGCTTTTATATGATAAGGTCATATTAAATCCCATGCTCATATATGGGCAAATGATTTAAATGCAAAACATCATCAAATCTGAATGTTGATTCTAAGCAGTGACTTTAGAGAATTTCCACAAACTAATATGAAATTCAGATGAGATAAAGGCAATATTAACACTTAGACACCTAGATATTTAAATACCAAAGGATACTGTGAACATTGGCTAGTATTGGGACAAAAATCACAATTTTATAGACACTGTGATTTATTTAATTTTTGACTTTTAGGGCTATTCCTGGCTCTGTGCTCAGGAGTGAGCCCTGGTGATGCTTGTGGGGACCACGTTTGCTGCCAGGGATTCCAACTGGGTTTGGCTGAATTCAAGGTAAGCACCTTAGCTTGTGTAGAATCTCTCCAACCCAGGTATAGTGGGTTAGAAGAAAGGACACCAGATCAGAATCAGACAACCTGGTCTTTGGTCAGGGCAAATTGCTTAACTCCCTTTAGTTTCATTAAAGTTCTATGAAAATTGAGATTAATATTGCCATCGGAGTAACATTCAGGGAAGATTCTCCTTTATACCATGTGTTGTTATAACAGAGAAATAAATAATCGAGAAATTATTTTTAGCCATGTCTTTATAAGCCTATTTTTAATTATTTTCTCTTCCCCCTGTTATTACTGTTTTTTACAATGACTAGGAATCAGAAATACTTGATAAGGTTGCACACTTGTTCACTGGGGTTTGTACACTTAAGTTACAGTGCTTACGCATAGCTGGCTGCATGCTGGAGACTGAACACTATTTCAGAAACGCGGGTCCTAGACACTAGAGTCTTCAAGTCATGTTTAGTGCATATTGGAAGGCAGGAGGAATTAAACTCATGGCCTCATGCTTGCAAGTCAGGCACCATTAGCTACTGAGCCATACCCTGGACACCTCAAAATGTTTGTTGTTGTTTAATTTTAAACTGTGAAGGACTATAAAAATATTAAGTTATCAGCAGTAATTTTGTGAACCACCAGCAGTTGAATAGAACCTAGTAAACCTGTACTGCAGAGTATCAACAGAGGTTCTGACAGTAAAATACTATCCAAGAACTTGGTTTGGGGGCCACATCCAGTAATACTCAGGCATATTTCTAGCTCCACATTCAGATAGGCTCAGGGGGACCACTGAGGTGCCAGGGATAGAACCTAGGATGGTTGCACACAAGACAGAGCCCTACCCTCTGAATTATCATTCTAGCTCCCTATGAATGTTTACAGTATAAATGAGACACTCTAGGCTGGACAACAGTTCTAGGGTACAGCATAAAGGTAACACAATGGTCAGAAAGAACACTTTTGTCTGAAATCAGTCATCATTACACCCAATTTAAAAAAATAAGTTAGAGAAACCTACTCCTCCCCACCCCCAAGCAATTGAAAGACATACAAGGAGTGGTAGTTTCCCTGAGGACATTTAATAATTTGAGTAAGTTCAGCATTATTGAAGTAGTATATCAAAATTTTGTTTATTCCCTCTTCCTCTCAGAGAACCCAGCAAGCTACCAAGAGTATCTTGCCCGCTCGAGCAAATCCATAACAACAGGATGACAGTGATACAGTGATCCCGCAAATGAGAAGGTAGCAGGAATGTTTTTCATTAAAATGCAAATTATCCAGATGTGCTCTTAATTAAGAGTCATCCATAAGAGCCATCAAGTGACCTATCTGCTCCTAGTTCACCAGGACCAACAGACTCCTTAGTACATGGGGATAAAGAATTAGTAAGGACACATGGCTTTAGTTATGAGTGAACACATCAGCAAGGTATTAACTGTATTATGTCACTGGCCGGGATGTGAGAAACTAAAAGAAGAAAAACATACATGAGGTGAGGAGATGACAAGCCATCCAAGACAACCTCCTCTCCATCCTTCACAATTCCTTACTGTACCAAACAAACATCAACAAAACCTAGGAAAATTAGTACAACCAAATAAACAAAAGCAAAAATCAAATTAGTATGTTTGTATTTTGTTTTCAACTATTTAAAGACAATGATTAAAACTAATTTTTGTTCCAGTGTGTGGAGAAGCTGAGAAAATTAGTCTAAATTAAAGCAGGGGAACATTAGTGATATTATAATATAGAACAGCCAAATTCTTAACTTTCTGTTGGGGAGGGAAACTCTACAATAGTTTCAGAACCTGTGATTATTTTTTCTTGTTCAAAAAAAAGGGAGCTGGGGCTGGAGTAATAGTACATTGGGCAGGGTGCCTGTGTTGCATGTGGCTGGCACCCAGTATGGTCCCCTGAAGCCCACCAAGCATGATCCCTGAGCACAAAAAGTAAGCACTGAGCACCACTAGATTTGGCCACCAAATAAACTCATTTCAAGAAACAGGATGTACACAGATGTCAATGGAGTCTTAGAAACATTTCAAACTCTAGTGGAATAATCTGGGAATAATCTCATGGAGGCAGACCTTAAATGTGACTTATTTAATAAGCTAAATTAATAAACTATATTCCATCTTATCTTCATAACTATGTAAACAGGAAAAGGATAAAGAGCAAGAACCACGCACAGCTAAGAGAAAAACGGGATGGGGGCAGTATATAGGCGGTTCGTTAGGACAAAGAAGTATTAAATTTGGCAAACTCTGAACAATCATCAGTGAAGGATGGATTTATCCTTTGGTTCACTTAACCTGAATTTTCACTCTTTATCTTTGGCTTTGATTCTAATGTCCATTAATTTACTTTTTTGAGTATTACTTTGCATTCTCTTAGACCTAAATTCTGCAAGTAAATGCGTGAATTACAAAATTGGAATTTTGTATTTCTATTCCACTGTATCTTAATCTTCATTTATTTTCAGTAATATTATGACACAGTTACATGCTTCAGAGAAAGATATTATAATGTGACATTTTAGAACTGAGGACAGTAAGAGAAAATATTAAGGCAAGTGGTGAATTGGTCCGGGTTATGGCTAAAGTTTTCCTACTTGCTTAAAGCATATTTCCCTTTAATTAAGAAAAGGAAAATATAAGCCAGTCACAAAAGGAGAGCTATTGGATTATGTTTTTGGTACCCAGAGTAGTTAAGTTCATATAGACAAAAAGTAGAATGGCAACTGCCAGCTCTGACCAGAGAGTATGGGTGTGAGATAGCAATGTTATTGTATAATCAGCATGGAGTTTCAGTTTGGACGATCAAATTCTGGAGATGCAGAGTAATGACAGTTGCACAATATTAATGTACTCAATGCCACTGAAACATACATTTTAAAATGGTAAAACTTGTTTTACATATATCTTATCATAATTAACATATCTTAATTGTAATTTTGAGGCAAAATTACAATATTGCACCTGGAAAATCACTGATTGGAGTTGTTTATCTTAGAAGATAAAATCACAAATGGCCTTCAAGATCTTTAATTATACAGCTATATATTTCTAAAGATTTGTATACAGTAGCAGTCAGCAACTTTTACCTGTAATTAAATATGTGGGCCATAGGGTTTCTGTCTAAGTACTCAACTCTTGCTCATGTAGGACACAAGATGCCAAAACCAATATGTAAAGAAATAATATTGCTGGAATATCAATTCCAGTGAAACATATCAAATAGGCAGCAAATCAGATTTGGCCTTTGGGCAATGGTGTGCCTCAAATCAAAAGCTCTTGATTTAGAAAGTATCACTTTATACTTGTATAGATAATTGCAATTTAGAAATTTTCCTGTATTATAGTGGTCGATAACTTCAACAATTCCAATTAGTTACTGTTAACAGTTTGAAACCAAAACAGCAGGGTCAGAGTGATAATACAGCAGGCAGGGTGTTTGCCTTGCCCGTGGCCGAGCTGGGTGCATCACATATGATCTCCTGAGCACCACCAGGAGTTAATTCCTAAGTGCAGAGCTAGGAGTAACCCCTGAGCATGACCAGGTGTGATGCAAAAAGTAAAAAGTAAATAAAACCACAACAGCTTTAGTGCAAGATTTTAACTTTATGACTTCATTTTTTCAGGTGCTAAGTAGAATATAGTGGGTTAAGTACTCCTCATCATCACCGTCACCACCACCTTCATCATCTCCATGGCCATCATCTTTTCATCTTCATTGTCATCATCATCATCAAACAGCTCTGTTAAAAGCTGTATTACTCACACACATATCTATCTACCTATCCATCTCTATATATTTCTGGTAAAAAAGGAAGTCTTCCAACAAAGAGAAAATGAATGAAAAACAAAAGCATTCTTTCCCATTTGTTAAAGGACAGATTTATAAGTCTCTCATCTGACTTTAAAACAACAAATATTGCTAATGGAATTTAAAAAGAAAATATTTGCCATTCTACCTAGAATTCTAGAATCCTAACCTAAGAGAAGTCAAGGGCTTTGGGGAATATGAGTGGAAGGCGCTCTACCTACAGGAAGAGCTTTGAACTGGCCTGACCCAGGGAAGTCATGCAGAACTGCATGCATAGGTCAATGCCAGTCTCACTTTAGCCAATTTCAACAGCCTGGATTCTGATCTGAGAAGAGACCCTGAGAGTCAGGGTTGTGAGAATTCACTCCCACCTCACTCTTCCCATCTCTTTTGACTAATAGCAGCTAATAGAGAAGAGATATTTGAAAAGCAACTGTGGGAAGTAGGTCTGGTGAAACCATAAGAAGGGATGCTTCTTTTTTTTTTTTTTTTGCTTTTTGGGTCACACCCAGCGATGCTCAGGGGTTACTCCTGGCTCTGCACTCAGGAATTACTCCTGGCGGTGCTTGGGGGACCATATGGGATGCCGGGGATCGAACCCGGGTTGGCCGCGTGCAAGGCGAACGCCCTACCCGCTGTGCTATCGCTCCGGCCCCAAAGGGATGCTTCTTAACAAGGAATTTGCATACCTGATAGGCATGGGTGATACGCTCCCCTTTTCTTTAAGATGAAAATATTAGCAGATAAAAGAGTTTCAATGCACTTTTTAAGTCACTAAGATTGAGATCCATTCACTATATATCTTGTTAAATTACAAAAGAGCAGACTTTGATAATCAGATCAGCTAAGTACTGGCATTTTAATCTATTAAATTATGAGAACTACAGAAAAATGCAAGGCTGAAAAGTGATTGCATGTAGTTATTATTTAAAAATGCGATTTTTTTCAACAATCATTCTTGGTTTGAACGATTTACAATGATACTTCACTTTCTAAAAATTTTTGAAGAATGATGCTTATCACAAATACTGACAAGGAAGTTAGTTGTAATTTGATGATTACAAATTAGTACATCACCATTCCCTACAAAGCATTTCCTAAATGGCTTATCATTCTGAAATTTTAGGTATATATTTCTACTGAAAAATAAAAATTAAAAACAGAAACTAAACTTATGAGTATTGGTGTGCATATGTTAAGAAAGACTTTCAGCCATATCTTTCCTTTATGTAGCACTGTAGTCCCATTGTTCACCGATTTGCTCGAGTGGGTACCAGTAGCGTCTCCACTGTGAGACTTGTTGTTACTGTTTTTGTCATATCGAATACGCCACGGGTAGCTTGCCAGGCTCTGTAGTGTGGGCAGGATACTCTTCGTAGCTCTCCAAGAGGGACAGAGGAATCAAACCTGGGTTGGCCTTTTTATGAAATATATTTGCTCTTATACCCAGACTTCTCATGTAATTAAGAAATAATTCATAGAAGTAGTCAATAAACTAGCTATTATAAATAAAACAAAATAAATATAATTTAGCTTCTAAAAAATTAAAACCTAAAATCTCCATATTTGACAATAATGTGAAGCATAGGAAGTATATTAAGTGTGCAATAGCAGCACATCTCAAAAAATATGCATATTAATTTAAAAATATTTTACTGCTAGGGCAAGAGTGATAATACACCGGGCAGGGTATCTGCCTTGCATGTATGTGTCTTGGGTTTGATCCCAGCACCCCATATGGTCCCTGAGCTTCAACAGGAGTGATCCCTATACAGAGTCAGGAGTAATCCTCGTGTAGCCCAACAGACAAAATGAAAACATTTTTACTGCTGAATCTTGCTAGCCATCATTTGAGCTTTGGGAAAAGTGGGGCCAATGAAGTTACTCAGCAAAAGGTTGCCAATAATCATCTGTGAAGCACAATAAAAGTACAATAAAAGTGTGCTTGATTTGGTCATTAACTGCCCTATTTTAGTAGGACATGTGAAATATTACATGTAAAATATTGTATATATTTATTATAAATGCCTGTTGTTGAACTGGACTATGTCCCTCCCTACTTCAAAGTATGCTGAAGTCCTAATTGTTGGTACCAACCAATGATTGTGACCTTATTTAAAGACAGAGCGTTGGCAAGGGGCCCAGAGGAATAACAAAGGGTTTAGAGTGCCTACCCTGCAAGCATACAGCCTTGAGTTCAAATTCCCAGAGTCCCAAATGTGCCAAGTATGATCCTAGCCACTCTGCCATTTAAGCCTGGAAGCTCTGCCCCCTGTGATCCTCGGCACCACAAGTGTTTTCTGGCTGCACCGTAGTAGCAAGGTGTAGGTAAGCATCACATAAAAGGGTGCAACCCCTGGTGGGGACCTCAACTGCAAGCACATGTAAGTGCCAAGACAAGGAAGTGTGGCCTGTGGTGGTGAACTAAGAGTGAGTGAGTACCACAGTGACCTCTGGCAAGCACAACCATAACTGTGTGTCCCAACAAAAGGTGAAAATCTGGCAAGAATATGTGCAAGCACCACAACTAAACCTAATGTGCCCTCTCCAGAAAGCATCACAGCCAAATATGTGCAAGCAATCAGAGCCAGTGTGCAAACCCTGATCATAACAACCAGAGAAAGAGAGGGGCAGCAATGGATAATTGAAGGTACAATCAATTTACAGGAATGTGTGAAGTAGAAAGTAGTGGACAAGAAAGGTATACTACAGTAGCTGAACTCTTAATTCAATAGGGCTAATGTCCTAATAATAATAGAAGAAAAGTAAAGTTCTATGTGGCAATGTGGATGCACAGAGAAGAGGCAGAGACTAGGTCAGCAGCAGCAGAATTACAAGTTAGAGAAGAAATTTTCTCTGGGCACCCTTCTACCACAAGAAACTCAACTACTTCTGGGTATAAGGATTTAAGAAAACTGATCCAATTTAGGATGATAGCTACAGAAAACTTGAGAGAATTTCTCCAGGCACATACAGAAGGATTTAAAACAGCAACAACAGTATTGAGAACCTAGTGGAAATGGATAACAAGCATCTACCTATCTGTAATATGGATCTGCAGACAGTCCAACAGATAGGGGAAAAGGAAAAATGGATGCATGGACTAGCAAAGGATAAAAGGACTGCAGATAAAGGGCAGTGAAAAAAATGGGTGAGGACTGAGGAGATGCTCAACAGACCAGTGCATGCTTTTCATGCAAAATGCCTAGGTTCAATGCCCAGCATTTCATGGTCCCCTGAGCATGAACATGGCGTAGTCACCAAGTATTGTTGGGTTTGGCCCCCAAAACAATAAAAGTGAGGGGAGTTAAGAGAAAATTAAGAATGATTACTGGGATCTGAGGAAGGCAAGGGATCCAGACAGATTGAACTAAATAGAAAGGAAGGAAGTGTATCTATTCATATTGACAAAATTTTCCAGAGAATAATCCAGATTATGGATAACTAATTCTACTAATTTTATTTGGGTGGGTATGGGGGCTCTCAGCAGTGATCAAGGGCTCTGGAGATCAGGACTGGTGATAACGAACTGGGCTCAAGGACTAAAAGTCAGGGAGCAAGGAGGCAATGCTTCTTAGGCCATGCAGTATCTGGGACCACCCTGGCCATGCTGGCAATGCTCTAATACCTCCAGAGCTATACTAGGTGGTCCTGGAGTGGAAACATGTGGCAGTGGGAATCAAACCATAGTTCCACATATATAAAGCATGGGTACTGATCCCTGTGCAATAATTTTAAAACCATTTCAAAGTTAGTTTATACTGTACTGAATTCTAGATATTCTTTTAAATATTATAACTAGGCTCAAGGACTAAAACTCAGGGCACAAGGATACAATAAAGTTTTTAAAAATGGTACTGATTAATGCTAATATCTAGAATAGACATAATATTTGCTATACATAACTGACTGCAGAAGTTGATACATATGAAAACATACACACATATTTATACACATATGTATAGTAAAATTTAAAGACTGCAAGAACTAGAGAGATCTTTTTGTTCAACTATATAGCTACATTACCTTTCAACCATTTTGACTTATAAGATACAAATGCTATTAACTGTTGATACAAGAAAATGCACAGCACTGTATATAGAATCCTATACCAGAATGCTCAGCATTTGTAAGCCCTGACCTTGAAACCATTCAAACTGTATATTAAAACACTTTGTACCATACATAGGGATATCTATGATATTCAGAATCAAAATACAGACAAGTAGTACTTGGGAAGTAAAACAGTATGATTAGCAAAAATATGAGTGCTGTATGATTCTCTGAAGACGTTGTTTCTTCATGTAATGTAATGATACTATAGAATTTCGCATATAGTTTGAAGTAAAACTTACATCTTTACAAAAACCAAAGAAATCAAGCCCAGTGAAAATTCAAATTTCTTTTTTTTTCACTTTTAGAAACTCATTTATTTTCCATCAACCTTATATTCACTTTCCGTTTGAGCTTAGAACAGCTTAAGACCACTCGGTGGTGATTCCAACCCATTCTGTGGCCTGGGCCGTGGGAGCTGCAGACCAGTCTTCTGTGGCAGGCTGAGCGCTCCAATCTTCAGTAGGGAACTGCTGAATGGGCACAGAGGGCACCTGCACCCCTTCAGACCAGTCTGCAACCTCAGGCTGCGTCGCGGTGAACTCCGGTGCTGGGGCTGTCCATTCACCCTGGAATTCCTCCTCGGTCACGGCCTTCTCGGCAGCACCCTGGTCTTCCTTCTCAATCTCCTCAGGATCTCTGTAGAAGTAGAGATCAGGCATGACCTCTCATGGGTGTTCACGGAAGATGGTGCCTCGCATGCGCAGGACCTCCCAGGCCAGCATCCACCACATGAGACCCACAGAGTGAGCTCCCTTGTTGTTGCAAGGGATGGCCATGTCCACATAGCGCAGAGGAGACTCTGTGTTACACAGAGCAATGGTAGGCAGGTTCACGTAAGATGCCTCTGTGAGGGGCTGGTGGTCAGCCTTGGGACCAGTAACCACCAGAAGTCTCGGCTCCTGGAAAGCCGCCTGGATTTGATTGCTGAAAGTTCCAGGAGTGAAGCGGCCGGCGATTGGAGTGGCACCCGTGGCAGCAGCGAACTTCAGCACAGCACGCTGGCCAGTATTCCTGGATGAGATCACACTGACATCAGCTGGGTTTTCAATGGCAACTATGGCACGAGCTGCCAGCAGAAGCTTCTCCCAGGTTCTCTTCAAATTTATGATGTAGATGCCATCACTTTTCCTTTTGCAGATGTACTGTTCCATCTGGAAATCCAGGTTGGTGCCACCTAAGTGGGTGCCTGCTGCAAGGAATTTGAGGACATCCTCCTCCTTCATCTGCAGGACATCGAGGGCTCTGGACATTGTGAAATTTCCCTTTAAGTTACGAGGGGAATCGTGAACAATGCCGTATGAATCCCTCGCTGGGCAGCGGAAAAGTCAAATTTCTTATATTAGGTGAAAAACTTATCTTGAACTAAGTCTTATTGTTAAAAAAAAAAAAAACCCTTGAAGAAAGGGAAGAAATAAAATTCCTGTTTGTACAGAGAAAGCTGCTCCTCACTTTTCTTGTCTGTCCAAAGTGTAAATACAACAAAATTAGCTTGTATGAGTTATTCATAGCTGTATTCCACTTTGATTTACTCAGACTCAATTATCCATCTCATCCCTGTTACGACCACAGCTTCTGTGTACACAATATATAAAATATTAACCATGGGAGAGGAAGAAAAGAAGGCAAACAAACTTCCAGTTACTTCTGGCTCAATAATTCACTTCCTCTAATTGACCAGCAGTAGAATGCTCTGTGAGCATTAAGAGACACTGCCAATTACTCTGACCAGATCATTTTGGAATGACTGTCAGGCGTGATCGTTCCTAGAACGTGTGAAATGGAGAGAGAATAGAAACAGAATGGGCACGCACAACATGTCTTCTTGAATACCTTCCTGTGCCTTCCTGGAGAGAGTGGAAATCATGGTAACACTTAAAATCTTGTGTTCAATTCTCTCAGACTAGAAAGGCAGCCCTCGAAGCCTCCCAAGCTTTAGTCTACGGCCCCTGCATAGCAGAGTCATCTTCTGAAGCATAGCTGTCACTCCTCCCCTCCCTTTCCTAATCCCTAATGATGTAACAAGGTAATGAACTCTATAAACTCTATACAAGCACTGTGCTCTTTATGTCATTATTTCTCTTATGGCCTAAAGCAACCCTTTGAAATAAATAAAACCAAAGAGCTCATTTTGCAGAGGAGGAAACTGTACATAGGTTTGGGTGTCCACCAGGATCATATAGCTCATGATGGACAGAGACAGGATGGGGCCCAGCAGAGTAGCTCTGGGTATACTCAGGTGAGGGTCACCTTTCAGACCCCTTTACTCCACAAAGCATCATATCTTTGGGCATTGATTTAGCTTCCTTACCTCCACTATTTCTAACACAGGTTCTAACCAGCTGCTAGAAGAAGCTCTCAGTGTTCTATAAACATAAGTACAGTGTAAATGCCTCCCTATGGCCTTGGCTTGGTTGCTCCCCACCTGAAGAAATTACTTAATTCCCTTTGTCCTCTCTACCATCCATTAAGACCAGTTGCAAGTCTACATTTTTCCAAACAATTTCTTCTTTCAGTCTTTTCACCTCATTTGAGTGTCTCTTTACAAAGCTGATGGAAACCTGCATGCCTGACATTTAACTGATCCAGTATTAATATTGATGTTTCATGTTTATATAGTCTATCACGTAAACAACCTCAAGGTTGAGACTGACAAGGCCTAACCCAAGTCTATGAATTCTCATATGCTCAATAAATGTGGGATGAATTTATAAAAACCGCTATAGCATTACATAGCAGAGTCATATAAGTAAAATTAATGTAGCATACTGTCTTGTATTAAAAAATCATATTAATATGGGTTTTTTGGGTAAAATAACAGGTACATATAACTATTGGAGTATTCTTCAAACCAATTACCAATTCCCCCAACTAAACACATCAGCTGTATACACATTTTTGTGTGTGGACACAGCAAACCAGTTTGTGTATATCTGTACAAAAACAGCCAGGGACCAATCTTAGAGCAATGTTCAAATACAGCACTAGAAACATAATGAGAAATTCGAGTTTGTTGGGATAAAAATAATGCTTTGAAAGAGTGGTAAGATAGGTAATGGAAAAAAGAGACACTAAGTCACCACTCCTTTATGTGCAGATCATTTTTCTAACCACAGTAAACACCATTTGGGCAATTGTCAAAGGTGCCATTGTCCTCTCAGGGCTTTTGGTAATTGGTAAAGTAGCTTCTCTATTTGAAACTTTTCTTTTTCCTTTGCTTTTTGGGTCACAGACAGCGATGCACAGGGGTTACTCCTGGCTCTGCACTCAGGAATTACTCCTGGTGGTGCTCAGGAGACCATATGGGATGCTGGGAATCGAACCCAGGTTGGCCACATGCAAGCCAAACACCTTACCTGCTATGCTATCGCTCCAGCCCCTTGAAACTCGTTGTAGTACCAGAATATGATATTCTTTTATATTTGAAGGAGATATTCATTGAACTATATTGTCCTATAAGTCATTTACCATTTGGAGCAGACATAAAGATACAAAGAATCTGGGTAAGAGTCTGAGACATTCCCAGTTCTCAGTGACTCTTTTTTAAGGAGTTGCTCTAGGACAGAGAATGATAAAGACCACATAGCAGAAAGCAGATGTGTTCTAAATGCTAGGCAGTATCTAGCACTTGAGGCATTAAAACAGTCATTCTGATTTCCACAGGCCTTGGCTCCTTTGGTACCCAGATAGTGGCCTATAGGTAACTGTTTCTGCCAACCCCTGCTTCTCTAGAAACCAAGGAACCTCTATAAAGCAATCATCTGACAGTATAAAATAAACAACCAGACTGAGCCAATTATATCGCCTGATAACAGAGATATTCATATGGCATCATCTAACCAAGATTTAAAAGGTACCTACTTGTTTAAGTACTTTCGCAGATTTCAGGTTTTTAGAAGTGCTTCCATACTGTGGTTTTGTTAGACACCCATCATCAATGACACATTACTCAAAGGAGGAGAATAAAATCCCTACTAACTCCACATAGTTCAATGAACAGGTACATATGTGGTATGGCAAGACAGGTATCGCAAGAATTAGAGAATGTGGGGCTGGAGCAATAGCACAGCAGGTAGGGCGTTTGCCTTGCACACGGCCGACCTGGGTTTGATTCCCAGCATCGTATAAGGTCCCCCAAGCACCGCCAGGAGTAATTCCTGAGTACATGAGCCAGGAATAACTCCTGTGCATCGCCGGGTGTGACCCCCTCGAAAAAAAAGAATTAGAGAATTTTCTAGCAGAGAAGATGGCTGTACTAGCAGGTACATTCTTTGCAATATGTTCTGAATGTTCAGTACAACTAGGGAGGAAGATGGGGATAGTTTTCTGGAAAGATGGAGCATTAAGAAAGAGCACAGATACATAGAAAGCTGCAAATCAGAAATTGTCCAAGTTATACTATGACCAGGTATTTATCTAAATGCAAGAAACAGTTAAGGATACAAATGGTAGAGATTAAAACAAGTACCAGAAACAAACTATTCCTTTTGGAAATCACCTGGGTTCTGTTAGATGAAATGGTATGTGTGCATTAGTTCTATACTCATATATCTCCTAAAGCTTATTAGCAGCTGCTAGGCTAAGGTGATAGAATTTTCTATCAACATGTATCTAAATTCAGTGCCACAACAAAATACCATAGATAAAGCAGTTTATAACCAAAACTTTATTTCTGATATTTCTGGAAGTGTGATATCAGATTACCAATTCCCTCAGTTGTAAAATTATCTTCTATAAGGATGATCCCATTAGCTCTTCATAGAATATAGTAAGGGGAAATATAAAAGTCAGATGACAGATGGGCAGATGAATCTATGTCAGAGGGGGAAATTACTGATAAAACATGTAATAGTTTTTTTTTTTTTTTTTGCTAATCTAATTTTTATTTTTTAAAAAATTTTATCACCATGTGGAAAGTTACAGAGTTCTCAGGTTTATGTCTCAGTTATACCGTATTCAAACACCATCCCTTCACCAGTGCCCATATTCCACCACCAAAATCCCCGGTATACCCCCCGCCCCCCACCCCAACTGTATAACTGATGAATTTCACTTTATTTTCTCTTCACCTTGATTATGTTCCATATTTTAACACAAAACTCACTATTGTTGTGGGAGTTATATCCCCAAACAAGATAACCCTAATAAGGAGGCATTTGATAATTAGTTTTCCATTCAAAGATTGTATGTTTTCAGGTTTTAGAAAAGGTCGAGTGGCCGCTAACGCAGCCGTGCGGCTCGGATGTGTCCCAGTCCCGAATCCTGGAGCCGTGTGAGTTGCTCAGTGTCGCCAGGGCTCCATCTGGAGAAGGTTGCTGGCGGCACCTCCTCCTTCCGGGCCCCCGGTGTTGCTGGCCCCGATTAGGGTCCGGAGCATTGTCCGGGCCGCGTTGCTCACCAGAATGCCTGCCGCTTCTCTGTGGATTGTGTCAGCAAGATGGCCGAGTATGGATTCTTTTTTTTTTTTTTTAATTTTATTTATTTTTAATTAGAGAATCACCGTGAGGGTACAGTTACAGATTTATACACTTTTGTGCTTATACTTCCCTCATACAAAGTTCGGGAACCCATCCCTTCACCAGTGCCCATTCTCCACCACCCGTAAACCCAGCGTCCCTCCCACCCTCCCCAATCCCATCTCCCCCCCACCCCACCCTGCCACTGTGGCAAGGCATTCCCTTCTGTTCTCTCTCTCTAATTAGCTGTTGTGGTTTGCAATAAAGGTGTTGAGTGGCCGCTGTGCTCAGTCTCTAGCCCTCATTCAGCCCGCAACTCCCTTCCCCCACATGGCCTTCGACTACAATGTAGTTGGTGATCGCTTCTCTGAGTTGACCTTTCCCCGGAACGTGAGGCCAGCCTCGAAGCCATGGAGTCAACCTCCTGGTACTTATTTCTACAGTTCTTGGGTGATAGTCTCCCACTCTGTTATTCTATATACCATAGATGAGTGCAATCTTTCTATGTCTGTCTCTCTCTTCCTGACTCATTTCACTCAGCATGAAACTTTTCATGCCCATCCACTTAACTACAAAATTCTTGACCTCCTTTTTTCTAACAGCTGCATAGTATTCCATTGTATAGATGTACCAAAGTTTCCTCAACCAGTCATCCATTCTGGGGCATTCGGGTTTTTTCCAGATTCTGGCTATTGTAAACAGTGCTGCGATAAACATACATGTGCAGATGTTGTTTCAATTGTACTTTTTTGCCTCTCTGGGATATATTCCCAGCAGTGGTATTGCTGGGTCAAATGGGAATTCAATATCTAATTTTTTGAGAATCGTCCAAATTGTTTTCCAGAAGGGCTGAACCAGTCGGCATTCCCACCAGCAGTGAAGAAGGGTCCCTTTCTCCCCACATCCTCTCCAACAGCGGTTGCTTTTGTTCTTTTGGATGTGTGCTAGTCTCTGTGGTGTGAGGTGGTATCTCAAAGTTGTTTTGATCTGCATCTCTCTGATGATTAGTGATGCAGAGCACTTTTTCATGTGCCTTTTGGCCATTCGTATTTCTTCCTTGGTAAAGTTTCTGTTCATTTCTTCGCCCCATTTTTTGATGGGGTTGGATGATTTCTTCTTGTAGAGTTCAACCAGTGCTTTATATACCATTGATATCAACCCCTTATCTGATGGGTATTGTGTAAATATCCTTTCCCATTCTGTGGATAGTCTTTGGATTCTGGTCAATGTATCTCTTGCGGTGCAGAAGCTTTTTAGTTTAATGTAGTCCCATTTGTTGATCTCTGTTTTTACTAGATTGCTTAGTTCCGTGCCACCTTTGAAGATACCTTTATCTTCAATATCGTGGAGGGTTTCGCCGACCTTGTCTTCAATGTACCTTATGGTTTGTGGTCTAAAAACATGTAATAGGTTTTAAGAGGTTACCAGACAATACAAAGAAACATGTACATTTGGAATTTTTATGAATGTAGTGGTCGAAAACTGCAGATGGTCAGAATGCCAACAATCTGTTTAGAAATGGCTTTTAAAGGAAAAAATAAAATTATTTCACCAAAACCACTGAAACCTGCCAACGACGGGAAGCTCACAATTCATGCAGAGCCAAAAACCAAAAATGAGCATTTATTTTTAGGTAGGGAGAGCTCAAACTGTCTAACTTCCCTTAGTATTAGTGAAATCCCCATCTGACTAATAAGAGAACAATGGTAGAGACACAGATTCCAACAAGGTTGTCACTAGTTCCCCTGAAACTAACTTTCTGAAAGGTCAAAATTTCTAGGGAAATAAATAAGAAGAATGAGTGGAGGGGATACAAACTGTTGTTATCGCAATTTCTAGGAATTGAGTAACTGAGGTGTGGTTCTTCTTTCCACCATGCCTATCTGAGCTCAGACACTCGTCAAAAGGTCAGTCTCTTCCATGTTAGTGAAGTAAAATTTTCAGAGTAATACAGCAAGAGTAGGACTTGGTTTAAATATTACAGATCAGCTGACATACTCCTACACATCTGTTACTCTTCTGCAGCCCACAGACTACCTACCAGTATCAAAATCACTGGGGAGCTTGTTGGGAATGCAGAACCTGGGATCCCAAGTGATCACATGCAATTAAAATTTTAGATGCATTGTGGATGTGCTAAAGATATTTCTTGCTCCTTGGATTAGTTTGCTTTCCCCAGACACTAGGAACCAGTGCAGTCAGGCCAATTCTAATACAACTTGAGCAGTAAAATGAGTAGTAGTGAATTAAACACAGAGAATTTAAAGAAAATAATCCACAAATACATGTTTATAATAAACATATAAAAAGAGAAAAATCACTGGAGAATAAGGATACTATATTTTATTGCATGATTTGAGTTTCTTTATTTACACAAGTTAAAATATTATCGCAATTATCATCCTAATGACCAGCACTGGATCTGGAATATAGTTCTTCAATAAGTATTGGTGAGTTTTACAGATTACAGACCAAAAGGCTCATTTCTTGTTAAGCTAATGAAGACTACCCAAATGTTAATATATTCCATCTTCCATCTCTTCTAAAGCAAATATGTATTTATACACATACATCTAAATATCTAAATATAAATACAGCCAAATGAATCAGATGTGGGCAGATGCAGGGCAAAGTCTTGGAACATGGTAGGAACTTGCTATATATTTTATTAAGGAATAAGTGGTTAACTGATCACAGTCTAGTTGAGTTGTGTGAGCTGACCCATAAAATCCACCATTCATGAACTTTATAACATTGCTCCTAGAGGTAAAATGTGCCATGTGCTTGGTTCATATCAATGAGTTTATACATAAAATCTGGAATATAAGCTTGCCACTTGCAATAGAGACCAAAAACTGCAAGTATGTTTTGACTTAGACTGTGATGAATTTAGGGCATGAAGGGTAGGAAGAAAGGCTTGAGAGGTCTAGTTTGATCAAATTCTAGAACTTTGGTGTGAGGATTACATACATATAGAGATATGAAGCTACTGCCCAAAGTGGTGGTGGCAGAGGGCAGTTTGGATAGAGAAGGGATCACTACAACAGGGATAGTTGGAAACAATCACTCTGGACAAGAAGTGCTGAAAATATGTAATGGGAGAAGCCTGATAACCTTTCAGTACCTATAATGCAAACCAAAATGAAAGAGAGGTGGGAGGGAGGGAGAGGGAGAAGGGGAAAGAGAGAGACGCTTGCCATAGAGGCAGATGGGGAACTGGAGACTCTGGTGATGGGACTCACTCCTGGTAAGGTTCAGAGGACAATATATGGTGCCAGGGATTGAACCCAGGTCAGCTGTGTGCCAGGCAAGCACCCTACCCACTCTATTATAGCTCCAGCGCTAAACACATTTTTATATATTTTTATTCTGAAACCTTACTAAATTTGTAAATTTTAAGAGAAATTTATAGGTTCTTTGGATATATATTTTTATATTAGGTAGTGATCTATAAATCACTTTTCAATTTTGATGACTCTTTTTGCTTTGTCTAGGACCACTAATATTATGTTTAATAAACGTAATATGAGTCAGTATACTTGTCTTGTTTCTGGTATAGAAAACTTCAGATTGTTCAGATTTTGTTTTGGCTACACCCAGCAGTGCTCAGGGACTACTCCTAGCTCTGTGCTCAGGAGTGCCTGGTTGTAGCCGAGACCTGCATATGGTGCTGTGGCTCAAACCCAGTCAACCACATGCAAGGCAAGCAGCCTACCTGCTCTACTTTTTCTGACCCCTTAGTCTTTTTTGCTTTTGTTGAGTATTAGCTTTGGGATGATTATATATGGCCTTAATTAATAACAGGTATGTTCCCTATATACCCACTTTTCAAGAGTTTTCATCTCAAGTAAATGCTGAACCTTGTGAACTTCTTTTTCTATTTTTATCAAGAAAACCATACAGTTTTTAATCCCTCATTTGTTAATGTGCCATATTACATTGGATGTTTGTTCTTAACCAATACAAAATGCTCATGAATGAGTCTTGACAGGAGCATATTCCAGACCAGTAAATTAACAGCTTCCACTACTAGGAAACCAATTAAGTAACAAGAAAGAACTTTCTAATGGTTTCCAAAGCGTCAATATAGTAAAACCTTTGGACTCTATTATGTTACAGTTGCAGTGTTCTTTATTAAGGCTCTAGCTTTAATAATTAATAATAGCAATGATACAGTGCACTAGATCATGTGGTGAATATGCTTTATAGATTTTATCCTACTTAATCTTCACAAAATCTTGTGCACAAGCTCTATTAATATCTTATTTCATTTAGAGGCCACACCCGGCAATTGTCAGGCTTACTCATATGCAGTGCCAGAGATGAAATCAGAGTTGGCCATATGCAAGGTTAGTGCCTTAACCACTGTATACTATCTCTCTAATCCTATTAGTACCAGTTATCAGATGAATGAACTAAATCAAAAAGAATTCAACAGTATTTCCCAAAATCACAAAGGTGACTGAATTCAAATGCAGACTATTGAACTTTGGAGTCCTTAGCCTTAATTAGTAGGCTATATCAAAGAGGTAAAAAGAACTATAAAAACATTGTCAGGGCCGGAGTGATAGCACAGCAGCAGGTAGGGCGTTTGCCTTGCACGCGGCCGACCCGGGTTCGATCCCCGGCATCCCATATGGTCCCCCAAGCACCGCCAGGAGTAATTCCTGAGTGCAAAGCCAGGAGTAACCCCTGAGCATTGCTGGGTGTGACCCAAAAAGAAAAAAAAAAACATTGTCATCATCACAGAACTTTTCTTTGCATATACTCCTCAAAAATGACATGTACAAATGTACTTTTTTCACACCACATCCTGTGTAGTAAGAATAATTACTATTTCCAACTTACAGTTGTGAAGCAAAGAGAGGTCTGGTACTTCCTGGGATCATAATGCTAATAAGATGCAAGACCTGGACTGTCAGCTTCCCAAGTCCAGAACCTTTCCCTTGCCAGACTGCTACTTGCAACAAGCACAGTGCGAGTAAACAGTCCCAACTCTCCAGAACCTCTGAGGTTGGAAATTGCCACATTAAAGCAGAGAACCATAACTAAATGTTCATTACTATAACCAAAAGTCATCAAAAACAGATTAAGAGGATTTCATTCAGCCTTGTTAAGAAAGAAAATAGTAACAGATTTAAGCAAAATTTCACCCAAGATGAGTTTCTAAAAAACAGTTTTTCTGGAAAATTAATTCAATGAAGAATAAATGAGGTGTTATAGGAACCTGTAAACATTCTACTATCAAAATTGTTTCTGAACCTGCAGCTTGGGGTTTCTCAGAATTCTCTCACTTGGGCTGTGGATATTTGAGGAAGGGCTCAGTTCCCTCTTTCACACTCAAACAAGAAGCTCTGTTTATATTTATTACATATTGATCTCCCCAATAATGAACCTCTGCTTTGATGGGATCAGAGCTCCCATGGGAATTCTGAATGGGCACCCCTTCTTAACTGGCTTTATAGCCTAACCAATCACTTCCCAGAATCCCAGAAACTACCTTACAGAATTTCTCTTGCTTCATGAATGTTAATCCCTCATCATTCTCCAACATGACTAACCTTACCATTATTTTCTGACAACAACAATCACTGTCATTGCTTATGTATTCTAAATCCTTCTACAGTACGGGCTCTCCAGTTATATATTTTTACATCAATTACTTCATTTGAATGCTCTTGATAGACTTATGAAATAAGCTCTCTAATTTGGCCTTACTTCTAGAAAGAAGTAAACGGCGGCTTAATTTGACCCTGTCCATAGGCCAGTGAATGAAGAAAATAAGGACGAGAAACAAGATGGCTCACCCCAAAGGTCCCCAACTCCTGCCCAGCATGTTACTCTCCCTTTCAATTCATAAGAAGCCATGTACCCAAGTCCCAAAAACTCTGTTCCACATTCAATCTTATCTTTCTGATACAAATCAAAGCAATACCTTTACTTCTGGAGTATCCCTTTATGCCAGTACCTCAGCAGTGTCATGTATAGCTCTGTCTAGTATCATCCACAGAGGCTAATGGAGAGGCTTATGAAATCTCATGTTCCTTGGCTCTCCAGCTAGTTTGTTTCCTAAAAAGAAGAAGTGTACCTGCTGCTCCTTTTACATCCTCACTATGCTCACAGGAGTTCTTACAGTGGTTTGAACAGAGCAGTGCAATAGTAAAGATTCAGTGTTAAGAGTCTTGCAGTCAGGATACCCACCTTGGTGCAAGACAGTCATTCTATTTACTCAAGGCTCACTTTTACCAGTACCAGCAGCAGTTTTCTGTGTTGCCGACAGAAAACTGACACTGCGGCTCTGACACCGGTTGCCAGAGCAGAACTGGTGGAAGAAAATAATGCGTCCAGAAAACAGTCCATACATCATGGGTGGTACCTTGATAAGCACATATCCTAGTTTCTGTGTTCTTTGGGTAGGTTAACTCTGAAATGAAAGTACTGTTTAAATGAATTCCCTCAAGGGACACAGGTGCACACAGCAGTTATTTCTATGAAAATGCACCTTTGCTGACTCCCTGGTCTGCCCTGTCACACTGGCCCATTTTCTTGCAGACTTTGCTGGGAAAGCCCCAACTTTTAAACCCTGTTTTTGGAGTCTGTTGCAGGGGAAACCAAACAATCCTCTTCTGTATTACTCAGTTTCCCAATCTGTTAAACAAGAGACCTGGAGAAAGCATCTCTATGACTTCTTCTGCCTTTATCACCCTATGCTTTGGAAGAAATAAAGGCATTTCATTACCAATATAAAACTGAAACTGACAACTAGGGTTACTGCATCAGCTCTCATACCTGCAGCTGGATTTCACCTACATCAAAGGAGCAAGGAGGTAGAGTCCTATTCCTGGTCAGTGAGGCTTCTGGCAGTCCTTCATGGTGCTACTGCTGGCTTCCGATGAAACGGACTTACATGCAGAGATTTTTTTACCCAAGGTCATACACATTCCCAGCCCAGCAAACATACAATGGTGTAAGGTCACTGGGATATAAAGGCCTGACCCAAGCCAAGTCAGACAAGCTCAGTCTTTCTACCTTCAGAGCTCCCGGTGGGGCTGACCAAGGCTGTCACTGTGCCTGCAACGACAAATCAACGT
Source organism: Sorex araneus (assembly GCF_027595985.1). NCBI lineage: Eukaryota > Metazoa > Chordata > Mammalia > Eulipotyphla > Soricidae > Sorex > Sorex araneus. The sequence continues at coordinate 35,303,172 of NC_073312.1, forward strand.
CTCCCTCTGCCCCCTTTGCTTCCTTTCCCATCCTTCCAAGGGCACCATCTAACAAATATCCAGAATATGTCATTCCAAGTCTGCTTTCCACAGAACCTAACGGTCACAATTACATTTTATATTTTGTTTATTAAATTACCCACCTTAAAACTGCTTACAGAGGCAAAGATATTTCTCTTAATGCTGTAACACCAGGAAGTGATGGAGACAAAGCAAAGGAAAAAAATGGGGGGGTGCTTATTTTTAATAAACTCAGAATGAGGCAGATACCAACTATATATGAATGCAGTTTCAAATTTCTGAACAGAAACAAAAAATATATAAAAGGTCAGCATAGTCAGTGAAACTGAAAGCTGAGAACTCAGATGAGGCAGTCATAAAGGGCAACGAAAGAAAAAATATCTCACAGAGAAGGAAAACAAGAAGGGCCTTGCCAAGGAGAATAAGCAGACTAAACAGTGAAAAATTAGGGGTTAGCAACAGTCCATCTATAGAGATGGAGAAATGGTCCTCTATTCTTGAAAACCACATCCAATTCATACAAAGTACAACCCCATGTTATGACAAAAGCCAAAGCCACAGGAGTAGGAGTGGGGCCTGCGGCGTGGGGAGGGCGATAGTGTTTTAATTAAATTCATGAATGGATCATCCTACTGAAAAGGCCAGGATGCCGCCACTAGGAAGAACCCTCACTGAGACTGATCTCTAACCTGCGTGTAGCTCTGTCCCAGGGAGAGAAAGCCAGAGATCCAGCTTTGCTGAGAGCTGAACCAATTGGTGGTGCATGGTTCCCTCTACAGAGCTCTGATCTCCCTGGAAACTAAAACTACTAGGAATGAGAAAGGAGGATACTTGAGATTTAAGATAAGGTGAACAGAAAAGAGATCACTGAGAAGTGACATCTGGGCAAAGGTCAAAAAGAAAGGAGAAATTCATTTGATGCTTAACTGAAGGAAAAAAGGCTAGAGAGCAACAAATTAAAACACAATAGAAAGGAATAACACAGATGCTCAAGGTCAAGCAAGAAAAAGCAGCATGGGAAACTGTGGGGCCCAGAAACTGTAGGGTCAAATCAAAGGAAGACATATCAAAGCCAAGATTTTCTTGGCTGTTCTGCTTACCATTACAGAATCTCCCCAAGTCTGGCATATTCAAGGATCAAAGTAGGGCCTTTGCCTTGCATGCAGCTGACCTGTTTCAATCCCTGGCAACCATATGGTCCCCCAAGCACCACCAGGAGAGATTCCTGAGTAATTTTAGTTACTTATGTTTACTTACGTTTAGTTTACTTATGTTTCCACATAGTCCACAGACTAAAATTTAGATTCCTGAGATTCAGAGCCAGGAGTAACCCCTGAACATAGCTGGCTGTGGTCCAAAAAGGGCAAAAAAAAAAAAAAAAAAAAAAAAAAAAAAGAACTAAAGAGTACTTACTTGAATAGCAGTATGAATCCAGACAAAAAGAATAATGCTCCCAGTGTTTAAATCAGTACTGTGAAGCCTAAACAACAAACACTTAATATTTCTTTTTACCACCTTGGAGAGGCCTAATAAACAAGTATGTTTCTAATGTCTAAAAACTTCATGCCTAAATGCAAAGGGTTGGAGCCACAGAAGCATCAGAAGTTTGGGAGGTTTTAAACATATGGAATTCATTCACTGAACACATACTGAGCAACAGAGTCTAGAAGATGCTCAATAATGAGACTTAAAAAGAATAAGATTTCAGAGCTACTGCTTTTTTGCATAGATCAGCTAGCTATATGCTAATTGCTCTCAGGGCAGGAGGGAAAAAAGAGGAGAGAGAGAGAGAGAGAAAGAGAGAGAGAGAGAGAACTTATAGTTATACTAGTTCTCTTCTTACCAGAATGGAGAAACTGCTTTGAAAATTACTGAGGTGATTTTCAGGGGTGTTTTCTGGATATAAAAACAAGTTTGATATTTACCAGTATATGACTGTTTTCTCTTTTTATATCTAAACTTCCAACAAACCAGTAGTTTATGATCCATAAAAGTGGTTTTTGAAAACCAGTCTGGGTTTTTATTTACTTTTAAAATTTCTTTCCAGTTTGGGTTTTTAAAAAATACTTATGTTTCCACATAGTCCACAGACTAAAATGATTTACACATGCCATGGGCAAGATGCTTTGTAGTAAAACATCACTGAAATTTAAAAAGAGAACATATTGGTCTCCATGGGAAGGAGGAGGTAATGGGGGTAGGGATTACTGCCCCGAAGTGGCCAAAAGAATCAGTAAAGAGAGATGGTTCCATTTGGCTTCAGAAGAAGGCTCTCACCTACACACATTTCACCACTATTCTTTCATCACTACGTGCTTCAAATCCTTTGTGAGATCACATTTTTCACTTAGTCTTTCTGAGACTCAGATGCCTCATTGTAGTAACAAGGGAGCTGCCTTATAAAACTTATCTGCCAGGGGTTAAATAATATAATACCAACAACATATCACACATAGTGACCACAAAAGCTTTTACCCACTGAATATCAACTGCCAAGTGTATTGTGGTGATAATGCATTGTGATAAGACATTCTGTACGTATTTTTTTTCCAAAGATATCAGTCCTCAGAATCAGTTTTCTTGCAAGATGTTATAGACTTGTAACAATCCTGAAAGGTGTGCTGATAATCTAGCTTCCTGAACCTGAGCAGGGAAGTGAAAAGGTAATAATCAATGTGACAGCCAAGGCCAGATACTCTAAATAGTTTTCATCTGGACATAGCTCTCCTGTGACACTCAGCTACCATGCTGAGCTACCACCTAACAACTCTGGCTCCTTCTCCATCCCAGAAAGACCATGTAGCTTTATCCAAGGAATCCAGATAGCCCAGACCAGGCACCCTGTGAGCCCCTTTCTGATGCCAAGTGGAATGGAGACGGGTCAAAGAGTCAAAACATTCTAGATTGAAACAGAGAGAGATAACATAATTGCTGTGTTCAGGCTTTAACTTTTGGAGTGGCTTGCCAACAACTAGTTTATTTCTAGTATAAAGATCATAACATGTTATTTTTAAAAAACAGATTAAACTAGTTCCACATTATGCACAAGGTAGAGAGAACCTGGAAGTTTCTCAAAAGACTGAAGACTTGAAGTCTTTTTTTTCTACCAAAAAAAGTGTATTTTTCTACCAGTAAATTCGCAGCTCCCCATTTAGTGTGTGGCTTCACTGGTTAATAGGAGCTACAAAAAAAGTGAGCAAAGACCCTGCTCACTTTTCAAGACTGAAAACCTTCCAATATGTGTTTGGGTCTATTGAAAAAACAAACAAGCAAGCTTTCCCATCTTCATTTGCTTCATCTCTATCACACTGAGAAAGTGGAAGCACGAGAAAGCTCCAAAACATGCCCATTTACCACCTAGACTCCTCTCTTCTTGAGGGATCTCCAATGGCAGTTGGCAATCGATTCACATCCCACACACTGTCCTATATGAATTATATAGGACATTTCACTGTTACCATCAAATTCTTCACTCTGATGGTAGTTCTCATCAGCATGCAAACATACTATTAGTATTTGTTTTTAAAGATAAAACATACAAACAACAAAATTCTTTGTCCCAATGCTCTCATTGCAGCAAAGCCTTCTACTGTCAAGATCTTACTTTCAATCTTAATTAACCTATGGGTAGCGTTTGTCACACACAATCACTCTTTTTTCTCTTTGGTATGCTTTATTCAGTTGTCTTCCAGGACACCACCCCGTCTTCATTTGCTCTCTAACTTCTTAGTTGATTCTTGGTGTTCTGTACTTTTTCCTTTTTTATTTCTTGTCTGGCGGTGATATTGAGTGTCAACTTCTCGATTCTTTGTTCTCTTCTCTCGTTTTTATTCATTCTGCTTGGATGAAAGCCAAAGCCTTTTTTAGTCTCCACTCTTCATTCCAGATCTCATCTTAACTACTACTTACTTCCCCTTGCTCTCTTTATCTCAGTCACACTGGCCATTTTGTTACCCCTTTATCATTCTAGGTAGACCTAGAATTCACATTTGGACTTGAATATCATTCTGTCTACAGTGTCTCATTGGCATTAGTCTGGCTAACATCTTTGCCCCTTGTATTAGTTTTGTATTTTGCTGACCAAATTACTATGAATTTAGTGACCTAAAATATCCTCCATTTATCTCAATACTCAATGTAGATCAGAAATCTGAGTGTAACATGTTTGTTTGAATGTTTGCTTTTTAGGTCACACCCGGCAATGCACAGGGGTTACTCCTGGCTTTTCACTTAGGAATAACCCCTGGTGGTGCTCAGGGGACCATATGGAATGCTGGGAATCAAACCTGGGTTGGCCACATGCAAGGCAAATGCCCTACCTGCTGTGCTATCGCTCCAGCCCCAAGTGTAACATGTTTTATTTGGGTCTATTACTCAAGAGTAACATAAAGGAAAATTCAAGGTGTCAGCAAGGTTGGAGACTCTGGGAATAAACCTGCTTCCAGCCTCATGCAGGCTGCTAGGCTAGATTTGATTTCTTGCAGCTTTAAGACTGCAGTTCAAGTTCACTCAACAGCTATCAATCTGAAGCTGGTATTTGTTCCTTGAAGAATGTCCTCCTTTCTTCTCATGATTTCCACATGTCCCTCCTCTAATACTTGGGAGGCTGAGTCTTTCCATTTGTTTATTTACTTGAGACTTTTGACCATATCCAGTGGCACTCAGAGTTGTTTCCTGTTTCTGTGCTCAGGCGTGACCTTGGTGGTGCTTGAGGGTCCATGTGTGTTGCCAGGCATTGAACAACTCTTTAAGACAAGGCTCATCAAGAAAAGAACCTTATCTCCTGTACTATTCTACAGTTCTGTCCACGGATTACTTGTAGTCCCAAAAGCTCGAAAGCACTAACCAGAACAAAGATTCTTGGTTGATAAGAAATCAAAGTAAGTCCATGCATTATACTCTTAATATTGTCCCAAAGATGAGGTAAATGCTACCTAATTAGCTTAGTTCTCATTAATAAAGACTCAGCGTAATGAAGTTCATTATTTCTACAGAAATAATTTAAATTTTATCCTAATATCTCTAGATATAAAAACAGAAATAATTTGAGTTGTTAATTTGGTTTTGAACAAAATAATCATCCATGCTTTTATCTAGAATGCCTGCTGGGTGGGGAAAAGAACTACAATGGTTTGAGAAAGTTCTGTGAAAAAGGACACGGAGACTTGATAACATTTAAAAACTGACTATTGGTGCTAAGATCATTCAAATAGTGCAGCACATGCTTAGCACATGCAAGGCCTGATTTTTAGTTCCCTGCACTGCATGGCACCCCTGACTAGCAAATATCAAGGGGTTTGAATGTTCTTTTAGGATGACTCATTGCTATGTTATTTAGGTGTGGAGAAAGGTTGAAACATTCTACAAAGAAACAAAGAATGAAATCAAGCACTTTAGAAATCATATCAAAACTTTGAAGAGGCAAGAACAGGATCAGAGAGGGAGGGCAGGTGTCTGGAGGACGCTGCTCACACAACTAGTCAATGGTCTGACACTTTGGATATATGCTACTACAGAGTAAAGAGAGTGAAAACAAAATTTATTTCTCTAAATATTCACTTAATGAGCAGTTTTTCTCTTTCAAAAAGCTGGATCCAGTAGATAAGGAAACTCTCATTCAAAATCACACTTGGTAGGATCTGGGCGAAATGTCTCACTTCAGGTGGAGTGCTTCAGCAAGGGGACAGAACCAAAGGTTGTGCAAGTCCACAAACCCTGAAACCTTGGAGAGATTCGTGGGCCCCAGTGTATGGACAGGCTTATGGTGCAAATAATCAAGAAATTAAAGAATTTAGAGTTAAATCATAATGTTAACTATTACCTAAGATTCCTGACAAAACCTCTATTTAGAGACAGACTTGTTGCCAGTTGAAAGGCAAAAATGAAGGAAAGCATATTTTAAGGGAGGAATAAATAAGACGTTTTAAATGAGGTTCTCACACAAACACAAAAGACTGCAGGAACCGATGTGAAATAGTTTCTAAATTTACCAAATCACCACCTTCTGCTTTCTGAATACCTACAACAGGAATGCAAAAGAGCATAATAACTCAGATCTATATTTAAAACATGAGACAGAGCTTGTTGGTTATTTCTTAAGACAATCTTTCATTCACTGAAGAGCACTTGGCATTAAGAAAAAAATGGTTTATTAAGGCAACACACACACAGTGACTTACTCAATGGGAGAGCATCAATGTTATGCAGTGGGAGAAAATAATTCTATTTTTAGAGTCACCAATCAACTTTCTTCACCATGGTTACAGGCTGTGTTTCATAACTTTTCAGAATCACAGATGATTCAAAATGACCTTGGTAATAATTTAGATGGAATCTTTTTTTTATACATGGAAAATTAAAGTTTAGACAGGTGGGGAAGATAGTCTGACACCACACTCTTTTAAGTCCCTTCACATCTATGAAAAATCTGAAATCATTACCCTGGGGAAAAGATACTCTTTAATTCTCCAAGTCTTATTCACTTGCAAACTATATGAAATTGTTTTTGGCAGTTAAGGTCTCCATATGTTTCTACATGCTTGGGAAGAAACCTTTTCAAAACAACATTTCTATACTCAAAACTTCAATATAGTTTGAAACACAGATGTGTTAAATACTGGCTCACATGTTTCTGAGGATTTTAACTTGTTTCATTCTACCCAAAGTAGTGTATGTAAAAGACAACAGACAAATTATGTGCACTAAACATGCATCTACAAAGTTTGTTAACTCAATTATCTCATATTTATGTGTAATCCTTAATCTTCTTAGCTTTCAACCATGTTCATGTACTCATGTATATATATGTATAGACAAACACAGAATATACATACATCCATATATACACACATGTTCATTTATGTATACATTTTGAAAGATCATATGAATTTGGATATTTGGTACGACTAGATAAGATTAAATTTAAAGCAATGAAAATTTCCAAGTGATATTATTATTAAATGAAATTCACTTTCTAAAAAACAACCCCAACTCTGAATGAGTATGTCCTCAAAATTTTATAGAGAAAGCTTGTACTCAGTCAGCATTTTAGAATACATTTATGTGCTAGGCAGTATGTAATGGATTGAACAGCAAAAGATCACATCCCTGCCCTTGCTGAGTTAAAAGGCTGGTAGAGTGTGAATAGATGATCATCACAGATATGTAAAATGCAGTAACAGTAGCTGATAAATAACGAGTACAGAATGAAGGGACTAACTCTCCTGCGAGTGAAGGGAGACTGTATGAGGAAAAATGGTAAATCACTGTATCACTGTCATCCTGTTGCTCATTGATTTGTTCAAGCGGGCACCAGTAACATCTCCACTGTGAGACTTGTTACTATTTTTGGCATATCGAATACGCCATGGGTAGCTTGTCAGGCTCTGCCATGCGGGTGGGATACTCTCGGTAGCTTGCCGAGAAAGGGACGGAGGAATCGAATACAAGTCAGCTGCCTGCAAGGCAAACACCCTACCCACTGTGCCACTGCTCCAGTCCTAGTCCCAATGGGGTAGAGGGTCATTTCTAGAGATGCTGGGAATCCATTCGCAGTACTGCTTCAGGATCCATGCAGTGTCAGGGAATAAACCTGGGGTTCTGGCACGTGGAGCTTACTCCAGCCCTCTGAGCCATCTCCCTGGCAACACAATTAAGATTTTCTCCTCAAATTCTCTTCAGATTCTCTCATTGTAGGAATAGAGAAAATTTTCCAGACAATGAAGCTAAGTGAAATGCTCCATATGGAAGACCTAGCATATGAAAAAAGAGCAAAAGTAGAATTGTAATGTCAGGTAACTGGTTGACAACCCAAAAGTAAATATATTAAAAAGCATTTTTAGGGACCAAGAACAGTCATTATCATTTCATTTTTTTTTTTTACTGAATCACTGTGCAATACACAGTTACAAAGCTGTTCAAGATGGGGTTTCAGTCATACAATGTCTTACACCCTTCCCTTCATCGGTGAACATTTCCCACCACCAATGTCCCCAATTCCCCCCCATTCCCCACCTCAAGCTTGCCTCTATGGCAGGCACTTTTCTCTTCTTCTTCTTCCTCCCTCTATCCCTCTCTCCCTCCCTCCCTCCATTTAGTGCACTATGGTTTACAATACAGGAACTGAAAGGTTGTTATGTATATCCTTTTATACAGAGTGAACATTTCCAACTATCATTGTCATATCATCTCTAACCTAACTACCTAACTGTCCCCCCTGCCCCACCTGTGGTAAGCTTCCAACCATGAAAGAGTCCTGCTGGCCCTTATTTTTACTGTCCTTTGGGTATTATTCTCATATTATTTATTTATTTATTTATTTTTATATAGAATTCTTTCTAAAGGCTTTAAGAAAACAAAAACATAAATACTAGAATTATGATTCTACAGAAACTTGAAAGTTTATATACAAACATATAGATGGAAACAGTGACACATAAATTTATAGAATTTTCTGGGGAAACATTAAATCATAAGAGCTTATAGGCTTCCCAACTGATCTCTCTCTAAAAGCAAACAGAAAACAGAAGAATTTCTGAATGAAGAAGCCAACTTTAACATTTTTGTCATTACAAATCTCCTGAATATGAAAAGTTTAAAAAAATATATTTTGTTTTCTTATTAGGTGTGCCTCCTCTGACAACCACCACGACCTCAACCTGGCAATTGTTTCTTCATAGACTACAACCATAAAGCAGGTATATTCCCTTCATAAAGATCATATAGAGTGCTTCCCGGGCTACTACAAAATCAACACAAAAAGATTTGTAAGTCATGGGGAAAGTGTGCAGACTTTATTAACAAGGGTTCTCAACTCAGAACACTATCACTTTAGGAGAATATATAATATAAACAAATATGTATATTCATACATGTATAATGTATGTTCAGGTCTTATACTAAAACTAATTAAATCAGAATCATTCAGGATATGGTCTCTTACTCCACCACTGCTTATTCCCTTGTCTCTCTATATACCAGATGAGCAAGAATCATCTGATACTGATCCTTCTCCCTCTGACTTATTTTTCTTAACGTGAGACTCTCCGTTTTCATGATTGTCAGAGCAAAATGCATGACTTTATCTTTTCTTGCAGCTTCCCAGTATTCCATTATACCACAAATTCTTTATACAGTCATGGTCTTTGGACATTGGGATCATTTTCATATCCTGGCTATTATACTAAGTGCTGTAATAAATATATGTATGCATATATCTTTTCAAACTAATGTTTTTGTGTTTGGGGGCAGATGCCAAGAATTGCTGGGGTCATACAAGAATTCTAGTGTTACTTTTTAAAAGGAATCTCCATACTACTCCCCATAGAGGCTGAACCAGACAACATTCTTACTAACAGTGAATACGGTTTCCTTTCACCACCTTCCCTAACAACACTGGTTCTTTCCAGTTTTCTTTATATTGTCACTCTCACAGTGAACTGCATAATGACAATGAACACTTGTTCATATGCCTACTGGCCATCCATGTCTTTTTTTACCAAAGTGTCTGCTCATCTTCTCTTCAAATTTTTGATGGAATTATCTGCTGTTGAGCATTGTGAGTGCTTTATCTATATTGAATGTTAGCCCTTTATCTGATGTGTTGTTTGCAAATATTTTCTCCTATTACCTCAGGTGTGTTTTTATTTTAGCCTGAATTCATTTTGTCATGGGAAAACTTTAAATTGCTATAGTGCAGTGTTTATTTTTTACTTTGCTATCCATGCCAATGGAGTCACATTATTGAAGACACCTCTAAGGCCCATATTTTGAATTCGTAATTTTAAACTTCTAAACAATATGCATATATTAATATGTCTTGATTTATTACTTTTGGACTTCAGTAATCATTAGAATTGCTGATGTCTTGCCATGAACTAGCTTATACTCTTCCACTCTCCTAACAAGTTATGTCACCATAACTTGTTACCAAGCATGTAATCCAATGGATCAGTGGTTGAGGTACCAGCTTTAAACATATTAATATTTCCCCAGGCGTGGTCACGTGTTTAAATTTTTACGTCACATGTTTAAATTTTTACATTGTAATGACTAAAAGTAATGTGTGCCACTTACAAGCTAAGACCTAGTCTTTGTTTTGCTAGCTTTTATCCCTTGTTTGAGTTGGAGCACAGACATGCTACACCCAGGATTTAGTCATAAATTCAAGATAGTTCCAAGTAACTAAATGATAACAGAAATCTGGAATTCTGAATAGCTGCATGGAGAAGAAATACACTCACCTGAAATGCTCATCCTTGAATTGTCACAAAAAATTAAATTATCTTTTCAGCCTTTTTCCCACTGAGGTCCTCTTTCAACCTTGGTTCTTCCCAATGATACATGATCCTACTAACTGACCCCGCTAATACCATGCCACTGTCTCATTTAATCAATTTCCATCTGTGATCCCTTTGGAATATTTTGGGGACCCAAAGAAGGCCAAATGGTTCCCAGTTAAGAAATGCTGCTTTTGGGGCTGGAGCAATAGCACAGAGGGTAGGGCATTTGCCTTGCATGCAGCTGACCCGGGTTTGATTCTCAGCATCCCATATGGTCCCCTGAGCACCACCAGGAGTAATTCCTGAGTGCAGAGCCAGGAGTAACCCCTGTGCATCGCCAGGTGTGACCCATAAAGAAAAATAAATGCTGCTTTAAATCAGTCATGTGGGGTCTTACTATCGCTACTGCTTCAAGTGGTAGTCTAGCACAATAGTGATTTATATGATCATATGGACTGGAGAGATAGCACAGCGGGTTATGCGTTTGCCGTGCACATGGCCAACCCAGGTTTGATTCCTCTCTGAGAGCCTGGCAAGCTTTCCGTGGCGTATTTGATATGCCAAAAACAGTAACAACAAGTCTCACAATGGAGATGTTACTGGTGCCCGTTCGAGCAAATCGATGAACAACAGGACGAGAGTGCTACAGAGATCCTTTGTAAATACCTGCTGTGCCTATTTCATCCTGTGTATTTTTTATACATTTAGGTGTATAAAGTCCAGAAATGCCATTTTTCATTATACTTGCTATTTTTAAGTGAAGCAAAACAGTTTTTATTGAACAAAATTTAATTATAGAAGTGTGAGAAGGGAGAGGGCGAGAGAGTGAGCATGAGAGAGAGATGTGTTCAAGAGAGAACATGGGATTCTTGAGGTGGGGGAAAGCCTCATTTACTGTTCTTAAAACCAATAAATTCATCCCAAATATTCCACAAGAACTGAAAAGCCCCTCAAAAGATTATTTCACCCTTGGTTCAGGTGTCAGATGATTTGTTTGTTTTGGTTTTGGTTTTGATTTGGGTAACTCCCTCTTGAAGCAGCTCTTCCTCCTATGATCTGGACCACCTCCTATCTCACCTGATGAACTACTGTCATCTTCAAGTTTTCTTTACAGATGTTGTGAAATATTCTACTATTTTCTTTCTATACTTAATTACCTGTTTACAGAATCCCACATATCATTTTTCCATGGCAAATATTTAAATGTTAATAAATACCATCTAAACTCCCCCCCACCTCCCTCCTCCCAGCCCCCCAACCCCCATGTGTCATGTAATCTCATCAACAGCCAAGACCCAGAGACTATAAAACAAAGCTCCCAGAAGAGAGCGCTGCAGAATCTCTTGCCCCCGCACCAGGTTGTCTTCACCGGGGCCCCCTTGAGGAGGGCAGGTTGAATTTCTCTCCCCACCCCAAGCAGAACCCCCACAGCCAAAAACCTCCAGAACCCAGCCACAGCCATGCTCAAGGCCACTCTCCACAAGCTTGGATGAGCCTCACACATGAAGGAACCGACAGAGGAATCCCGCTATGTGGGACCCGTGGCTGAGATCTCCAAGCCTGCTCAGATCGAGACTGGGTCTCCTCCACTCAGATCCCCAGTTTTCCAGTAGCTTGGCAGTCACACCCACAAACTCCTCCCCGACACACCACCACAACCACCATGTAATCGCATCAACAGCCAAGATCCAGAGACTATAAAACAAAGCTCCTGGAAGAGAGTGACACAATTTTTCTTGGAGCGCACAGTCACAACCTCTTGATTTTTATTTTTATTTATTTTTTTCCCCGCATGGGAAAGCCTGACAAGCTACCTGTGACATATTTAATATGCCAGAAACACTAACAACAACGTTCTCTTCATGTTCCTGGAGCAAGCAGACACCATTGGGCTACATTAGCACGGGACAGGGACAAATGAAGATGTTACTGGTGCCCGCTCAAGCAAATTGATGAACGAAATAACAGTGATACAGTGATACAACGAAACACCATCTAATAGTGTTCTGTAAATGATACATAGACAATAAACTTCTGAGAAACATCTATTCTACATCCTACCTAATAGTTTTTGAAATTTTAGGTTGAAAATAATGTATCTTAAAATTCTGAATTAATTCATTGCTTTTTATGTTCTAGTGTTGCTTATAAGCAACCTGATGTCATTCCCAATTTTTTTTGCATTTTCCCTACATTTTCCCTTGCAGGATTTAAGATATGCCCATTTTCCTTAAAATTTTGGAATTTTACAATGGAATATGTTGTATATTGGTTGCACGTATATTTTTTCCCCTCCATCCATTCCCCGATTATTTGGTGAACTCTTTAGTCTACAAGTGTGTGTTCTCCAATCTTGGAATATATTTTCTTTTACACTTTTATTTTACTTTATTTATCCATTTATTTTACTTTTCCCTGCATAGTTTTCTAGATATCTCTTTAGTATAGCACCTTTTCAACTTATCTTTTAAATCTGCTTCTTTCTTCCTGCTTCTGGTGTCTTAGATTTTATTTTTACTTTTTCTTCTGATCTTTTTAATTACTTTTTCACCATATTAGTTTTAATATTATTTTTAATTATTTCTTTCAGATCCTATGGTTTCATGGAGGCATTATTATTTCTTTAAATATTAATTACAGATAGATGGGGTTTGATTAGTTTCATTCTTTTCTCCTTATATGTCTCTTTCCTCCAAGATTTTTCTCTAATTTCTTCTGGTTTCTGCCTTTCTTTTGTGAAGGTTTTAAATGTCTCATAAGCTGTTAAGTTTCATATTTATAGAACAGAAGGAACAGGTTTGTTGCCTAGTGGTTTCACTATAGGGAAAATAATGGGTAGGTAAGACTGTTTTTCACTATGGGGCTCCAAATATCAGTATCTACAGGTCTCTTCTTTATGGTTGTTCATTTTATCACTCTTTCACTATTCTATTTGTGTCAGTAAATTACCTGGCTGGTTTAGGAGTAGGTTAGAAAAAATGCACAGAGGCTCACAATTTGGCATTGAAAAATTTATGGAATTACTCTTTTCAGTTGTGAATAACCCCCTTTCCCTCTTTTTTTCCCCTGATAACCTTAATTACAGAACCATTAATTTACTTAACTTTTTCTGGGAGAAAATGTCTAGTGTATGGCAAGAACATCTTGCTATACAGGGTGTGTGTGAGAGATGAACTTAAGTCCTAGTTTCTTGCTACAGACTTTCATTCAACTCCTTAATTTCACCACCGCACTCCACTCCAGTATTTTTAATTCCAGAGTCTACTTAAAAATTCACGGGCACAAATTGGCTGTTTCGTCACAGGAGCTATTCTCACAAACTTCAAGGGCACATATATATCACTATACTTAGTTGCCACAGGTCTGTTGCTTTTCATTCTCCAAAAATCTGTGGTGTCTTCTCATCTGCTATTACCTCCTCTCTTATTTACCATCCCTGCGGGTAGTGTCTGAGAAGGGATTAACAATGACTACAATCTACCAAATTCTAATCATAAATCCTTACCACTAAAGAAGTTACCTCAGATGTATGAACCTTTGTCAATTTTTAAGTAGTCATATTCTATTTTCATAGACATAGTTGATTAACCAAACTTCCCTCACTGTCTTAATGTTTATTGCAATTTTTTTAAAGGGGAGAGGCATATCAGCCTGTGCTCAGGGCTTTCTTCTAGCTCTATGCTCAGGGAACACTCCAGCTCAGAGGGGTGGTGGGGTTCAGGGGACCATACGTGGTGCTGGAGACTGAGCCTTGGTCGGCCATTCACAAGGCATACACAATATCCACAATATCCAATATCTCTCTCAGGCTCCACTATTTTGTGTTTTGCTCATAAGTTATTCAACATAATAACTTTGTGCATACTACAAAATTCTTCTGATTGACTAACTTACTTAGTCTTAAGAGATGGTAGAATTTAGATCACTAGATTATATTAAACCAAGAATATGCCAAATTTCCATGACATGATGCTGTTTTCACTGATTTCTTACCACCTCAAACATTCTATATCAGCCTGATCTGAAAAGTATTTTCCTTGATAATGGTCAAATGCTTCTCTGGAAGAACTATGCCTACTAAAAAGTCATCATCAATAGTGGACTCTTAGTTGTTTTGCTTCAGGAATGGGCAAAGGAGGGATAATCAGGACATTTCAAAAATAAGCCTGAAAATTTTCCTCCCACCCAAAGGGTCACAGCTTTTTCAATCCATCCAAAGAACATAAACTTAAGATGCCGCACCTGAGGATTTTCACCTTAAAGACTAAAAACTCAGGAATTTCCCTAAATACTAAATTCAAAGTTAAAATCAGGGATGTGGCTGAGCAGTAAAACCCATGCCTTACATGCATTTGATCTGAATTCACTCCCTGGCATCACAAAATAATAAACAAACAAAACCAAAAAAACTATCAGGACTAAATTGTTACAGAAATCAGAAATAGAGTACTAGCTCTAATTCCACTCAAAAGAAGTACAAATTTTGGACCTGTTACTGAAGACTTCCCTTTAAAAAAATCCAACAGAGGAAAATATTTCTATTGGGAAAGAACTAAACTGTTCTATTTCTTGTATTGTAGATGGATATTCACTTTTAATAATTCATTAAGCTATACATTTACATTTCAAAAGCTGTTATATTTTATATTAAAATAATTTAAGTTAAAAGAGAAATAAGAAGGCAGAAATTTCATTTGTCATAAAACATATTGCTTTGCTCTCACTCTGCCAGAATTATTAAACATGGTGAAATGGATAAAAGGAGAAAAGTTGTCATGATTTGCCTTACTGTCCTAATCTAAACTCACACCAAATTTCAGCAGTTATTTATGTTGTATGATAATAATAGAAATGATTACTCTGGACAAGAACTGAGTGTTGAAAGTAGGTAAAGGGATGTGATAACCTTTCAGTATCTGTACTGCAAGACATAAAGCCCAAAAAGAGGAGAGACAGACAGACAGACAGACAGACTGAGAAAGAAGAAGAAAAGTGTCTGAGAGGATTGGGGGTGGGAGTGAAACTGGGGACATTAGTGGTGAGAAATGTCATTGGTAAAGGAACAGGTGTTGGAACATTATATTACTGAAACCGAATCTTGAAAAACTTTGTAACTGTGTATCTCACTGTGAATCAATAATAAAAGCACTTCATTTTTAAAATTATTAAACTTCACAGTATATCTTGTATCTCATATATAATACTGATACTATGCATTTGCACATCACCATTTGCAAAGAGCTTTCACATGCTGCAGATGAGGACACCAAGGCACCTATTAGTTAACTGGGAATGTCCCTGAGGGTGATGCAACGGAGCCTATTTCTCAGTGCCAATAATTAAGGGCTCTTTAAGCATATTATGAGAAGAAAGAACTCTACTTCTCCAAAATTCTGAATTCAACAATGTTGATCACTGTGCTTTCAATGACAGCAAGCTTCTGCTACACCAATGTTTCCTAAAACTCTGAGTGAAAGGACTGTGAAATTAAGGAAGGACCTTATGGTCAGCAAAACAAGGCAACTGTTGCTTCACCTAAGTTGAACTCAAATGCAAACAAGAAAGTTAGGAGTGGTCAATAAACTTGTGTTCAAGGAGAACACCTTTTTCCTACTAACAAAGTTTAAAAAAGACAGATTCCCTGTTCACTTTGGTTTCCTGCCCTTAAACCACAGACCCTACACACCTCTGGAATCTCAAACTTTCCAGCCAGCAGGTTGTTGCAAAGTCTAGATGAAAGTGTAGGTGTGACTAAGCCATATCTGGCTTCACATGAAGCTCTATCTTCCAATCTGGACTTTAGAAATAATGAAGGTAGCATTTTGTCTATCTAGTGATTTTTTTTTAGTAGGAGAGAACTGATATTTTTTGTTGCTCTTCTCAAGGACACTATCATCTGTCTGTCAACCGGAAGTCACACATAGATTTGATTCCATAGCTCTTCACAGCAGCTCTTCACAGCAGATTTACATGACCACAAAACCTGGTGCTGTGGGGTTCTAAAACACAAGGGTAGGAAGTACTCTCAGACTTTAATTCAGTAGACTCTGCAAGACAATACTGAACTGAATTTCAGAGATTCTGGTTCTTTCTAGAACCAGCTGTGCTTACACATGTCTGCTGTCAGGGGTTTCAACCCTTTCAGAAAAGTCCTCAGAAGACTTCAGCTTCCTCTTCCTTGAAATAAAGAAGCAGCCACTTATTTGTAAGGTGTTGTTCAACACTGCAGGTTCATATATAGATATACCAAAAAAAACTAAATAGATATCGGCATTTATATATAATCATTTGATTTTATAAACCATGGCTTTTTCAGTTCCTAGTGGCATTTTACTTCATACTTAGGTTGCTTCGTACAATTACGTATAGCTGATGCCTCGATAAACACACCTCAAAGTTCCTTCTGCCTTTTGCTACTAACCCTCCAAATTATCCACTCCACATTTCTCCTTTTCCTTTGCTCTCACTGCACCAGTCATTCCACATACTACTCTCACATCATCATCCTGCTCTTTCTCCCAGCCCATCAACGCTCCAGCTTCACTTGCCTTCCTGCTCAACCAAGGGCCCATATGGAGTTGGCAGTTTCAGTGACACTCACACCATCACCACTTCCAATATTCTTAGCTTTGCTGGAGAAAGTTATGTTTACAGGGAAGATGCATTCCATCACAGGGTAAGGCTAACGTCTTCTAAGCAACTTGACAGGCCCTCATCACTTTTGTTTCCCTGTAGCACTCAGATCTACAGCTCTACAGCTATTCCAAACCTTTGACTCTTTTCCATCTCCCAACTTTACCCCTCACTCCCAATTTTATTTTCATCTAATCAATCTTCTGTTTATATTTCCTAGTAGAAGAGAACCTATTCACTTCAAATGCCACCCTCCCTCCCTACTTTCAATATACTTCTTCTAAATCTGTCACTTTGTATTTTCTTTTCTATGTTATCTTGTTCTTTCATAAATAACTACTTGTGTCATGACTAGGATGAATAAACAATTTATCATCTTAAAGGGAACTTTATTTTAAACAAAATGGGATTTAGCTATTAAAATATCTATAATATTTATTCAAATACTGTCCCACATTAGACTGGGATAAGAGGTGTGAGAATAGATGAGACTAGGCAACCCACTCAAGCTTCTTGTTCCTGTCTATCCTGTGAAGGGACAGAACCACCAATTCCACTCCCTCTTGATCTTCATTCTCTTTTCACCACTGTTAGACATTCTACCCACAACCCTCCTAGGTACTTATCATTTTTAATTTAAGAAAATATTTAGATGTTCAAATTCTTCACAGTATTTTTACTCCAGTTTACACTTCCTTCTCCACTTCCTTCACATCCATGCACCCTTCAGGATTTGCCACCAATGCCCAACAGATCCTTATCCTCACTGAGTATAGACAGTGGTCACTGGTCAATCAAATGACCTTTCTTAGTCTTTCTGAGCACCCTCAAAATAATTATTTACTGCCAGCACAGCACTTAAGGTATTATTAGCATGGTGCAAACCTTTCCATGTAACCCTCTCACTATTCTCACTCCAAAATCCTGTCTTCATAATCAGTTTAACAATCTTCCTCTCCATTCCTGGATATGTTTTTATGTCTTTTCTTCCAAGTCTTGGTATATATGGACCACCACACCTTTGCCAGTTGAATTCCTACCAATGCTCCAGTGAATTACTTAAGATCTCTTAAGTCTTCCCCAGTTTTCTGCATAGAAATTGCAGAGAATTTTCTGTATGCCTAACAGTTTCCCCATGTAAAATAGCATTTGCTTTCCTGTCTTAATCTCCACAAAGGATTCGTAAGCCTCTCAAAAAAGGTGTCTATGTCTAATTAACCCCAATACTCCCTAAACAGAGTAAACTGGAGGAGAGGTTGAAATATGAGTTAATATTGTATCCATAATGACACATAAAATAATAAAAATGCAGTTAATAGCATCAAAGTTAATCATGCCAATTCTTAGGAGCTCTTGGATATTATTTTTCAGTTGTGAATTTAAGATTGTTCTTTTATTTAAACTCAAATTTCATGAGAAACTGCATTCCTTATCACTTTCTTTAACTGCAGAATAGAATAAATTCTTAGAGATCATCACATTTCCCTCTTTCCATCCAAAGTACTAATTCTCCAGCTGAGAAACCAAGTTCTGAGACATTTGACTCCTCCCACAGTTACATAAATCATACATCATTATTAAAGCCATTATTATTTACAAAGTTTCTTCAGACGGTTCGAGTTACGACTGTGCAAAGTAACAGACTTTGTAGAAATGGTGCCTCCAGTGTGGATATTTGCCCAGGGATACTCAGATGATGCTGGACAGCGGCCTGAGCCTCGGCTCCCAGTCAGTCACTACCTTAACCACCACCATAACAACAGCAGTGGCTCCCAACCTTATTTGGCCTACCACCCTTTTTTCAAAACAAACAAAAACTTACTTGGTGCCACACCCCTCTCCCTGGAAACTGACCTTTAAAAAGAAGCAGAAAGTGTCCTTCAATTGCACTGGAGGCTACTGTTGGCCCTGGATTGCTCAGCACACCCCCAGAGGTAAGTACGATCATCCACTTCAGAAAAAACTCTAAAGACTGGTCCTCAACCACCAGGCCAAAGACCAGTGCCAGTTGCAGGTGCAGAAAGGTTGGATACCCCTGGTCTACCCCCTGGTTATAACTACTAGTATGCAAGGCAGGTGCTGTTCCACAGTGTGACGAGGTGGAAGAACACTGCTCTTCAGGGTACGGTATAGTCCACACATTTTGGATACTGCTATTTTGTGTTTTCCCATCATGTCAGTGCTACAAAACATCCATCAGCGTTCTGCCTTTGGTGAGATGATGAAAGTCAAGGTAACCAGCCCATCTACAGGGCAATGTAAGTTGTGATGTTTGATGTGTGAAATGCATTTTTTACTTAAAATACTTTGACTTCAATGACTTTTTCAGGATGCAACCATATTTTTAAGTCAAAAACTACTTTATGAAGTCCCTATTGTATGAGACCGCTTACAAACATGACCCCAGTCTCAGAGCAAGTTCTTATTCCTGAGATAAGAGAATGCTCAAAAGAGTCAAGCAACTTGTTGTAGAAAGTCCTGTTTGTTAGAAACAGAGCTGAGTTAGTTTGACCTCCAATTTTTTTTTTTTTTTTTAGTGGAGGGAAAACACCTGGCAGTGCTCTGGGCTTAATCTTGGCTCAGGGATCATTCCTGGTGGACTTGGCAAACTATATGAAATACTAAGGATAAAACAAGGTGGACAACATGCAAGGAAAATACACTACCCACTGTGCTATCTCTCTGGCCCCACAAACTCCAATTCTATCAGGATATGAAGGCTAGGCTTTTCTACCTGGCACTGTGGAAAGGGAAGGCCTACTAGACTTTCTGATTTCTTTATTCAACTGTTTATCCAGTGAATATTATGCCAGCTAATAAACATGCACACTTATAAACTGTAAGTCATTTTATTTGAAATCATGGAGACGTGAAATTAAATGGTAGATGCAATGAAATTTTAAGGTTAATTACTGACAACATTCTCTTATCAAAACCATCTTCAACCTGGAAAAGAGATATGGTTTCCTTCTTTTCCAATTCTTAAATATATCCTCAAGTTAAATTTATTCAGAAGTCTCAGGTATAGCTCAGTGGAAAAGCACCTACAAGTGTAAGGTTGCATATTTGATTCCTAGCACCACTTCACACGAGCCATGCTCTGTGTGTGCAAGCATAACCAAGTATACAACCCCTGCAAGCACCACAACCCAGTAAGTGCTACAATTAAGTATGTTGCAGCCTTGAATCATGGGAACAACAAAAAGGGAAAACAATGACAACTTAAACATAAGTTTATTTTAATGTTTCGATTTCTGAGCCAGGCTGGAGTGATAGTGCAGTGGGTAGGGCTTTCGCTTTGCATGTGGTCGATCTGAGTTCAATTCCTTCACCCCTTTCGGAGAGGCTGGCAAGCTACCCGTGGCATATTCGATATGCCCCAAACAGTAACAACAAGTCTCACAATGGAGACATTACTGGTGTCCGCTTGAGCAAATCAAAGAGCAATGGGATGGCAGTGACAGTGACAGTCACAGATTTCTGATCCACACCCACCAGTGCTCAAAGCTTATCCCTGGATGGATCTGTGATCAGGGATCACTACTGGCAGATTCTGGGAAACTCTGTGATGTCAAGGATCAAACCTTGCTTGGCTGTATGCAAGGCAAACACCTTTCCCTGATGTATCGAATATCCAGTCCTTAAGTCTAAAAAAAAAAAAAAACAATGTATTTGCTAAACTATCATGAATAAGTACTTATTGGGTTTCTAGATGTGCATGGCATATGGAAAGATATACAGTTAAGTGGCATACTTTTACACTCCCAGAGTTTAGAAGAGGCCCACATATAGCCAAATGCTAAGAACCATTCTCTCCACTTATGGGAGCTCCTTCTAATTTGGGGCCCTTCATGTTAGGACTCCTAGCTCTAATGCCGGTCCTGACTTCTGGACAAACTATCTCACTGTTCTTAGTTTCCTCTGTCAAGGTATTGACAGAAAAGGAATGGACAGTGTCGAGCAATTTCCAAGGCCCCTACTTGCTTTAAAACTCTACTACCTTTGAATTCACTCTCAAAAGATTATACTTTGATTTGTGAGGGTGAAGGAGGGAGGGGAGTGGTGGTGGTTGGACCACACCCAGCAGTCCTTAGGGCTTATTCTTGGCTTTGTGTTAAGGGATCACTTGTGGTGGGATTGGGGTACACGGGTTGTCCAGGATTAAACCTGGCTCCTCTGAGTGCAAAGCAAGCACTTTACTAGCTATATTCTCTCTCTGGTCCCAGTGCTTTTGAAAGTGATCACAGCTATTATTTGAGACAGAAAACTATTGGATACCCACTCTTCATTGGTAGCAACTTAGGATGAGCTGAGTTTTGAAGATACTGCTACAGGACTAAAGGTGATGGATATGCCACCAAAGTTTACTATTCAGAGCAATATAAGGTTTACTAAGTTTATCCTCTAAAAAGGTTACTATTTAACAGTATATTTAATATACCATTATTATAACAATATATTTAATATACTATTAAACAGTATATTTAAATTCTTCCATTATATATTTGATATAACTTTTCCGCAACTAATCTGTTTAAAATGTAATTCAAAAGCATGTCTTCTATAGATTCTTCTTTAATTCTTCATGATTAAGTTACTGACATTAATCAGACTTACTAATATTAATCATTAAGGCCTCTGCGTAGATGCAAATCTTGTATTCATTTAGCTAAATGAATACTTCACATTAAGCACTGGCTACATTTGATCCTCCAAAACTACGGCGAAATTTGAGCTGTAGAAGCAATGTGGAGAGAAGGATATAGAAGCCATTTGAAAAACTGGAGTGAAAACACATAGTACTGTGAGAAATTGACTCGACTGATTTCAATTTTTGTTTCGTTCTGGGGCCACATCCAGGGCTCTACTCTCAGGGATCACTTCTTGTGGACCCATGGAACCATATGGGGTGCTGGAGACAGAACCCAGGTTAACCCCGTGTAAGGCAAACACCCTACTCTCTCTCTGTGCTTGGCTAATTTCAACTTTTTTTTTCAACTAGCACAGATAATATTTTTAATAATCCACTGACTTACACAGCAACACACTTTGTCCTCAGGAGGCACCACATGCCTTATAATTCTTCCAACAGAGCATCTTAAAATATGATGTTCAAACTCGTCTTGTACTGTAAGCTAACTGAAGAGAAAAATCAAAAGGGAAAGAAAATAAGAAGAAAAAAAAAGAACTTTGCCACCTTATTGCCTTGGTCACAAAAGGCATTGCATTCCACAACTGTCAAAGGCAATCTTACAAAAGATCATAACAATGGAATCAATTCCTTCACTACTCTACAAAGACCCCTCTCAGAGAGCCCAGCAAGCTACCCAGAGTATTAGATATGCCAAAAACAGTAACAACAAGTATCACAATGGAGACGTTACTGGTGCCGGCTTGAGCAAATCTATGAACGGGAAGACAGTGCTATCTACAAAGAGAGCCCAAAATATGCCAGGCACTGTTCTAGGTGCTGGAGTTTCAAAGCGCTGAGCAAAAAGAAATCGCTTCTAAGAGTGGTGCTTACACATTCTAAAGCTGAGACAAAAGCCTAGAAATCATTCCAGAACAGTGTCCCTCCTCTGACCTCCCCCTCACCTCCCTCACCCCCCCCCCACACACACCCAGTCAAGAACATCATAGCATTATGGGGTGGTTCTTAGACTGAAGAATGAAAATTTTCTTGATGAGACCAAGAAGGCCGGAACAGGTGCCACGGGAGGTGAGGCCCTTAAGATAAGAAAACTTTAACTCCGAATCCTACAACTGTGGGGTAGGCCAAGGTTAAGTCCAGATAAAGTCCTGCAGCGAATTAGATTCCTTTCAGGATAAGCTTTTGGAAAACGTCCCACTCCCCACCTCCTCCAAATCTAAGTCTTTACTAAGTAGGATTCCTCTGCTTCGAAGTCACTTTTTTTCTTTTAAACGCACTGACTTCGAAAGTTTCTGCTAATTACTTTAGCTGTACTTTAAGTAGAGGCAATTACGAGGGTTTCAACCTTTTCACTTGACACCGTTCAAAATTCTGAATGAAACAGGCCAACCCGACCCTGTGCGAATCAGCGTTTCTCCACCTACTCGTGAGAACAGCCAGGTGGAAACTTGCAGCCCTTCCAAGAGCATGAAACAGGCCGAGGGAAATCCAAGGAGAGGGGGCTGGGGGTGCCTGCCCACCCCCCTACCAACCCCGCAGAGTTCCCCCAAATTGTAAAAGGAGGAGCCCAGGGTACGCCTTCGCCCTCTGCCACTCCCTCCCCACCGCCCCTGCAGGCGTCATCGCGGCCGGAGGGCCGCTGTCCCCAGATCCGAGGCACCCGGCGAGGAAGCGCGCGTGCGGACCCCGCGTGAATCATGGGCGCCCGATCCGTGGGGCGATGATTCATTCGCTGCCACCCGTTCCGGGCGTACTCTGCCGGCCGCACACGCAGTTTCCTTAATATTAAACAAATGTGGCAAAGTACAGGCTCCCGGAACCACGACCGTGTGGACCCCGGCAGCGCGGCCGAGAGGAAGTGGCCCGTTGCGGCCGCAGCCCGAGCGTTCCCGGGCCGGGGCGGAGGGGCGGCTGGCACGTCCGGCCTCCCGGGCGAACACTCCCCATCACCCCTACCCGCGTCCCCCACGCTCCCGGCACGCGCGAGGGCGGCTCCCGCCGGTGGGGCGCGGAGGGCGCACAGGTGGGTCGGCGCGGTCCCCCGCCCCAGGCCGGCGCGCCGCCCGCTGGCCCCTCGCCGTCGCCGTGACATCTTATATAAGAACCCGAGCTCATCAAAACGGAAGCGGCGCGCGCCGCCCGCTCCCGAGCCCCGCTCCCCGCCGCGCCGCGAGGTTCATGCCTCCGGCCCCCACCGGGCTCCCGGCGCTCGGCTCCCGGGCGGGGGAAGGGCTCGAGCGCCGCCGCGGCTCGTCCCTCCGCGCCCCAGGCGCTGCCGTGGCCGGTCCCCGTCAGGAAGCCGCGAGCGTCACCAACTGCGTCAGCTTCTTCGAACACATTTCACGGTCTCTCCCTCCAGCCCGGGAGCCCGCGGCTCGGGCGACGGCGGGGCCGGGGCCGCCCGGAGCCCGGGTGGGGAGGAGAAAGTTCCTGGGGGCCCTCCCCTCTCGCGCCCCGCGCCCGGCCCCGCCGCGCCTCCCAGCCCCGCTCCGCACGCCGCCCTCCTGCCCGCACCCCCCGACAGGTTGGGCAACTTGGGAACCCCCGTTAATAAAACGCTTTCCCGCCCCCCCACCCCCCGCTCCGATCCCGCTCGCCCGCGCACAGCCTCCAGGCGCGCTGGAGGGGTGGGGGAGGTGGGGGCCTCCCCGCCCTCGACCCAGCGGCAAAGAGCGACGCTAGAAAGTTCCCCGGGCCGCGCCGGCGGGGAAAGCGCCCGCGCCCCGGCGCATCGCCCTTACCTTGCTCCCGAGAGGCCACGATCCGGAGGGGCGGCGCGGGGCGCGTGGTGCGCGAGCGCGCGCGCGTGGGGCGGTAGGTGAGGGAGCCCGCGCAGGCGGGGGCGGGGCGGGGCAGGGCGGCGCGGGGTGCGAGCCGCACGGGGCGGGGGGGCAGGGCGGGCTCGGCGGGCGCGCGGAGCGGCGGGCGGGCGCAGCGAGAGCCGGCGGCGGCGGCGGCGGCGGCGGCGGGCGCGGGGCGAGCGCGCCGAGGGGGCGGAGGAGTTGCCGTGGGTTTGTTTACGCATTGCTGCCCGGCTCGGGGCACAGCCCGCACTCCCTGATTGGACACAAACTGGGGCACAGCCTCTCGCCGCCGCCCGCCAGGCCTCTTCGAGCCACGGCCGCTGCCGCCGCCGCCGCGCCGCTCCCGGAGCGCCCTGCCCTACACGGCCCGCCGCGGCGCCCGGGTCCGGAGGGGACGAGCGGCGGCCACTGCCCCGGGACGGCCGTGGAGCCGCACATTGGCTCAGAGCTAGCCATCGCCCACCTGTAGTGGCCCGATCTTGGCTAGGAGACGTTCGAAACTTCGGGGAGACTTCGTTGCATCGGGCCAAGGAAGGAGTCTCCCCCCCAACACACACCCCAAATGAGGAAAGCGTGCCCTTGAATGAATGAAAAAAAGCAGCTCTGCTGCTATGTAGAGGCCCCTTTGGCAATGGTCAAGCTTAGGCCTACAGAAAAGACCCCGCGTCCCCTGCCCCGTCCCGACCCCACAGCTCAAGGTTCATTCTGAACCTGATCGCTTAGCTTCAGCGCAGCACTCAAAAGTTGACATCTCCGAAGTGACCTTGCCACATGGCCCTCTGCGTCACAGAGTACCCCATTGTCCAATGCTCATTCATAAGGTCAGTGAGAACAGACATTCCGGCTGCTTTTATCCTTTCACAACTGATTTTTTTTCCTGCCCTGCTATTTGCCAGAAAACCACATCTATTAGGTCCTGCCACCTGTCAGAACCTTATACCCATCTCTGCAACCTCTCCCTGCGGAATTCCCTTTGTGGCTAGCCAAAGTCTCACTGGAGTAGGGCCCCTGCACCGTGAATTCTTTATGAAAGGAAAGTTATTTTTAACAGAGGCCTGAGGATGGGAGAGATTGAAGCTGTTAGAATAAAATTGTTTCTATGTCTTTGTCGGTCTGCTCAGCACTGGTAAAACCCACTGGAGTCTCTATCAAGTGGGAGATCATGCATAAAAAACATTTTGCAAAATGCTAACTTTCCCCAAACTGAGACTTCGCTCTGTTTCTCCTGTGCTGCCTCCCCACCATGCCTCATCCTGTGTCCCCTACTCATTGTGAGAATTGAATTCTCCTTGGCGGAACAGGACAGAGATGTTCCTTAGCCAACACTGAACATGATCAAAGTGGATATAGTCATTTGTATATAGAGATATATAAAGATAGACATAACAGACATAACCCCAGTCATTTTACAGATAATTCCTAGGCTAAAAGTCCCTCAACTCTGACAGCAAGTGTGAACTTCCCACTC
The DNA here is from genome assembly GCF_027595985.1 of Sorex araneus. Lineage (NCBI taxonomy): Eukaryota > Metazoa > Chordata > Mammalia > Eulipotyphla > Soricidae > Sorex > Sorex araneus. Next base: position 35,329,029 of record NC_073312.1, read on the forward strand.
TCCAAGTATTGGAAAAGGGGACTCAGGCCCTTCTGACTCTTAGGCTGGCTGGATTCCATTCTCTCTCTAAATGTGTTGCTTCCAGTCACACTGAGAAAGCTGTCTTTGAGGGTAAATCTAAGTGAAAGTAGTTTTCTTTCCCAGATAATTCAATAGTGATAATTTAATGCAGTGTATTCATTACAAAGGTGTTGAAAAAGCTGGAAGTGCAATCAGGAGGAAGGTGAGACCCTCCTGAGATTAGCAACTGCTGGGTACATGTCTTCTATGCCTACAGGGTCAGAGGGAGGAGACCAGTGAAGGGGTAATGCTGTTGGGGCAGCAATCATGAAAGAAGTGTAACTACTGCTAGAGACACTCCCCAAAGTGAAGAGAAGGAGGTATAATGCCTGGCATCTCGCTTCCTCCCACCTCAGGCTTACCCAGTGGTAAAAAAGCAGTAGTAGACAAAGGAAGGAATGACAGAGGGCAGGAGGGCAAAGCCCTTAGAATAGTGAGAAAGGAAAATGGATCTGAGTGTACAGTGGCAAGTAGCACTCCAGGCTTGGGTGCTGCACCTGTTTCTTCTGGAATGCTGTTCTGCAAGGAAGCACAAACTTTTTCTTTCTAAAGCCTAGAATTTCCTTTTCTTTTCCCTTTGTGTCTTTTTGCTTCCATTTCTCCTTATATTCGCTTCTTGATCACGATTCAATTACAGTTCCCTTCTCTCTTTTCTCTGTCACTGGCGTAAGAGTTTCTATTGAGTTCCTGTCATTTTCTGATCTCTCTTCCCCTGCCCTCCTGGTCCGCCACCATCCCCTCAGTCATTTCTAAGATCTGCTTATCTTACCCATTTTTTTCTGGTAAGGATGGTCTTACTTAGTTTTTTTTTTTTTTTTAGTGGTCTTACTTAGTTTGAAGGAGATGAACTGGTCCCAAAAGAAGTTGATAAGACTAGAAACTCCCATGTTGTTTCCCCTTTTGACATGTTGCTAGACACTTCACATTGTTTTATTCCCTTTACTCTTCACCTCATAAATCCTAACGAACCACAGAGAAACTTTTGCTGATGTAGGTAACAACAAAATTAACATGAAAGTTCTCTTCATGTTTAAGTGCCTTTCTTACATCTTTGCATTATTTTTCCTTTTATTAACACATATATTTCTCCCAAATCCCAATTCCAAATGTTCTTGCAGATTTCCACTTTAAATCTTTGATGATCGGAGATAGTTATTTGGAGGAGATGGCATTTGAGCTGACCTTTGAACAATGGGTAAAATTTCAACAAAGATTGAGGAAGGTCACTCTGGTGGGACAGTGAATAGTAATATAGTCCAAATTTGCTGGGACACAAAGAACAACTAGAAAATGAGACCATATTTCATATATTTATCTTCAGATCTGTTTTCCGAGACTGACTGCTCAAAAACAGTTTAATCCTAAGTATATCAAGTATATCAGGTATAGGTGTAATTACATAAATAGACTCATGACATCTTAAAACTCCTATCCCTAAAAAAAGTATATACATTGTCTGACTTCACATGTCTGAGTTAGAGGACTGATGCATAGATCACTGAAGTTTTATGCTAGTTAAACATGGGTATTACCTGAATTCCTATCCCTACTTTGAAAAACAATCGGGTAATAGGTTATATGGCCTTGATCTCATCTGTAAAATAGGTGAACAGTAAAAAAATCTACCTTGATGGGTTTTAGTGAAAATTAAGTGCTTTTATATGTAAAATATTTAGCATGGTGCCTAGTCAGTCTTTCAGTTTGGGCAATGCTCAGGGCTTACTCCTGGCTCTGCTCTCAGAAATCACTCCTGGTGGTGCTTGTGGGACCATATGGGATGCCAGGGATCAAACCCAGGCAGGTACCCTACCCGATATACTATATCTTTCCAAGCCCATGAGTATTCTTTCTATTACTAGAAGTTTTATGTCTATTACTATGGTGTTTTTTCAGTGTCACCTATGAAAATATGGTATTTCTCTGGCCTGCTTACAGAAGTTCTCTGTTAGTTGTTTAGCTCCCATTCCTCTCTATTTCTTACTGTCTTCTCTGCCACCAGCCACAGTAATCCGTTGAAGTACTGGGGGAAGACAGACACATGAAAAATGAACAATGGACTTGTAATACAGTTAATGATATTGCTTACAAATTCTAAGATAGTCAAATTTTACTAATTAAAATTTCAAAAGGCCCACAATAATCAAATTAAAGGGGTTTTAATTATGTCATTCCATGGCCTACAGAGTGCCAAATCTACCAACTTTCAATTTTATTAGTTCTCAGGGGAATTTCCTGGAGCCAGGGAAAATCTTTCATTGAGCACCAGTAAAATTAATGATAGAAGAGAATCTCTGTCCTCCACTTTTCTTCCTGAAGCCCATATTTTATGCAGTCTCAGAATCTTTGTGCATCCACACCCCATCTTGAGGCAATGAACACAATTTTTTTTAACCTTTTGGTCTCGAGAACTGAGCTCAGTGTCTGGGGCCTAACAGGCACTCACATGTTGAGCAATACCACACATACCAAAAAGATCCCTCCTCCGCCTTCCCATCTTGACAGTTGACTGTTCTTAGATAGTTGTCAGTCTGTTACAGGATTCACCAGAAAGCTTGACAACAGATGAATGGGAAATAAATGTGCATTTCAGAACACAAAGTACATTCAAAGGGGTTTATTTTAACGGTGTAAACTAAGGCAGTATTTTAAGAGGGCCAGGAAGACATTTTTGGGGCAGCTGGACTTTCCTAACACCTTCACTTCACACCACACAAACTGAGGCTTATCTCTCCTATAAATAAAGGCTATTTGACTTGCATTGTTACACATTTTACTTTAGATTTCTTAAGTTAATGTGTAGATGGCCTTCATTCCCCATATGGCTACTTTAATTTTCTGCTTAGGTCATTTCTTTAAAGGTACAGATTTCTTTACTTAAAACAAAAAAAAAATCAGATCCACAGAGATATCTCAAAGCCTGGAATGCATGCACAAAACTTAGGTTCAATACCCGGTCCCACATGTCTCCCAACTCCAGAAATTCAAGGTGTAACCCTGGTAGATCCCAGTTTTACTAGCCTGCATAGCACAATATTGCTGGATAAAGCACCAAAAGTATTAGAAGGAGCATTGTTGGGGGTGTCCCCAGAGCCCTCAAGCATTTATGAGAGGAAGCTTCTAAAAATGTCATCTTTTCATCCTAGGTTTCTCCTTTACTTCCAAAGCAGACTTGTGATCTTAATCATTCATTCTGATCACTCACTCTTCAACATCTTAGCTCTTTCTTCAACTTCCAACTCCCTTGTATGCTTCCTCTAGGAAACTGGAAGGGATTAAAAGGATTGATTCTACATCAACTCTTCATTTTATACCAGAGGAAACTGGAGCACAGAGATGTAAATGGTAGAATCTTGAGTTCCCAGAACATTCATCACCTACAGAGGAGCACTTCACTAAAGCACCAAAAAATGAACTCCCCATTACCAAGTTCCCATCCATGGCAAATTCCCATTTCTGGCTATCATCAACGTCTTTGGGCCCCCATGAGATTAAAATATATGTTTCTGACTCATAGGAGTATTTGAGAACTACATGGCACTATTTCTATTAATTCCCTCAAATGAATACTTCATATTGCCCCTAGAATTATTATTATATGTTATTATATGAGACAACTAACTTCTAGGGAACTTAAGATATTTTCCCAAGATCAACCTGTATTGAACTGAGATTCAAAATGGAGGAATTCAACCCCCTCGAACCTGTATGCCACAGACTTTAACATAGTAGTTATTTATTGACAGTATTAGCACCTCAAGAGAAAAGAAAACTTTTTCTCTGTTTTCTTTCAATATTTCTTTCCGAAGAGGAGTCTTCATATCACTATATGAAGAGTTGAATAATTCATAAAAATTTGTTTTACTGGTTACAACTTAGTTTTGCTTCCCAAAGACAGGTAAAATAGGATTCTTGCACTGCTTATGCCCTATAGTCACCCTGGCTGGCCCTTCCTCCCCCTACTTTGTTTTCTATAAAATACTTAATAAAACAGAACTTACAAAGAATGGTGCCCAGTGACAGGCCAAGGCTTTGTTCTCTGATTGTCCTCAGTGTTTGTTTGTTTGTTTTGATTTGGGTTTTATTTTTTTTTTAGACTTTTTCAAGGACAGAACTGAAGCATTCTCTGTGTATATCTCTGTTTTTCTGTCTCAGAAAACAATTCAAGAAAGAAAATCTTCCCAGTGTCTTCCCAGGAAATAATTCTTTTGGTCTCAAGTATAGTATTTTGTTTCCTCTCCTTAGGGAACCCTTTGTACCATGATCATCAAATGGTCTGATTTAACTGTCTTCTTCCCTTTGATGATGCTAAAAGTGCAACAAAAGCCTTCATTACTGGGTTTGAAGTCCCTTTCCAGGTGTCATGTTTTCCTCCTTGGTAGTGGGGATTTTTTGCATTATACTCTACACACCCTCCTTTCCCTCATTATACTCTACACACCCATGCCATCCTTAATTATGTGTTTCCCCCAAGCATCTTATTTATATTTGAACATCTGCTATTTTTCATTCATAGCAAAAATCGACCTTGACCTTCCAATAATGAGATTGTCATAGATCCTAAATCTTACCATGAGAAAGCCAGAAGAATTTTCTAGAAAAATTGTAAGTCAACTCTGACCTCATATGTAAATTGACACGAGTTCAGCTCCTATAGTAATTTCAACTATCTTGTTCTCTTTTACACAAAGTGTAGGGTCAAGAAAATTAATGATAATTGTACTAATGACAACTGGCGATTTTGAATGGAGCCTGACATTAGGTTAGCAGCTTTACATGCACTCTAGATACTATTTCTATTTTATATATGAGGAAACCAAAATGAACTTAAGTCACTTTGTTCAAGAAGATCCCAGTTAAAGAGGGGAGTCTGGGATGGGACTTAACTCTTAACGATTGAACAATACTTGCCCTCCCTGCCAGTGATAGTTCTATTTCTTCATGCTGTGCCCCAAACAGAATCTTTGAAAAGTAGAAGACACTGGGTCCAGGTCAGTGCATGACATACCCGTGGGTGTGCTCTAGGTAAAACTGTGAAAAGAAAGATGAAATAAATCTTATGTCCCTCTCTCACTAGCCAAATGGCAACTTGCTCTAGCCACCATTTGACCTCTTTCACATGGATTTCTCATCAGTATCTTTGATAGGGGCACGAAGTGGCTTAGAGGTCCTAGTCCTTATCCCAAATGGGGGGAATCTCCCTCAACATATTCACTCTGCCTTCAAACAACTGTCCTAGATCTAGTGAATTAAATCTTCACCTAATGGTCAGTCCACCGGTAAGCAAGAAAGCGCTTTGGTGGGTAGTGTGAGCTAATTTGGTTAGACAGTGTTCTAAACCTTAGCCCGAGAGCGTTTGGGGGACAGGGAGGACATTTTAAGAATAACTGCTACACTTAGTGCGGAGAAGGGGCGCGAGGAAGATTGTGATGCATCCGCGAGCACCAACAGCACAGTTGGGAGCGTATTCCCTCCTGAAAGCGACCAGAAACATCTCCTGGATGTCTGAATATCTGGCAAGGACTTTCATGAAAGTGTTTCTTTCTATGACCTTGGCTTCTGTGGTGGTCCGCCTTAGCAGCTGTCCCAATTTAGCAGCCCGTTGGAGCCTGTTTATCTCTCGGGGTCTCGCTCTAAACGTCAGGATGTCAGATTCAAGTAGGTCTGCAGAGAACCCCCATGTGAAAGCCCGGACTTCTCCATACCCTGGTTCGAGAGTGGAGCGCAGCCAGGTGCCAGATGATAAAGTGAGCTGGCAGGTTGAATGGCCAGAGTACAACCCTGTCCAGTACACTGCCCACTCTGTCATGGCTGGGCCCGGATGGGCAGACCCCCCAGTGGGTACGAGCAATTTCTCTCCGAAATTCAATGAAAAGGACGGGCCTGTCGAGAGAAGAAGTCAGAACGGATTGTACCAGATCGAAGACGGTAAACCCCAAAATCCCGCAGGACGGACAGGAATGGTTGGCCGCGGGCTTCTGGGGCGCTGGGGTCCCAATCATGCCGCAGACCCCATCCTAACCAGGTGGAAAAAAGACAGCAAGGGGAATGGAACTACTCACCCTGAGTCTGGGAGACGCATCCTGCAATTTGTAGCCATCAAAAGGAAGGACTGTGGGGAATGGGCAATTCCCGGGGGCATGGTGGATCCTGGGGAGAAGATTAGTTCCACCTTGAAGAGAGAATTTTGTGAGGAAGCCTTGAACTCTTTGCAGAAATCCGGAGCAGAAAAGAAGGAGTTGAATAAACAACTGCACAAACTCTTCAGCCAGGAGCACTTTGTAGTCTATAGAGGCTATGTGGACGATCCTCGGAACACAGACAATGCATGGATAGAGACAGAGGCTGTAAACTTCCACGATGAAACGGGGGAAATCCTGGACCATCTTCCTCTGCAAGCTGGTGATGATGCCCAGAAAGTGAAATGGGTGGACATTAATGAAAAACTTGAACTTTATGCCAGTCACTCGCAGTTCATTCAACATGTGGCTAATGTTCGTGGTGCCCACTGGAGTGAGAAATGGGAACAATGATTGTCCTTAGGGGTGTTTTACCACATCATCTGACCCAAAGGTCTTCCAATGAAAAGAGGCAAGTGAGAAGCAAACAGAAGTTCCACTAGACAGGAAAGGAACCACAATTTCTTTGGTTATTTCCAAAAGTGTTCAAGATATAAGATTTTGTGTCAAGGAATAATCATATTAAACAAATAAGGAAGGACAGAATCACAAACTTTTCAGTTTTCCAATTGCAAAAATGAAGAGCATGGTCTCATGTTGTATACATGGCTTTAACCAAAGACTACAAGTGTTCTCTGAAGAATTATAGATTAATAGAGACCACTTTTATTTATTAAAAAACAAAGATAATTTATCAACCAATCATTTCTCCTAATGTGTCAGATTGTGGTCTACTGTATAATATAATGGGGGATATTAATTTTTCAAATTTAAATTTATGTGCTATTATATTCATTGCATTAAGCAGGAGCCCTCTGTTGTTATTTTTAGAGCCTTCAGTTTTGTGGGAAGAGTTTAATTTTCTTTTAGTTCATAAAGGTAAAGTATGTAGGAACCATAAAAATATATGCAACAATAAAATGAACTTAATATAAAACCCTGTGCTTTTAAGAATTTTGTATAAATAAAAGAACTAATTGTAAAAAACTAAAGCGTGCCAAGGGGTGTGTGCACTCACGGGCTCTCTGAGCGGCTCTGTCTCACTGCCCACGTTTGGTGCTCTGGAACCGCTGTGTGTGCTGTCGGTCAAGGGCAGGCGGTGGAAGGAAGAAGGCCAAACTGGTTGCTCCATCAGCTTATTTTATTCTCTCTCTCTGCTTCTTCCAAGTCGGCCCCCCCCCTTTGCCCCACAGCCTTAGATTATATAGCAAATTACATAGGGCGGTAGCACAAAGGTAGGTTTAACATCAACAAATCAACAAAGAAGGGTAAGACCATTTCTTGAGATTAACAAAATCTCATCTAAGGAAATCTCATCTAAGGAGATCCACTCAAGGAAGTGATTCCAAACAAGGGTGTGTCAGGGTGTGAACTAGTAATCTGCTTAAATAGTTACAGTAAATCTACTTCTAATATTTCTAGCAATGTCATTCTGTATGAGCACAGTAAGAGATATAAAGTTTGGTTCTTCCTGAGGACATCTCTCTATACAGTCCTCAGGCCAGGTTAATCTTTCTAACCCCAGCAGAGTCCTAGTCTCGTCATTACCTTTGGATCATGACAGCATTGTCCATGATCATGCCCTCAACTTATAGTTGAGTATTGTGGTGCTTTGGCCTGGCCTATCTCGATGCAGGGTAGCACATAACTCACTGCTTGCCCTGGATCCATCCTGTCCCTCGTCGAGACCCTGCTTTGGGGGTGTTAGAAACTGAGGGCAACTGAGTTAAGAAAGCAGATGCCCAGGAGTAAATATTATTGGAGTCAATCAACTCCCAAGTTACAAGCACAATATTGTCTTCCTGTGTCCATACAGAAAGGACATTCCTTTAAGGTAAACTATGTTCCCTAACGCAAGGCTAAAAGGACAAACCCCATGTTATCCTACACTAATCTCAGGACACTTGCTTCCTCTCAACTCAGAAAATTCCACAAATATGAATTCTGCCATGAA